>NC_138315.1:46625000-47107500 GCF_965601325.2 Salmo salar
TGGCTTGAGTCTACATGGCTGCAACAATGTAGAAATGTGGTAGTTTTTGAGGGATAAATAGCAAATAAGTTGTGTGGTAAATAAACCCACTGTAAAAGACAAGCCAAAGCAAGAACGAAAAGCGCTTCTGTGATATTGGGTATCTTTACAAGTTATCATTAGAGTTATAGCATCACATGAAAATATGACTGTTGGTAAACAGTAGGGTCCACAGAGAGGAGAGAAGGGGGGGGGGGGGGGGGGGGTTGTATACCCTCAGGCGCCTCAATCCGCTCTGCCTCAGCCGGGGGCTCTGCAATCAGCTCCTCTGCTGCAGCTTCAACTTGGGCAGCTTCAGCTACAACCTCTCCTGCAGCTTTAATGAGGGCTTCAGCCGCAGCTTCAATGGGGGCCGCTACAGCCACAACCTCTGCTACAACTTCAACAAGGGCTTCAGCCGCAGCTTCAATGGTTGCAGATTCAACCACAACTTCTGCTATGGCTTCAACCGGGGCAACTTCAGCAACCACTTCTGCAGGGGCAGCAGCATCCGGGACGGCTTCAACATGAGCGTTGGCAGCTGATGAAGCTTCAACGGTGGGAGCCGCTTCGGCTGAAACAGGAGCGGCTTCAGCTACTGATGCAGCGGCTTCAACAACAGGGGCGGCTTCAGCTGCAGCTTCAACAATAGGGGTGGCTTTGGCTACAAGAGCGGCGGATTCAACAATGGCTTCAGTTGCGAGGGCGACTGTGTCGACGACGGGGGTGGCTTCAACTGCAGCGGGGGCTGGAACTGCTTCAGCCGCGGCAACAATTGGCTCTGCGGCAGCGGCTTCAACAGGCTTTGGGGCGGCGACAAGTTCTGCTGCAGCAGCTGGTGTCATTTCTTTCTTTGGAAACTCCACATATTTTCTGTGTGGTACAAGCTTCTCTAAATCAAAATATGTTTTGCCCTGGGACTTTTCTAGGACGGAGGAGGGGGGGAGAAAAAAAAAACATGTTTTATTCATTTCTATTCATACTCTAAGTAGCCAAAAAGGAATTTAAACCAACATGCCCCCACTTTGCCTTAAATGTGGACAAAACTTACCCAACGCAACATGGCTACACCCAGACATGTTTCAAGAATATCCCTTTGCAAGACACATATGGTGCCTGGACTACAAAGGGCACAAAGTGCCAAATTTCAAGAAGGGGCACAAAAAGTGTAAATGTACTATTAATTGAGGGACATACTAAAAACATGACATTGTAATCAAAGTATAGTTTCATAATTAAGTGCGCATGTGCCAAAACCAACTTCCCAAAACTATCTTTCATTGACAATTGTTGTTATAGAGAACAAGATAAATTTAGTTTGAAAAATATCTGCTTATATTAGTGAAAGCTGTGGGGAAGAAATTATTTACATTTTATTTTGATACCTGGGGAAGGAAAACTTAATTAGCATTTTTCATCACTTTATATAGAAAGAAAAATGGTGGCACTAGCTGAGACATTTACTCAAATTGTGGTACAAGCAGCCTGCAAAAACAAAATCCTTCTAGAGCATTCAGAATTGTAGATTCCCCAGCCTTTTTGGTACAAAGACGGGCATCCAGTATGCTTGAGCTTCCCTTCAGCATGTCTTACCTGTAATCTGACTTTTGTTAGCTTTTTTAATATTAACTGATCATCTTCAGTTCTTCTCCAAAACATCTTAACTTCTGCCCATTACTTTTGCACGTAAGGCTACTGTATACAATATCTTCAGCATCTGAAAGGCTTTTAAAATGTATTCTCGAGGACAACCTTTTCTGGCAGTGCATGTCCATCTTGATTGGCAGTGCAGTGATCTTGATTGGTTATGGAAATGTTTCACACAAAAGTCTCAGTACTAATAGAAATCTTCCGGGACAAATGAGGTGTTCATATATCTAGTGAAGGTCTTTAATGAGATGAGCCACATTGGGGAGTTTTATCAGTCTTGCCATCAATGCGTCTCTCTTCCTCCTTGATCAATTGATGAATAAAGAACTGGACCCTAGCATTACAGCTAAATCAAATCTGTGGATAGTCCACAGCCAACTCTTTC
Source organism: Salmo salar (assembly GCF_965601325.2). Classification (NCBI taxonomy): domain Eukaryota; kingdom Metazoa; phylum Chordata; class Actinopteri; order Salmoniformes; family Salmonidae; genus Salmo; species Salmo salar. Next base: position 46,627,054 of record NC_138315.1, read on the forward strand.
ACTGTTTGTCATTGTACGCCAACTACTTTAAGTCCCTTTGTGAAATATATACAAGAAAATGGTCAGTATAATTTGGATATGATGAGTAATTTTATTTATTAAATGATACTTGTAGCACAATTTCAGCACCCTCACTATTTTTAAGAATTGACATCTGCTAAAATATCATAAACTACAAATAATTGTATGAGGTATTTTTGGTCAAATGAAATGCTGATCCAAACTTACTTCCTGAGCTGCTCTTCTTGGGCTTCTTGGGACCACCAGCTTTTGTGGATAGGGCAGCTGCTGCAGGAGCACTCCACCTCTCCGCCTGTACGCACTGATCAAAGTACACACCAATTAGTGACAATATAAGTGCAACTAGGGCTGTAAAAAAAAAATAAAAATAGATTGAAATAATGAATTGCATGATTTTCGGTAGTTAATTGTGATTATTGCAATTTCAGAATTAGATCAAATTTGGCCCAAATTAAAGATTTTTCCATTTAAAAAGTAATGAATTGTGTTGCAGGCACACTATGCTTTTGATTTTAAGGGCCAGAAACACAAAATGATCTGTATAAGGGAAAAAAATCCTCCCAATGTTTAAACGCACACGAGTAGGGATGATTTCACCTGGATTCAGTCTGTCATGGAAAGAGCAAGTATTCCTAATGTTTTGTACACTCAGCGTATATTTGGGCTTGAACTGCCCGCTTCGTGCCAATGACGTGTCTTTTCCTAAGAAATTACATAGAAATTCTTTAGCCTACATTTCATTTCAGGGCTGGGTTTTATTTTAAATGGTACCACCCATCAGCATGGCATTGTTTATTAATCAGTAACACCTGCAAAGTTCACAAGTCACAACTGAGCTATATAATAGATAATCTTTGGCTACAGCAAATGTATAAATATATATTTTTTTATTTTACCTTTTATTTAACTAGGCAAGTCAGTTAAGAACAAATTCTTATTTACAATGACAGCCTACACTGGCCAAACCCTGACGATGCTGGGCCAATTGTGCACCGCCCTATGGGACTCACAATCATGGCCGGATGTGATACAGCCTGGATTCTAACCAGGGACTGTAGTGACGTCTCTTGCACTGATATGCAATGACTTAGACCGTTGCGCCACTCGGGAGTGAAGATGGTGGATAATTGAAGATCGGAATTTACTAAAATATTTCAAAGGTAAACTGCCTGTCTACTTAATGGGCTGGGTCTCCCATAGATACCAATGCAATAGCAGCTGTCTGGGCTACAGACAGCTTATCAGTCCACTATTACAGGACTAGTAAAGCCCCAGAGCACCACTTTTGTGAGGATTTTTTTTTTTTTTTTAAGAAATGTTGTTTCATAAAATAAATATGAAAATGATATTCAGATTTTTCAGAGGGTGCTTCTTCCCACAGCTATACCCAAGGACCTATGGATCTGTACAAAACTGATACACTAAGTCACTTTTTTATTTGAAGGGTTCTTTCTCGCTGATGAAAATGAAAGGGCAATATGTTTCAAAAACCGTATCACAAGCGATGATTATTGACGTTTCTAAACATTAAAACACAGCATTGGGATAGTAGTTCACATGAGCCAGTCGTGGGTGAAGCGAATGGCTGAAAACTGTAGAGATGGAAGACTGTCACCTACAGTTTGAGAGCTAGGTAGCAGTCATCAACTGAAATAAAATAGCAGTGGTGGAAAAAGTACCCAATTTGTCATACTTGAGTAAAGGTATAGATAGTTACTCAAGTGAAAGTCACCCTGTAAAATACTAATTGAGTAAAAGTATTTGATTTTATAATATACTTAGGTATCAAAAGTATGAATAATTTAACATGTATTTTACTACGCAAAGCAGACAGCACCATTGTCTTGTTTTAAAAATGTACGGATAGTCAGGGGAACACTCCAACACTCAGACATTATTTACAAAAGATGCATGTGTGTTTAGTGAGGTGTGTTTAGTGAGTCCGGCAGAACATAGGCAGTAGGGATTACCACGTGTTCTCTAGATAAACGGTGAATTTCACACTTTTCCTGTTCTGCTAAGCAGTACTTTGGGTTGTCAGGGTTAAATGTATGGAGTAAAATGTACAATATTTCCTTTAGGAATGTAGTGAAGTAAAAGGTTTCAAAAATATAAATAGTAAAGTACAGATACCCCAAAAAAACTACTTAAGTAGTACTTTAAAAGTATTTTTACACCACTAAAATATTTGCTACGAACACTTTGCTAATTCAAAATAAAAACGGATCATAAATCTTCTAATCGAACGGCTCAAATGATGTATTTGATATGAAAGTAGCTACAGTAGATAACATTTACCATGTTATCAATCAATGTTAGCCATAAGCTAACGTTACAGTTAGCTACTGTAGCCAACTAGCTAGCCATGTCGCTGAAATACAAATACAAACACGCTCACGGTTCATGTTTTTCTCAGCACAAATGAAACATTACGTTGCAATTAGTTAAAGGGGTCTCTCCGAAAACTACAGCATGTTAGAACTTCAAATAATACTGTGATTAGCTATGTGCATGACATTTCATTACCTTGGTAGAGCCAAGTCGCCCTACCCTCAGCAATGAAGCCGCCATCTTTGCGCTGTTAAAATCCTTCCGGTGGAAACACTGCTAAATGATCTCAGTCCCACAGTCTGCCTGAGTGCCTCTGAAAAGTAATACACACACACACATATATATTCCATCACTTTAGAACAGAACACATGTGATCAATGTTAGGAAAGTATTGGATAGTTAATTTTGCGACACAACTAGTAACACATATCAAACGTGTGCGTTGAAGCAGTGCACAACAACAATCATTACACGTCTGCAACATGGAACATGATAGTAACAGTTGATGCGCAGCGACTGTCTGTTTTTAGTCTCATTCTTTACGAATGTGAACTCCCAGGGTCAAGATGACATTTCCATTAGTTCAGTGAAAGTTTTACCACCGTTGTCAAATCAAGTTCAGTGGCTCCAATAGTCAGGAAGAATCCACAAATGTTCGACCGATGGTGGATGTTTTCTATATTTCTATATCTATGAAGTTAGAATGAAAATAGTTCCAGACTTATTGGTAGATATCTCTATGGGTAAATCTTGAAGCTCCTGTCGTCAGGTGGTTACAGTTTCAGAGCGGTTTATGTAACAGATTCTCAACAGTGACAGTACACGCTCCCTCCTCCAGTCTGGGACTCTTCAGTGCAGTGAAAGTACGTATGGCATCGATAACAGTATGGAACAGTTTGTCTTGAACCTTCAACAAAATCTGAACATTCGTAATGCACAGTTGTTGGACGATATATCAAATAAAGTAGTTTTGTTTTCATACTGCTTCTGTATTTATGTTCAGCTGCATAACACATCAAACTTGACATTAGTTATGTAAATGTGTATTCAGGCATTCGTTTTCTCCCTTACCTCTTGATGATGACCCTTTTTTTTTTTTTTTAACTGCCTAAAATGTCATACCCAAATCTAATTGTAGCTCAGGACCTGAAGCAAGTATATGCATATTCTTGAAACCATTTGGAAGGAAACACTTTGAAGTTTCTGTAAATGTGAAATTAATGTAGGATAATACAACACATTTGATATGGTAAAAGATAATACAAAGGAAAAAAACGTGTTTCTTTGTTTTTTGTTCCATCATCTTTGAAACGCAAGAAAGGACATAACCCTCTCTTTCTACAATTATCAGCCGAAATTGTTGCAACCCCTATTACTAGCCTGTTCAACCTCGCTTTCGGATCGTCTGAGATCCCCAAAGATTGGAAAGTTGCCGGGTTCATCCCCCTCTTCAAAGGGGGAGACACTCTAGACCCAAACTGCTACAGACTGCTATATCTATCCTACCCCCTGTCTTCGAAGGCCAAGCTAACAAAAAGATCACCGACCATTTTGAATCCCACCGCACCTTCTCCGCTATGCAATCTGGTTTCAGAGCTGGTCATGGGTGCACCTCAGCCACGCTCAAGGTCCTAAACGACATCATAACTGACATCAAAAAGAGACAGTACTGTGCAGCTGTATTCATCGACCTGGCCAAGGCTTTTGACTCTGTCAATCACCACATTCTTATCGGCAGACTCAACAGCCTTGGTTTCTCAAATGACTGCCTCGCCTGGTTCACCAACTCCTTCTCAGACAGAGTTCGGTGTCAAATTGGAGGGCCTGTGTAACCGATGTGAAATGGCTAGTTAGTTAGCGGTGGTGCGCGCTAATAGCGTTTCAATCAGTGACGTCACTCGCTCTGCGACCTTAAGTAGTTGTTCCCCTTTCGTTGCAAGGGCCGCAGCTTTTGTGGCGCGATGGGTAACGATGCTTCGTGGGTGTCAGTTGTTGATGTGTGCAAGGGTCCCTGGTTCGAGCCCAGGTTGGGGCGAAGAGAGGGACGGAACCTACACTGTTACACTAGCTAGTTAGCGGGGTGCGTGCTAATAGCGTTTCAAACGTCACTCGCTCTGAGACCTTGAAGTAGTTGTTCCCCTTGCTCTGCAAGGGCCGTGGCTTTTGTGGCGCGATGGGTAACGATGCTTTGTGGGAGGCAGTTGTTGATGTGTGCAGAGGGTCCCTGGTTCGAGCCCAGGTAGGGGAGAGGGACGGAAGCAATACTGTTACACCTGTTGTCCGAACCTCTGGCAGTCTCTATGGAGGTGCCACAGGGTTCAATTCTCGGGCCGACTCTTTTCTCTGTATACATCAATGATGTCGCTCTTGCTGCTGGTGATTCTCTGCTCCACCTCTACGCAGACAACACCATTCTGTATACTTCTGGCCCTTCTTTGGACACTGTGCTAACTAACCTCCAGACGAGCTTCAATGCCATACAACTCTCCTTCTGTGGACTCCAACTGCTCCAAATGCAAGTAAAACTAAATGCATGCTTTTCAACCGATTGCTGCCTGCACCTGCCTGCCCGCCCAGCATCACTACTCTGGACGGTTCTGACTTGGGGGGGTGTTGAACCAAATAAAATCACTTTATTTCACACAAATGGTGCATCATGCAAAATCAAATGCTAGTTACCACAACCACAAAGTCAAAATGGGTTATATAATAATTTAAAAAAAGGACATTAAAATGTGATATTTGCTCTTAATTTAAGGCATACTGTTAGCAGTGTGGTTAGGGTTATGTTAAAAATCACATTTTAAGTAGATAAATTGTTGAAATAGGTGGGGTTTATGACTTTGTGGCTGTGGTAACTAGTGACGACTAAGCCAAAGGAAGGAGTGTCCCAGAGAGGAAGAGGAAACTGACCAAAAATGAAGGAAAGCTTCATTTATGTACAGACTCGGTGAGCACAGCTTTTCTATTGAGAAAGGCCGCTGTAGGCAGACCTGACTCTCAAGAGAAGACAGGCAATATGCACACTTCCCACAAAATGAGGTGGAAACTGAGCTGCACTTCCTAACCTCTTGCCTAATGTATGACCATATTAGAGACACATATTTCCCTCAGATTACACAGATCCACAAAGAATTCGAAAACAAATCCAATTTTGATAAACTCCCATATCTACTGGGGGAAATACCACAGTGTGAAATCACAGCAGCAAGATTGGTGACCTGTTGCCACAAGATATATTTATGTTTATTTATTTCCCCTTTTGAACTATTTGCACACAATATGACATTTTCCACATAATATGACATTTGAAATGTATTTTCTTTTGGTAATTTTGTGAGTAATGTTTACTGTACATTTTAATTGTTTATTTCACTTTTTTTTATTATCTACTTCACTTACTTTGGCAATGTTAACATATGTTTCTCATGCCAATATAGCCCTTAAATGGAATGTAATTGTATCCAGAAATCCAAAGGATAGACGGAAGCTAGACAGCCCGCCGTGTGTCTCTTTGTGGACAACGACTCATCAGTGTATCGATCATCTTTTACTGTACGTTTTGTTCTTTGGTGACGTAAAAGAGGTGCGACAAATACTTCCGCACTTCTGTGCGTCCCACGTGAACGGTATTTGTAGAAGTAGCCATGGCAGCTCTCGGTGCCTGTGGAGAATGGCTTGTTTCAACCTATGAAAAAAAAATAATTGCAATACACACTAAAAAGAGCAGGTTGGTAAGAACAAATGTGGCTAATATTGTGTTATTTGTACAATAATGCGTCGTATAAGCTAAGCTAGTAGGCTAGTTGCGATGAGAAAGAAATAAGATAGCTAGGATGATATGCAGCTAACGTTATTAGCGAAGTTAGTCCATTCATATACGGTAACATTATACACTGAGTGTACAACATATTTTCCATCACAGAATGACCAGGTGAACGCTATGACCCCATTTTGATGTCACTTGTTAAATCAACTTCAATCAGTGATGTTACACCATGTGTAACTCTGTGTTGTATGTGTCGAACTGCTTTGCTTTATCTTGGCCAGGTCGCAGTTGTAAATGAGAACTTGTTCTCAACTAGCCTACCTGGTTAAATACAAAAAATGATGAAGAAGGGGAGGAGACAGGTTAAGCCTTGAGACAATTGAGGTGTGTGTGTGTGTGTGTGTGTGTGTGTGTGTGTGTGTGTGTGTGTGTGTGTGTGTGCCCCCCAAGACAGAATATTCAACTGCCTTTGAACTGGGTATGGTAGCAACTCAATATTAGGAAGGTGTTCCTAATGTTTTGTACTCAATACAGGCTACTTTAGTACATTCTTGGGTTAGCCAGCTATGTGTATTAAATCACAAGTCCACATTTAAATCATCAATGATTCAATGCTCCTTTCTCTTTTTGTACCAGAGAACCATTTGTGTTTGACTGCAGCGCAGCAGAACAGAAGCCAAAGGACCCAGAGGCTGACAACAAAAGGTAAACAACATTAGCTAGCTATGTCTTTTCAGCCAACTGACCTCTCAGAATTTATAATATGTGTTGCCAACCCATGGGCAGTTGTCCTTGCAGTGTACCCATCATTGCTGAGTTATCGTCAGACTTGCTAGACCTAGATATGTGACTGAACCTCGTGTCACTTGTTTGATTTGAAATGTGTGTGTGTGTGTGTGTGTGTGTGTGTGTGTGTGTGTGTGTGTGTGTGTGTGTGTGTGTGTGTGTCACCGTGTGGTAAGAAGCAACTGTTTTCAAGGAATATGATTTCACCAGAAATGTACTGATCCCTTTCATCCTGGTAGTGATGGATCAGAAGAGACAGGTAGTGACAAGATCCTGGCGTTCGCTGTTTCATCCTCTGCGAAGCTGGTTGCGCTGACAGATGACACCAAACGCCTGGTTCTGTTCCACAGTGAACCCTCATGGCGGGTCATCAGTACAAGGTATCCATAGGACAAGCAGATAAAAGCAAATATCCGACTTACTGAAATCAACAAAAAATCGAAATGTGTCGATTGTCGCTCTCTTTGAGATGTTGTGTTATTTCAGGTGGGTTGTGCGGAGGTGCACATCTCTTGTGTTCACCGAGGCTGAGGATGAGGTGTGGGCGGCAGACAAGTCAGGTGATGTCTACTCCTTCTCTGTGGTGGAGCCTCAGAAGACAGGAGAGTTGAAGCTGGGACATCTATCCATGCTTCTATCAATGGTAAAGAGGATTAATTCATTCACATGATACTTTCTTATTAAAGGGTAGGTTATTTTTCATAGTTTAATGTTTTTAAAGGGCATTTCAGAAGATGGGATAGCCCTTACTTAGTTCCCGTCTTACATCTCAGATTTGGCAGAGTTGAGGGGGTTCGACACCTTCAATGGTTGTACATTTTCACAATAGTAACATCACGTTCACTTGAAGTGAGCCATTGATCAACTCCTGATGAACTGCCAGTCAGTTTGGGATATCTCCCCCCCTCTTCTCCTCTAGACCCTGACCCCCAATGACAAATATGTCGTCACAGCTGACCGCGATGAGAAGATCAGGGTCAGCCACTTGAGGTCACCACACAACATCCAGGCATTCTGTCTGGGACACTTGGAGTGAGTACAGCTGGCCTACCTAGCAATGAATGGCCACAGAATTTAAACATGAATTAATGCTTAACCAGTCGGTTACCACTCTAATTTCCTGATATTTCAAGTTTTTTTTCCTCCATAGATTTGTCAGTTCTCTCTTGGCCCCACCAGGACACCCACAGTGGCTACTCTCTGGATCAGGGGTGAGAGATCTAGACATATTACAATTCTGCTGAATTGACTTCTATTACTTAACGCTGGGTGATCTTTCAGATAGAGGTATCACTTGTACCGGTTCGGATTAAGCTCTACTACTGCACAAAAAAATGTTTTCAATGGAGGCTGGTGTGTCTGACTGGGCTGGTGTGTGTTGACAGGATGGGACTATGAAGCTGTGGGAGTATGAGTCAGGTCGGAGGCTCCAGAGCTGGGACCTGAAGCAGCTGAGGGACATGCCGAACTCAGACACAGAAAAGGAAAAGGTGACCACTTTACTTCTCACATTAACCCTATCAGTCCTGAGAACCAACTAGTCAGTGACAACTGTTTTGAGTTTGTGACAGCAACTATGTGAGCTTATTACAGTGTTAAAGACAGTATGTCCTGGGATTTCCTATGATCTTCTATGTAGATGAACCCCTTACCTTCTAACGACTGTTTGGGAGACTCCGCTTTTCATAGATTAGGGGGTGGATGAAATTTCACTTGCGTTATAAAATATATTTGTCTTGGGAAAATGTTAATTGTCATGTTCTGAATCATTCACTGGGAGGTCTTTCTCTAACCTACAGTATCATTAACATTATATTCATTCGTTAATAAGCACTGATCTCTGTTGACAGAGCAGTGCGCTTTCTCGCAGCTACTTTTGAGGACTTTACATGTTGTTGTGGTCGTCTGCAGAGTTGTTTCCACGGGTCGTAAAAAGCCAAATGAACATAAAGTGAATTAAATGTAAAAGGCTTTGAAAATAAGAATCTTGCGACACGTACAGAGCTCTGTTGACAGTTCATAGAGACGCTTGTTTTTGTGAGAAATAGTTGAAAAACAACAGTACATTCACATTAATATGAAAAGCGTATATTAAAATATTACATCTCAAAATTTATATCTGTCTTGATTTATGTCCTCCGGATTCAATCGTGAGCCTTGTCAGTAAGCCTTAATTCTCACACAACAATCCAGCCTAGCTGAGATGATGCTATTTTCCAGATTATTTTTTGATCTGGCCTCCATGTATTTTTTGGGGATCCTACAAGGTAGAAACTCCAATAACATTTTAATGGATTATGATAGAGACATGAGGTTTGGACAATTGCTTTTCTTATATGAGTATCTATGCAATTAACATAATTTACCCATTGGTCAAAATATCCGTTTTTGATTGGACAACCTGCATACTGTATATGGCTATTAATACTTTGTATCTCAAACCGTTTGGACTCTATAGATGTTTTTTGTAAAACCCCCGGGCCCCTTCAGGATCCGCCCTTGTCTTACTGAGTTGTAGCTCACACAGACTAATGGTTGGTGTCAATGGATGCAGAACATGTGGACTTATCCAATAGTACAACCCCAGAAGTCTGTAGCTCAAACACAATGTTTTAAAGGGGTCAGAAGTCTGAAATGCGCCGGCGTCACTGTGGGACTGTAGGAGTTAACCTCTCACACTGATACATGAAGGAGTCATTCCTCTTCTGGGTGTGCATTTAGCAACAACTAGCAAACATTGTCATTCATACTGTTTTACAAATAAAAATTCCATTGCAACCTCTTTGCAATAAGGAACTGAGACCAGAAGTGTTTATTATCAAGAATGCCGTCAGCTGAGTGTACACATTTTAGAAAGCTCACAACACGTCTTATACTCTTCCCTCCCTTCGGTCGTCACCTCCCCGGCTATACATGTTATTACCCCAATGAGTTTCCCTCCTTTCCCCTGTGGAATGTCCATGGTCCTCTCAAGGTTTACCTAGATGTCAGAATCACACCCCGTCCATCTTCTGGGCCTGATCCTGCTCTCTGATCCGAGGCAATTTCCTCTTCTCTGATTATGTCAACCTTTCTAAATTAGCATCCGCACAGTTTCATGGTCTAAACTCCATTCATACTCACAGTAATCATTCACTAAACAGGAGACAAACAAACTACAGTTTATCTTGAAACATGTTACATTTTAATAGAATCCATCAATACGTATACTGAGTAGCTCTCCTTGTCCTCACTCATACTAAGCTTCAATCCATAGAGCTGACTGTTTATAGGTCACTGCAAATATACAGTGACAGTACCGTGATAAAGTATCTGACCCCTAATTTTCTCTACTTCTGCATATTGTTTTATCCTGAATGTTATCAGATCTTCAACCAAAATCTAATATTAGATAAAGGGAACCTGAATTTACAAATGACAAAATAAATTGGTACTTATTTAATTAACAAAGTTATGCAACACCCAATTCCCAAGTTGAAAAATGTATTGCAAGATTGAATCCCCGAGCTGACAAGGTAAAAATCTGTTGTTCTACCCCTGAACCCACTTCCTAGGCCGTCATTGAAAATAAGATTTTGTTCTTAACTGACTTGCGTGGTTAAATAACATTTTTATTTTTTTTATTTCAATGACTGCAACCAAATGCTTCCTGTAGTGTTGATCAGTCTCTCACATCGCTGTGGAGGAATTCTGTCCCTCTCTTCCATACAAAACTGCTTTAACTCAGCGACATTTGTGTGTTTTTAAACATGAACTGCTCATTTCAAGTCCTGCTACAACATCTCAACTGGGATTAGGTCTGGACTTTGACTACACCACTCCAAAACATCTAATTTGTTACTTTTTAACCATCTTTATGTAGACTTGATTGTGTGTTTTGTATCATTGTCTTGCTGCATCACCCAGCTCCACTTCAACTCACAGACGGATGGCCTGACATTCTCATGTAGAATTCTCTGATACAGAGCAGAATTCATGGTTCCTTCTATTATGGCAAGTCGTCCAGGTCCTGAGGCAGCAAACCATCACACTACCACCACCATGCATGACCGTTGGTATAAAGTTCTTACTGTGTGGAATGCAGTGTTTGGTTTTCACCAGACATAATGGGACCTATTTCATCCAAAAAGTGGACTCAAGTTTGCCAAAAAGCACCTAGATGATCTTCAAGACTCTGAGAAGAATGTTCAATGGACAGATGAGTCAAAAGTTTAACTTTATGGATGACACGAGTCCCATTATGCCTGGCGAAAACCCAACACCACATTCCACCGTAAGAACCTCATACCAACGGTCAAGCATGTTTGTTCACTCAGGTTCCCTTTATCTAATATCAGGTTTTGGTTGAATATCTGATAACATTCAGTATCAAAAATATGCTAAACTAGAGAAAATTAGAAAGGGAGGAAATACTTTGTCACAGAACTGTATATGGCTGGGTCCTATATACACACTGTATATGGCTGTGTCCTATATACACACTGTATATGGCTGTGTCCTATATACACACTGTATATGGCTGGGTCCTATATACACACTGTATATGGCTGGGTCCTATATACACACTGTATATGGCTGGGTCCTATATACACACTGTATATGGCTGGGTCCTATATACACACTGTGTATGGCTGGGTCCTATATCACACACTGTGTATGGCTGTGTCCTATATACACACTGTGTATGGCTGTGTCCTATATACACACTGTGTATGGCTGTGTCCTATATACACACTGTGTATGGCTGGGTCCTATATACACACTGTGTATGGCTGGGTCCTATATACACACTGTATATGGCTGGGTCCTATATACACACTGTATATGGCTGGGTCCTATATACACACTGTATATGGCTGGGTCCTATATACACACTGTATATGGCTGGGTCCTATATACACACACTGTGTATGGCTGGGTCCTATACACACACTGTGTATGGCTGGGTCCTATATACACACTGTATATGGCTGGGTCCTATATACACACTGTATATGGCTGGGTCCTATATACACACTGTATATGGCTGGGTCCTATATACACACTGTATATGGCTGGGTCCTATATACGCACACTGTATATGGCTGGGTCCTATATACACACTGTATATGGCTGGGTCCTATATACACACTGTATATGGCTGGGTCCTATATACACACTGTATATGGCTGGGTCCTATATACACACTGTATATGGCTGGGTCCTATATACACACTGTATATGGCTGGGTCCTATATACACACTGTGTATGGCTGGGTCCTATATACACACTGTGTATGGCTGGGTCCTATATACACACTGTGTATGGCTGGGTCCTATATACACACTGTGTATGGCTGGGTCCTATATACACACTGTATATGGCTGGGTCCTATATACACACTGTATATGGCTGGGTCCTATATACACACTGTATATGGCTGGGTCCTATATACACACTGTATATGGCTGGGTCCTATATACACACTGTATATGGCTGGGTCCTATATACACACTGTATATGGCTGGGTCCTATATACACACTGTATATGGCTGGGTCCTATATACACACTGTATATGGCTGGGTCCTATATACACACTGTATATGGCTGGGTCCTATATACACACTGTATATGGCTGGGTCCTATATACACACTGTATATGGCTGGGTCCTATATACACACTGTATATGGCTGGGTCCTATATACACACTGTATATGGCTGGGTCCTATATACACACTGTATATGGCTGGGTCCTATATACACACTGTATATGGCTGGGTCCTATATACACACTGTATATGGCTGGGTCCTATATACACACTGTATATGGCTGGGTCCTATATACACACTGTATATGGCTGGGTCCTATATACACACTGTATATGGCTGGGTCCTATATACACACTGTATATGGCTGGGTCCTATATACACACTGTATATGGCTGGGTCCTATATACACACTGTATATGGCTGGGTCCTATATACACACTGTATATGGCTGGGTCCTATATACACACTGTATATGGCTGGGTCCTATATACACACTGTATATGGCTGGGTCCTATATACACACTGTATATGGCTGGGTCCTATATACACACTGTATATGGCTGGGTCCTATATACACACTGTGTATGGCTGGGTCCTATATACACACTGTGTATGGCTGGGTCCTATATACACACTGTGTATGGCTGGGTCCTATACGCACACTGTGTATGGCTGGGTCCTATATACACACTGTGTATGGCTGGGTCCTATACGCACACTGTGTATGGCTGGGTCCTATACGCACACTGTGTATGGCTGGGTCCTATACGCACACTGTGTATGGCTGGGTCCTATACGCACACTGTGTATGGCTGGGTCCTATACGCACACTGTGTATGGCTGGGTCCTATACGCACACTGTGTATGGCTGGGTCCTATACGCACACTGTGTATGGCTGGGTCCTATACGCACACTGTGTATGGCTGGGTCCTATACGCACACTGTGTATGGCTGGGTCCTATACGCACACTGTGTATGGCTGGGTCCTATACGCACACTGTGTATGGCTGGGTCCTATACGCACACTGTGTATGGCTGGGTCCTATACGCACACTGTGTATGGCTGGGTCCTATACGCACACTGTGTATGGCTGGGTCCTATACGCACACTGTGTATGGCTGGGTCCTATACGCACACTGTGTATGGCTGGGTCCTATACGCACACTGTGTATGGCTGGGTCCTATACGCACACTGTGTATGGCTGGGTCCTATACGCACACTGTGTATGGCTGGGTCCTATACGCACACTGTGTATGGCTGGGTCCTATACGCACACTGTGTATGGCTGGGTCCTATACGCACACTGTGTATGGCTGGGTCCTATACGCACACTGTGTATGGCTGGGTCCTATACGCACACTGTGTATGGCTGGGTCCTATACGCACACTGTGTATGGCTGGGTCCTATACGCACACTGTGTATGGCTGGGTCCTATACGCACACTGTGTATGGCTGGGTCCTATACGCACACTGTGTATGGCTGGGTCCTATACGCACACTGTGTATGGCTGGGTCCTATACGCACACTGTGTATGGCTGGGTCCTATACGCACACTGTGTATGGCTGGGTCCTATACGCACACTGTGTATGGCTGGGTCCTATACGCACACTGTGTATGGCTGGGTCCTATACGCACACTGTGTATGGCTGGGTCCTATACGCACACTGTGTATGGCTGGGTCCTATACGCACACTGTGTATGGCTGGGTCCTATACGCACACTGTGTATGGCTGGGTCCTATACGCACACTGTGTATGGCTGGGTCCTATACGCACACTGTGTATGGCTGGGTCCTATACGCACACTGTGTATGGCTGGGTCCTATACGCACACTGTGTATGGCTGGGTCCTATACGCACACTGTGTATGGCTGGGTCCTATACGCACACTGTGTATGGCTGGGTCCTATACGCACACTGTGTATGGCTGGGTCCTATACGCACACTGTGTATGGCTGGGTCCTATACGCACACTGTGTATGGCTGGGTCCTATACGCACACTGTGTATGGCTGGGTCCTATACGCACACTGTGTATGGCTGGGTCCTATACGCACACTGTGTATGGCTGGGTCCTATACGCACACTGTGTATGGCTGGGTCCTATACGCACACTGTGTATGGCTGGGTCCTATACGCACACTGTGTATGGCTGGGTCCTATACGCACACTGTGTATGGCTGGGTCCTATACGCACACTGTGTATGGCTGGGTCCTATACGCACACTGTGTATGGCTGGGTCCTATACGCACACTGTGTATGGCTGGGTCCTATACGCACACTGTGTATGGCTGGGTCCTATACGCACACTGTGTATGGCTGGGTCCTATACGCACACTGTGTATGGCTGGGTCCTATACGCACACTGTGTATGGCTGGGTCCTATACGCACACTGTGTATGGCTGGGTCCTATACGCACACTGTGTATGGCTGGGTCCTATACGCACACTGTGTATGGCTGGGTCCTATACGCACACTGTGTATGGCTGGGTCCTATACGCACACTGTGTATGGCTGGGTCCTATACGCACACTGTGTATGGCTGGGTCCTATACGCACACTGTGTATGGCTGGGTCCTATACGCACACTGTGTATGGCTGGGTCCTATACGCACACTGTGTATGGCTGGGTCCTATACGCACACTGTGTATGGCTGGGTCCTATACGCACACTGTGTATGGCTGGGTCCTATACGCACACTGTGTATGGCTGGGTCCTATACGCACACTGTGTATGGCTGGGTCCTATACGCACACTGTGTATGGCTGGGTCCTATACGCACACTGTGTATGGCTGGGTCCTATACGCACACTGTGTATGGCTGGGTCCTATACGCACACTGTGTATGGCTGGGTCCTATACGCACACTGTGTATGGCTGGGTCCTATACGCACACTGTGTATGGCTGGGTCCTATACGCACACTGTGTATGGCTGGGTCATATACGCACACTGTGTATGGCTGGGTCCTATATACGCACACTGTGTATGGCTGGGTCCTATATACGCACACTGTGTATGGCTGGGTCCTATATACGCACACTGTGTATGGCTGGGTCCTATATACGCACACTGTGTATGGCTGGGTCCTATATTCGCACACTGTGTATGGCTGGGTCCTATATATACACACACTGTGTATGGCTGGGTCCTATATTCACACACTGTGTATGGCTGGGTCCTATATATACACACTGTGTATGGCTGGGTCCTATACACACACTGTGTATGGCTGGGTCCTATACACACACTGTGTATGGCTGGGTCCTATATATACACACACTGTGTATGGCTGGGTCCTATATATACACACACTGTGTATGGCTGGGTCCTATATATACACACACTGTGTATGGCTGGGTCCTATATATACACACACTGTGTATGGCTGGGTCCTATATAGAATTGTTCTGAGAGCTGATCCGTGGCCCACTAATTAACTTCAATATATTTAGGCCTAATTGTTTTTTAATACTCCAGAGTAGTAGGCTATTCCTTGCATAAAATAATTTGTCTACATGTCTCTCCAACATTTGGATAAAAGGAAACCATGCCATGAATTAAGAACGATAGGCCTATGCTCTTTTCACAATGCGTCGGGGCACATTGACAACTCAAACTGCTTTGAAAAACACTTTCTAACTAGCCTTTTTCTTACCTAATGAAAGCCTATAGCTGACATAACCAAACAATACCTTTGTTTACATAATCAAATAGTTTAATTGAAACTTAAATAAACAATTCCCAGAATCTAATAGGCTATAGACTGCAACAGGTTAACTTTTATTTAGTAGGTGATTAGCTACAAGGTTTTACCAGCTGTACAGGTTTAAACTTTCTATTGCCTGTATATGGTCTAAATGAACAAAAACCTAAATGAATGTAATAATTGACTGTTAATAAACCTCATCTTAAACAAATACCTGCTCGCACTTTTGCAGGCTGTCTATCCAGCTACCTGGTTGTTGTCCACAATGACACCAAAATCCTTCCAAACCGGGGATTTTACTCAGGCAACACCTGTTTCCATGTTTCCATGATGGTGTATTTCACCATCATAACCTTTTCATTTTTTATTTCTCCTTTTACATTAGCCATTTTTAAGTGAGCTATGGAGTCAGGGAAATGAACTTGGTTGAAAGGAATAGAAGCTCTGCACGCTGAAACATTTTAAGAATGTTCAGCACCACACACAGGCCTACTAATGGAAAGTACGCTGCTCTACTCTCTCGTGGCGTAGCTGGTAGCCTACCTAGGCCTGGCTATGTCTGCCTCACCGCTCACACAGCCTAATGGGATTCGCAACATATTTCAACACAACAAATTCCTGGATTTGTAAAATAAAATAAAAAATTATATTAATTTACACCGTTTACGACCCGAAATATAATTGTTCTGAACCGCCAGCCAACCCACGAGTTGAAAGAAAGTTTTAATTCCACCACCCAGTAGATTTTTTTAGGGTCAACTGTTGGTATTTGACCTGATGCAAGACCATAGCGGGTCATTGATTTCCCTCCTCAGTTCTGTTTGTGACATCATCATAATTTCTACCTTTGTTCCCAGAGGTCTGCAGTCAGCAGGATCGCTGGGTCCCCCGGTGGACAGCATGTGGCGGTGCAGTGTGAGAGGTCTGTGCATATATCAGGAGTTGACAGTGTACTGTGCACATATATAAATTACCCTAGCTATGTAGATCAGTGGTGTGTGTGTGTGTAACCTGTGACATAATATTTGTCCTGTGTTTTCCAGAGTTCCCTCAGTGCAGTTGTTTGGGATGGAGCAGGGGACAGAGGAGCGACTGGTGCCCTCCAGCAGGGTGACCCTACCTCACTGTCCTCTGGATTTGACCTTTGACCCCCAGGGTCGGCTCTGGGTCCTGCTGGATAGCCGAGAGACGCCGTTCCTCATGTACACACACACGCAAGGCAGCTGGCAGGTACGGCTGTTCGTTGGCTACAGCCAAGCCTCCAACACCGTAGTACCCTCCAAGCTCATCACACACAACAGTAGACTGTTCTTGTTTAGTAAACAAACACACCAGGGTTTGGGTCTTATCCCTTATGCTGCCACTGTGGTGTTTGTTCTGTTCACAAAGCTACTGTGGTGTTTAGAAAGAGGAGGAATGGAAGCGCTACTAAGGTACACAATAGTAAATGTTGGTAGACAGAAGGTGCTCTTTGGTAAAAGGGGTGAGTTGGTCATCAAAAAGAAAGGAGGACCAAGGCACTCTTCATATAATTAATTAAAATGCCTTTATTAGTATGGCAGGTTCAATAGAAACAATGTTTTTTTTAAAACGACGCGTTTCGGCTGCATGGCCTTCGTCAGGGAGTACAAAGAAATAATACAATGTCCTCTTTTTAACAGCTTTTCACATTAACCCTAATTTGAAGAGGGAGTGGTTAAAATTGATTGAACACACCTAGTAAGCAATACTATACACACTTTAAAGTGAAATACTGTAGCTATGTTATCATAAAAATTTAACTCCAAGCTAGAAGTATCAGAACACTTAGAAAGGTAGTTCTAACCTTTAAATATGTCTGGGAGAAGTGTCAAGAATAAGAAAGCAATATCTTCCATAGTACACTAGAACACAGCAAAACATGAACAACAACAGTCTAAACATAGCTGAGGGCAATTGAGCAAAATGTCCACTAGATGACAGCAAATGTACCCATCACAACCCTACAGGAAGGGTGAGAAATCCATATCTTCATTTAAACCTGGGTATTTAGTGGCCTGTAGTTTGTAAATCCCAAAACTTTCCCTTTAGTTTAACTGTTTAAAACGGTCCCCTTTTCTAATAGAGGCCGGGATATGATCAATACCCATAGCTTGTAGGGAGGCAGGGTTGCCATGGTGTAAGGACCTGTAGTGCCTTGCCATGGGGTAGTCTTCATTGCCTACCCGTATGGCGTACTTGTGTTCCGCTAGGCGATCTTGAAGGCGTCTCTTTGTCCGTCCAATGTAGAACACCTTGCACTGTGGACATTCCAATCTATAGATGACATGAGTGGTTTTGCAGTTAATGAAATGCTTGACGTAATACTCCATTTTGGAAGCTGTATCAACAAAATACTTTTTCTGTGCAATATTTCTGCAGTGGTTGCACTGGTTACATTTAAAAGAGCCCTTGGCTTTGTGGCCAAGCCAAGTTTTTGGAGAGTCACCCGGAAGATAACTGGACTAATTTGTCCTTTAGGGTAGGACGTCTCTTAAAGCTTATGACTGTTGGCTCAGGAAAGACTTGGCGTAGAAGCGTATCACTTTGGATGATTCCCCAATTATTTTGAATGATTCTTTTAATGTTCTCTGCTTCAGTGCTGTATTTTGTAACAAAATACACTCTGATGTATCACGAGGCACTTCCCTTCACAACAAGTTCTCTCTGTCAAGTAATCCAGCCCTTGTACCTGCATCTTTCAGGACCAGGACGCTGTGTTCTAGTGTACTATGGAAGATATTGCTTTCTTATTCTTGACACTTCTCCCAGACATATTTAAAGGTTAGAACTACCTTTCTAAGTGTTCTGATACTTCTAGCTTGGAGTTAAATTTTTATGATAACATAGCTACAGTATTTCACTTTAAAGTGTGTATAGTATTGCTTACTAGGTGTGTCCAATCAATTTTAACCACTCCCTCTTCAAATTAGGGTTAATGTGAAAAGCTGTTAAAAAGAGGACATTGTATTATTTCTTTGTACTCCCTGACGAAGGCCATGCAGCCGAAACGCGTCGTTTTAAAAAAAACATTGTTTCTATTGAACATGCCATACTAATAAAGGCATTTTAATCAATTATATGAAGAGTGCCTTGGTCCTCCTTTCTTTTTGATGACCTCTGTGGTGTTTGTTCTGTTCACAAAGCCACTGGTGTTTGTTGTTTCTCTCTGCAGTGCGACAGTGAAAGCCCAGAGCTGAAGAGAGTGACAGAGGCCCTTCAGCCGCATTGGGAGGCACTTCAGGGTGAGTCATCACACATAAGGCACAACACTGTGCCCTCACATTACCCCTCATCATCATCCTCCTACTCACTCAGTAAAGAGCAGTACTAACCTGGGATGTTTATCACTTGGCTCCATGTCTGCCTCATGTTCCCCTGAGCTCAGTAGTTCTTAATGCAAAGTAGTCAGACTTACAGGAGACTTTACATTTAGTTTTTTACTCTGTTATTTATTGGATGCTCAGAGATGCCTGCAACAAACTTGGATCAAAAGGATTTAATTTGTTATTCTAAGTAATCCACCACCTGAACTGTGCAACAATCTCTTTCACTGTCTCTGACCCTCCCTCCTGTTTCTCCTCACAACAGTCTCAGCAGGGTTAGAGAGCCGGTTCCAGCACCTGTACAAGGGCAACTTTGACAATATGGCGTCCTACAGAGAGAAGAAACAGCAGAGGCTCCAACAGCAGAATGAACAAGGGGGCAAAAAGAGAGGACCAGGGAAGGGACAGCAGTCTAACGGAGCCAGTAAAAAAGCCAAGAAAGGCAACCAGTCTGGGCCAGTGACCAAAGCCTCTAGCTGAAACGGAGAGGAGAGACAGAGGGATAAATTCTATATTTTGGTTTATAAAGGCTTCTTTCAGAGTTCTTTATGTTTGTTTGGAGACGGATAGACTAACCACTGAGTTGTGTAAATGTATTATGATTTGTGATTTACAGAGAATTAGCTAGAAAGATTTTTTTTTTTTTAATAAAAAATGACTGAGAGTTTGACGCTTGAAAGGGTCTCTCTCGCTCTCCACTAAATGTATAGTCCTCTCAGGTTGAACAAGAGCCAAGCACTGTGTCGTACCCTGACCGCTGGGGAACCAAGTCCTTCCACTGTCAGAAAGTAAGTTGACTGGATCGTGCATATCTGACCCAATTCAGGATCGTGGGCATTTGATTACATTTCCTACTTCACTTCAGAAATACTTCCTTGAACGTGAACTTTCATATGCCTTAATTACAAACTTATATGGGATCTGCATATGAATAAAACTTTTATATTATGAGCCTAATTCAGCCAAGGAAGCACTGAACTATTTAAAGAGAAAGGCAGGATCCGTGATAATGTCTCCAAAGTAGGACAACAAGTTTATCAAATTTCAGAGGTAAAAATGTCCCATTGCATTAAAAGGCTTAAGGTGTTTCAACAACATCCTGTTTGTAAGGTTCACTGCCACACTGAAAGCTCTTCAAACCTTCAGAGGCTGCTACGTTTGCTAGGAATGTTCAGAAGTAAACAGGGATGACTAGTTGCTTAATCACATGAACCGTAACATCTCCACAGCTACAGGTAAGACTACTCAGTAAGCACAATTTATATACTAAACAAAAATGTAAATGCAACGATTTTACTGCATTAGTTTATATGAGGAAATCAGTCAATTGAAAAATTCATTAGGCCTTAATCTATGGATTTCACATGCCTAGGCAGGGGTGGAGCCATGGGTGGGCATAGGCCCACCCACTCGGAATACATTTTTTTTCCCCACAAAAGGGCTTTATTACAGATAGAAATATTCATCAACTGTCCGGGTGGCTGGTCTCTGATGATCCCGCAGGTGAAGAAGCCGGATGTGGAGGTCCTGGGCTGGACGTGGTTACACGTGGTCTGTGGTTGAGGCCGGTTCAACGTACTGCTTATGGTAGAGAAATGAACATTACATTCTCTGGCAACAGCTTTGATGGACATTCCTGCAGTCAGCATGCCAATTGCATGCTCCCTCAACTTGAGGCATCTGTGGCATGACAAAACCACATTTTAGAGTGGCCTTTCATTGTCCCCAGCACAAGGTGCACCTGTGTAATGATCATGCTGTTTAATCAGCTTCTTGATATGCCACACCTGTCAAGTGTATGGATTATCTTGGCAAAAGAAAAATGCTTACTAGCAGGGATGTAAACAAATTTGTGCTCAAAATTGGAGAGAAATAAGCTTTGTGCGTATAGAACATTTCTGGGATCTTTTATTTCAACTCATTAAACATGTTGCGTTTCTATTTTTGCTCAATATAAATAGTCCACCTTTTATTTTTGTAGGAAACAAAGGTGACAAAAAACCTGTACATTCTGTATGAAACAAAAACGGCAAGACATAGAATCAAAATATCGTTCATTGAAGTAGTCCGTGCGTTACAAGTCGACATTCCCTGATAAAAGCTTTGGATTGTCCATCCGGCCAGTCAGTGGCTTGGTCGGTTTCCCCATTCCCCAGAATGCCATACTGACTTTTTTCCACCATAGGACTTTTGAGCTGAAATAGAGGAACATACATTCATTTAAACACCAAGCCCATATTGTTTATAGAAGAAGACTTTCTTCAATGCAGCCAGTCAAAACACCTACCTTCGAGCTCTCATTTCTTCTTCCCCATAGTCAGGTTCTCACTTTTCTTTTTCTGCACCTGAAGAAGAGAGACATTCACAGCACTGTTCCAGTCACTGCTACACATAAGAAGATGCTGACGTGTCCTCAAAGAAAACAAACACAAACAAATATGTCTGACCTCATTCATGGCATCGTCGATCTGCTTGAGCTCCTCGTATCTGTCTCGTGACTCTCTCAGAGGCTGGATCATCACCTCCTCAATCTGAGGGAACAGCTGAGAGAGACAAGAGGCAGGGTTTATCGTCATGGTCAAAGTCGTATTCTCATTTTACAGTCCCATCCAACCGTCGCTCACCTTCATTACGGTCTCAAACATGGGGATGAGGACGAACTTGATGAATCCGATCTGGGCGGTGGGTTTGGTGACCTTTTCTCTGTCCATGAAGGGGGCTACAGGCAGACTCTCTGCCTTCTCCCTGTCACTCTGATGAAAGAATGGAGAAGAGAGAGAAAGTTCAGTGCAATCCTTCATTTTTAATACAACAGCACCTACATGGGGTCCGGAATTATTGGATCCCTTGATAACGATGATATAAAAAAATCAGCAGGTTTTCATCAGAGATCTCTCTGTACTTTGCTCCGTTCATATTTCCCTCCTGACCAGTCTCCCAGTCCCTGCCGCTGCCACCACGCTTCACCGTAGGGATGGTGCCAGGTGTCCTCCAGACGTGACGCTTGGTATTCAGGCCAAAGAGTTCAATCTTGGTTTCATCAGACCAGAGAATCTTGTTTTTCATGGTCTGAGAATCCTTTAGGGTCTTTTTGGCAAACTCCAAGCAGGCTGTCATTTTCATTTTACTGAGGAGTGGCTTCCGTTTGGCCACTCTACCATAAAGGCCTGATTAGTGGAGTGCTGCAGAGATGGGAGAACCTTCCAGAAGGACAACCATCTCCACAGAGGAACTCTTGAGCTCTGTCTGAGTGACCATCGGGTTCTTAGTCACTTCTGACCAAGGCCCTTCTCCCCCGATTGCTCAATTTGGCCGGACAGCCAGCTGTAGGAAGAGTCTTGGTGGTTCCAAACTTCTTCCATTTAAGAATGATGGAGGTCACTGTGTTCTTGGGGAACTTCAATGCTGCAGAAATGTTTTGGTACCCTTCCCCAGATCTGTGCCTCAACACAATCCTGTCTCGGAGATCTACGGACAATTCCTTCTACCTCATGGCTTGGTTTTTGCTCTGACATGCACTGTCAACTGGGGGACCTTATATAGACAGGTGTGTGCCTTTCCAAATCATGTTCAATCAATTGAATTTACCACATGTGGACTCCAATCAAGTTGTAGAAACATCAAGGATGATCAATGGAAACAGGATGCACCTGAACTCAATTTTGAGTCTCATAAGCAAAGGGTCTGAATACTTATGGAACAAGGTTTTTCTGTTGTTTTTTTATACCTTTGCAAACATTTCTAAAAAACAGTTTTCAATTTGTCATTATGGGGGTATTGTGTGTAGTTTGATGAGCATTTTATTTGATCCATTTTAGAATAAGGCTGTAACGTAACAAAATGTGGAAAAAGTCAAGGGGTCTGAATACTTTCCGAAGGCACTGTATCTGGGGCTTTACACTGTAGGTTATGTACTGTATCAAAACGCATATACACTACATATGGGGCTTTACACTGGGCTATGTACTGTATCACAACGCATATACAGTACATATGGGGCTTTACACTGGGCTATGTACTGTATCAAAATGCATATACACTATATATGGGGCTTTACACTGGGCTATGTACTGTATCAAAACACATATACAGTACATATGGGGCTTTACACTGGGCTATGTACTGTATCAAAACGCATATACACTACATATGGGGCTTTACACTGGGCTATGTACTGTATCACAACGCATATACAGTACATATGGGGCTTTACACTGGGCTATGTACTGTATCAAAATGCATATACACTATATATGGGGCTTTACACTGGGCTATGTACTGTATCAAAACACATATACAGTACATATGGGGCTTTACACTGGGCTATGTACTGTATCAAAACGCATATACACTATATATGGGGCTTTACACTGTAGGCTATGTACTGTATCAAAACACATATACAGTACATATGGGGCTTTACACTGGGCTATGTACTGTATCAAAATGCATATACACTATATATGGGGCTTTACACTGGGCTATGTACTGTATCAAAATGCATATACACTATATATGGGGCTTTACACTGGGCTATGTACTGTATCAAAACACATATACAGTACATATGGGGCTTTATGTACCTGCATGAAGTACTCCTCCAGCAGACAGTCGACCCAGGGCTCAGCCACCTCCATGGGCCGCACCTCGTTAGAGATGTCACAGCACTTAATCAGCACCATCTTCAGCTAGGGGTCAAAGGTTACACAGAGCAGAGTTTAATATAGGGAGGGGGTCTACCAGATGGCCCACATAAATAGCAGCAGAAAGGACTAACATACACACCTAGGGAAGTTGTAAATATAGTATTACTGCATACGGCAGCAGGACAAATACACTGATTTGCACAAACTGTAAGGTAGTGGAAAATACGTATTCTAGGGTAGGGGCAAATACATAGTAATGTGTATCCTTACACAAGTGACATGCTCTTCATCACTGAAGTCAAAGCTGTCCACTTTATGCTTGAATGAGTCCAGTATCTCGCCATGTCGTGCCATGTCTGTGGCCAGGATCAGTGTGATGATTCCCTAAGACAAACAGAGAGAGATCAGTGTGATGATTCATAAAGACAGAGTGAGAGATCAGTGTGATGATTCCCTAAGACAGACAGAGATCAGTGTGATTATTCCCTAAGACAAACAGAGAGAGATCAGTGCGATGATTCCCTAAGACAGAGTGAGAGATCAGTGTGACGATTCCCTAAGACAGAGTGAGAGATCAGTGTGACGATTCCCTAAGACAGAGTGAGAGATCAGTGTGACGATTCCCTAAGACAGAGTGAGAGATCAGTGTGATGATTCCCTAAGACAGACAGACAGACAGACAGACAGAGATCAGTGTGATGATTCCCTAAGACAGAGAGAGATCAGTGTGATGATTCTCTAAGACAGACAGAGAGAGATCAGTGTGATGATTCTCTAAGACAGACAGAGAGAGATCAGTGTGATGATTCCCTAAGACAGACAGAGAGAGATCAGTGTGATGATTCTCTAAGACAGACAGAGAGAGATCCGTGTGATGATTCCCTAAGACAGACAGAGAGAGATCATTGTGATGATTCCCTAAGACAGACAGAGAGAGATCAGTGTGATGATTCCCTAAGACAGACAGAGAGAGATCAGTGTGATGATTCTCTAAGACAGACAGAGAGAGATCAGTGTGATGATTCCCTAAGACAGACAGAGATCAGTGTGATGATTCCCTAAGACAGAGTGAGAGATCAGTGTGATGATTCCCTAAGACAGAATGAGAGATCAGTGTGATGATTCCCTAAGACAGAGTGAGAGATCAGTGTGATGATTCCCTAAGACAGAGTGAGAGATCAGTGTGATGATTCCCTAAGACAGAGTGAGAGATCAGTGTGACGATTCCCTAAAACAGAGTGAGAGATCAGTGTGATGATTCCCTAAGACAGACAGAGAGAAATCAGTGTGATGATTCTCTAAGACAGACAGAGAGAGATCAGTGTGATGATTCCTTAAGACAGAGAGAGATCAGTGCGATGATTCCCTAAGACAGAGTGAGAGATCAGTGTGACGATTCCCTAAGACAGAGTGAGAGATCAGTGTGACGATTCCCTAAAACAGAGTGAGAGATCAGTGTGACGATTCCCTAAGACAGACAGAGAGAGATCAGTGTGATGATTCCCTAAGACAGACAGACAGACAGAGATCAGTGTGATGATTCCCTAAGACAGACAGAGAGAAATCAGTGTGATGATTCTCTAAGACAGACAGAGAGAAATCAGTGTGATGATTCTCTAAGACAGACAGAGAGAGATCAGTGTGATGATTCTCTAAGACAGACAGAGAGAGATCAGTGTGATGATTCTCTAAGACAGACAGAGAGAGATCAGTGTGATGATTCCCTAAGACAGACAGAGATCAGTGTGATGATTCCCTAAGACAGAGTGAGAGATCAGTGTGATGATTCCCTAAGACAGAGTGAGAGATCAGTGTGATGATTCCCTAAGACAGAGTGAGAGATCAGTGTGATGATTCCCTAAGACAGAGAGAGATCAGTGTGATGATTCTCTAAGACAGACAGAGAGAGATCAGTGTGATGATTCCCTAAGACAGACAGAGAGAGATCAGTGTGATGATTCCCTAAGACAGACAGAGAGAGATCAGTGTGATGATTCCCTAAGACAGACAGAGAGAAATCAGTGTGATGATTCTCTAAGACAGACAGAGAGAAATCAGTGCGATGATTCCCTAAGACAGAGTGAGAGATCAGTGTGACGATTCCCTAAGACAGAGTGAGAGATCAGTGTGACGATTCCCTAAAACAGAGTGAGAGATCAGTGTGACGATTCCCTAAAACAGAGTGAGAGATCAGTGTGACGATTCCCTAAAACAGAGTGAGAGATCAGTGTGATGATTCCCTAAGACAGACAGACAGACAGACAGACAGACAGACAGACAGACAGACAGACAGACAGACAGACAGACAGAGATCAGTGTGATGATTCCCTAAGACAGACAGAGATCAGTGTGATGATCCCCTAAGACAGAGTGAGAGATCAGTGTGATGATTCCCTAAGACAGACAGAGAGAAATCAGTGTGATGATTCTCTAAGACAGACAGAGAGAAATCAGTGTGATGATTCCCTAAGACAGAGTGAGAGATCAGTGTGACGATTCCCTAAAACAGAGTGAGAGATCAGTGTGATGATTCCCTAAGACAGACAGAGAGAGATCAGTGTGATGATTCCCTAAGACAGACAGACAGACAGAGATCAGTGTGATGATTCCATAAGACAGAGAGAGATCAGTGTGATGATTCCCTAAGACAGACAGAGAGAAATCAGTGTGATGAATCTCTAAGACAGACAGAGAGAGATCAGTGCGATGATTCCCTAAGACAGAGTGAGAGATCAGTGTGACGATTCCCTAAGACAGAGTGAGAGATCAGTGTGACGATTCCCTAAAACAGAGTGAGAGATCAGTGTGATGATTCCCTAAGACAGACAGAGAGAGATCAGTGTGATGATTCCCTAAGACAGAGTGAGAGATCAGTGTGATGATTCCCTAAGACAGAGTGAGAGATCAGTGTGATGATTCCCTAAGACAGAGAGAGATCCGTGTGATGATTCTCTAAGACAGACAGAGAGAGATCAGTGTGATGATTCTCTAAGACAGACAGAGAGAGATCAGTGTGATGATTCCCTAAGACAGAGTGAGAGATCAGTGTGATGATTCCCTAAGACAGACAGAGAGAGATCAGTGTGATGATTCCCTAAGACAGACAGACAGACAGAGATCAGTGTGATGATTCCCTAAGACAGACAGAGAGAGATCAGTGCGATGATTCCCTAAGACAGAGAGAGATCAGTGCGATGATTCCCTAAGACAGACAGAGAGAAATCAGTGTGATGATTCTCTAAGACAGACAGAGAGAGATCAGTGTGATGATTCTCTAAGACAGACAGAGAGAGATCAGTGTGATGATTCTCTAAGACAGACAG
Source organism: Salmo salar (assembly GCF_965601325.2). NCBI lineage: Eukaryota > Metazoa > Chordata > Actinopteri > Salmoniformes > Salmonidae > Salmo > Salmo salar. The sequence continues at coordinate 46,654,521 of NC_138315.1, forward strand.
AGAGAGATCAGTGTGATGATTCCGTAAGACAGACAGAGAGAGATCAGTGTGATGATTCCCTAAGACAGACAGAGATCAGTGTGATGATTCCCTAAGACAGAGTGAGAGATCAGTGTGATGATTCCCTAAGACAGAGTGAGAGATCAGTGTGATGATTCCCTAAGACGGAGTGAGAGATCAGTGTGATGATTCCCTAAGACAGAGAGAGATCAGTGTGATGATTCTCTAAGACAGACAGAGAGAGATCAGTGTGATGATTCCCTAAGACAGACAGAGAGAGATCAGTGTGATGATTCCCTAAGACAGAGTGAGAGATCAGTGTGATGATTCCCTAAGACGGAGTGAGAGATCAGTGTGATGATTCCCTAAGACAGAGAGAGATCAGTGTGATGATTCCCTAAGACAGACAGAGAGAGATCAGTGTGATGATTCCCTAAGACAGAGATACAGGTCAGACTTAGAACATGCTATATTAGACTACTGGTATAGTACTATGTGGACACACACACACTCCTACCTGACGAATCTGTTTGAAGGCCTCGGGGTCGAAGGTGGAGAAGATGTTGCAGTCAGGCTGGGAGAAGATCTGGAAGGCCACGGCACAGTGGTGATTCTCCAGAGGAGAGATGTCATTGTAGCGTACCGCCAGCTCCGTCCGTGCATTTATCTGGTACCTGAGAGAGAGAATTAGTCTCACAGGGCCATGCTTTAGTCTCACAGGGCCATGCTTTAGTCTCACAGGGCCATGCTTTAGTCTCACAGGGCCATGCTTTAGTCTCACAGGGCCATGCTTTAGTCTCACAGGGCCATGCTTTACTCTCACAGGGCCATGCTTTCAAATCCCTTTTTGACTGAAACCTGGGTGTCTAGTTTCATTGAATTAGTATAGACAGATGAGAGAGAGAATAAAAGTCTTACGTGTTGTTGTATCCGGGGTGCTGCAGATCGTGGCACACTGCAGCTGTCATCAGAATCAGAATGTCTACCTGGGTGAATATCTCCTGGGAGACACACAACACAGGCCCATTACGTCAATGAATGGGCCATCTGTGTACTGTGCGCACGTGTGTGTGCATGTGTGTGTGTTCCCGGCACCTCTCATGAATGGTTGACCACGACAACAGGGTTCGAGAGGATGCCAGAGGGAGCGTCTCCAAGGGAGTAGAATTTCTCTTTCAAACTCATCTCTCAGCGTCTCTCCCTCCTCTTCAAGAAAAAAACGATTCCTCCTCACCAATCTCTCTCATCACTCCAGTATTATTGATGCCCTTTTATAGAGCTGAGGTATATAGTCTTACTGTGGAATTACAGAGGGCACGACAAAGCCTACTCCCCCTCAGGAAACTAAAAAGATTTGGCATGGGTCCTGAGATCCTCAAAAGGTTTTAGAGCTGCACCATCGAGAGCATCCTGACTGGTTGCATCACTACCTGGTACGGCAATTGCTCGGCCTCCGACCGCAAGGCACTACTGAGGGTAGTGCGTACGGCCTAGTACATCACTGGGGCTAAGCTGCCTGCCATCCAGGACCTCTACACCAGGCGGTGTCAGAGGAAGGCTCTAAAAATTGTCAAAGACCCCAGCCACCCCAGTCAGAGACTGTTCTCTCTACTACCGCATGGCAAGTGGTACCGGAGTGCCAAGTCTAGGACAAAAAGGCTTCTCAACAGTTTTTACTCCTAAGCCATAAGACTCCTGAACAGGTAATCAAATGGCTACCCGGACTATTTGCATTGTGTGCCCCACCCCAACCCCTCTTTTACGCTGCTGCTACTCTCTGTTTATCATATATGCACAGTCACTCTAACTATACATATGCACATACTACCTCAATTGGCCCGACCAACCAGTGCTCCCGCACATTGGCTAACCGGGCTATCTGCATTGTGTCCCACCACCCGCCAACCCCTCTTTACGCTACTGCTACCCTCTGCTCATCATATATGCATAGTCACTTTAACCATATCTACATGTACATACTACCTCAATCAGCCTGACTTACCGGTGTCTGTATGTAGCCTCGCTACTTTTATAGCCTCTGTACTGTATATAGCCTCGCTACTGTTTTTCACTGTCTTTTTACTGTTGTTTTTTGCACTATTGGTTTTTTGCACTATTGGTTAGAGCCTGTAAGTAAGCATTTCACTACACCTGTTGTATTCGGCGCACGTGACAAATATACTTTGATTTGATATGACTGTAGTATTACTGTGGTATTACCTGTAGTATTATATGTAGTATTACTGTGGTGTTACTGCAGTATTGCTGTGGTATTACCTGTAGTATTATATGTTGTGTTACTGTAGTATTATTGAGGGATTACTGTGGTATTACTGTGGTATTATTGTGGTATTACATGTAGTTTTACTGTGATATGACTGTGGTGTTACTGTTGTATTACTGAGGGATTACTGTGGTATTACTGTGGTATTACTGTGGTATTATTGTGGTATTACATGTAGTATTATTGTGATGACTGTGGTATTACCTGTAGTATTACTGTGATATGACAGCAATTTTTACCTGTAGTATTACTGTAGTATGAATATGGTATTACTGTAGTATTACTGCAGTATTACCTGTAGTATTACTGTGATATGACTGTTATTACATGTAGTGTTACTGTAGTATTATTGTAGTATTACTGTACTATTACACATAGTATCACTTTGGTATTACCAGTAGCATTATTGTAGTATTATTATAGTATTACTGTGGTAGTACCTGTAGTACCTGCAGTATAACTATAGTATTACATGTAGCATTACCTGTGGTATTACCTGTAGTATTACTGTAGTATACCTGTAGTATTACCTGTAGTACTCACTGTAGTATTACCTATAGTATTACCTATAGTATTACCTATAGTATTACCTATAGTATTATTATAGTATTACCTGTAGTATTACCTGTAGTATTACCTGTAGTATTACTGTAGTATTACCTGTAGGCTGCAGAGGCAGATCATGCTGTACATCATCTGGGTGACACAAAAACAGTGACGGAAGTTATGGAAGGGATTCACCTGGTAGTTGTCATGGATACAAATCTGCAGGGAGGTAGAGGGGAAGGAAGACGTGAGACCATCAGACGTCTACAACAAACCTGACACTAGTAACAAGTAGTGCAGCAGTAGATGAAGAACAGTTGTAGATCTCTCTAGATGTCTTACCAGCCATCTCTTTAATGTGATGGGGTTCATGTTGAAGCCCTTGACCAGGTCCAGGTCATTGTACATGTGCTCCAGGCAGCTCAGCATCTGACCACATGAAGGAAGGTCGAGAAGTGAGACCGAGTGTGAGCAACAGTTCTATGGTAGTTGAGTGTCTATGGTAGTGCTCCTAATCTCAGCTTGTTACCTGTATAAAAAGACACCTGTCCACAGAAGCAATCAATCAATCAGATTCCAAACTCTCCACCAGAACTACATGGGAGGATCTTGTCAATGATCTCAAGGCAGCTGGGACCATAGTCACCAAGAAAACAATTGGTAACACACTACGCCGTGAAGGACTGAAATCCTGCAGCGCCCGCAAGGTCCCCCTGCTCAAGAAAGCACATATACATGCTTGTCTGAAGTTTGCCAATGAACATCTGAATGATTCAGACGACAACTGGATGAAAGTGTTGTGGTCAGATGAGACCAAAATGGAGCTCTTTGGCATCAACTCAACTCGCAGTGTTTGGAGGAGGAGGAATGCTGCCTATGACCCCAAGAACACCATCCCCACCGTCAAACATGGAGGTGGAAACATTATGCTTTGGGGGTGTTTTTCTGCTAAGGGGACAGGACAACTTCACCGCATCAAAGGGACGATGGATGGGGCCATATACCGTCAAATCTTGGGTGAGAACCTCCTTCCCTCAGCCAGGGCATTGAAAATAGGTTGTGGATGGGTATTCCAGCATGACAATGACCCAAAACACACGGCCAAGGCAACAAAGGTGTGGCTCAAGAAGAAGCACATTAAGGTCCTGGAGTGGCCTAGCCAGTCTCCAGACCTTAATCCCATAGAAAATCTGTGGAGGGAGCTGAAGGTACGAGTTGCCAAACGTCAGCCTCGAAACCTTAATGACTTGGAGAAGATCTGCAAAGAGGAGTGGGACAAAATCCCTCCTGAGATGTGTGCCAACCTGGTGGCCAACTACAAGAAACGTCTGACCTCTGTGATTGCCAACAAGGGTTTTGCCACCAAGTACTAAGTCATGTTTTGCAGACGGGTCAAATACTTATTTCCCTCATTAAAATGCAAATCATTTTATAACATTTTTGACATGCGTTTTCTGGATTTTTTTGTTGTTATTCTGTCTCTCACTGTTCAAATAAACCTACCATTAAAATGATAGACTGATCATTTCTTTGTCAGTGGGCAAACGTACAAAAATCAGCAGGGGATCAAATACTTTTTTCCCTCACTGTATGGTAGTTGAGGGTCTATGGTCCAATCCCCTGTCCTCACCTCATTGGGCTCCCACTGCCAGACATCAAAGGTGGGATGTCTGAGAGCTTCCACTGTCTCCTGAGACAGGTGGTACTACACACACACACACACACACACACACACACACACACACACACACACACACACACACACACCACACACACACACACACACACACAGAGAGAGGCAGATAGAGAGATGCACAGAAGAGGGGAGAGAGAAGAACAACAATGTTTTGGTGAAGTCAGCATCTGACCTTGTTGGCCTCCCACAGCCAGAGGTCAAAGGGCAGGCTTTCTGAGGACATCTATGGTCTGCTGCGAAAGCATGAAAGCACAGAGCTCCCAGTTTACCGTCTGTCTGTCTCCGGTGCTTGTTATGGACTTACCTCTACATACCTGACCTCACCACACCTGACCTCACCTGACCTGACCTCACCTGACCTGACTACGGGTGTTAAACCAGCATCGGAGACAGATGCTGTCTGTAATTCTTTAGGCGAGGCAGCTAGCCCCTAGGGCCTTTGCACTCCGCACCCACCTATGAAATCTAGAGGAAACACTGGCACACATGACATGGGTGTAATTAAGTAGGGGCATGCTGTATTTGACAGGGTGGAGGTAAATCAGTCATACAACTGACTCAGGATATACAGGTGGTGTTCTGACGCTATGGACCTACAGGTGGTGTTCTAACACTATGGACCTACAGGTGGTGTTCTAAAACTATGGATCTACAGGTGGTGTTCTAACACTATGGACCTACAGGTGGTGTTCTGACACTATGGACCTACAGGTGGTGTTCTGACACTATGGACCTACAGGTGGTGTTCTGACACTATGGACCTACAGGTGGTGTTCTAACACTATGGACCTACAGGTGGTGTTCTGACACTATGGACCTACAGGTGGTGTTCTAACACTATGGACCTACAGGTGGTGTTCTGACACTATGGACCTACAGGTGGTGTTCTAACACTATGGACATACAGGTGGTGTTCTGACACTATGGACATACAGGTGGTGTTCTAACACTATGGACATACAGGTGGTGTTCTGACACTATGGACATACAGGTGGTGTTCTAACACTATGGACATACAGGTGGTGTTCTGACACTATGGACATACAGGTGGTGTTCTAACACTATGGACATACAGGTGGTGTTCTGACACTATGGACATACAGGTGGTGTTCTGACACTATGGACCTACAGGTGGTGTTCTAACACTATGGACCTACAGTCCCGGATAACAGGCTCACTGACACACACAATGAAGTTGGAGTAATTTGCAGACCTTACCTTGGGGTAAGAGGGCACGTCTCTCCGAGATGTCAGCTTCTTTTTGTCATCCAGGAAATGACTACAGTTCAAAGCAAGCAGCAAACAATAAATCAGACAGTATGTAACCTTATCAGACGCCTTAGGTTATTACTAACACTGTATTATGTGGAACAATGAACTTAACTAAATCCTTTAATAATTGTCCAACCTGATCCCATTGTTATGCCACTGATCTACCCTGAGCAAGAGAGTGAGATCTCTGAGGGGGGTTGTTAAAATTAAAGTATAATAACACCTGATCTAAATATATAACCTAATGAGCATGACCCTGGTTCTAAAGCCCAGCTAATGACCGGCTGGGGAGGGGGGGAAGTTTGTTTCGTCAATACTTCCTCTACTAATTAACACTAACTAGGAGCTCAGATAGGACTGTTCAAATGTAAGATGCAGAAAAGAACCATTCAGGCATTGGACATCGTTATCAGGATTCAGGTCGCAGCTAGAGGTAAACCTTCAAAGATGATGATGTAATAAGGTGACTAACCTGTTGTTGATGGAGGCCATCTCCTCCCTGAGCTTCTTGATGTCGCTGTGACACTTCTCTATCTCCTCCACCTTCATCCCCTCCACTGCAGAGAGACAGAGAGAGGGAGAGACAGAGAGAGGGAGGGAAAGAGAGAGAGGGGGGAGAGAGAGGGGGAGAGAGGTTAATGTATCCTATGATACCAATAGTCAGATGCAACACCTATTTCCTCCTTGTCTGGCATCAGAACCACCTGTCCCAGGCCTTCTGTACTGTATAAACTATTAATATTGATTACCTCTGGGATCTATATCAGTCAGATGACCTTATTGATAAACATGATGATGAGAAATCCTTATCAGGACTCTTTGGACTCAACGCCACATCTTCCATCTTTACTCCGTACACAGAAATGCATACAAAGCTCTCCTTCGCCCTTCACTTGGCAAATCTGACTTTATCCTCCCGATTCCTGCTTACAAGCAAAAATCTAAAATGGGAAGTACCAGTGACGCAACCAATAAAGAAGTTGTCCGATAAAGTGGATACTAAGCTACAGGACTGTTTTGTTTAGCACAGCCTGTAATATGTTCCCGGGAATCTTCGAATGGCATTGAGGAGTTTACCACATCAGTCGACTGGCTTCATTAATAAGTGCATCGATGATGTTGTCCCCAAAGTGACCATGCGTACATACAGTGTCTTCAGAAGGTATTCACTCCCCTTGACTTTTTCAACATTTTGTTGAGTTACTGCCTGTATTTTAGATTGATTCAATTGACTGTTTTTGTCACTGGCCTTACACACAATACCCCATAATGTCAAAGTGGAATTATGTTTTTTGAAATATTACAAATGTATTAAAACTTAAAAGCTGAAATGTCTTGAGTCAATAAGTATTCAACCCCTTTGTTATGGAAAGTCAAAATAAGTTTAGGAGTAAAAATGTGCTTAACAAGTCACATAATAAGTTGCATGGACTCACTCTGTGTGCAATAATAGTGTTTGACATGATTTTTGAATGACAATCTCATCTCTGTACCCCACACACAATTATCTGTAAGGTCCCTCAGTCGAGCAGTGAATTTCAAACACATATTCAACCACAAAGACCAGGGAGGTTTTCCAATGCCTCGCAAAGAAGGGCACATATTGGTAGATGGGTAAAAAAAGCAGACATTGAATATCCCTTTGAGCATGGGGTAGTTATTAATTACACTTAGGATGTTGTATTAATACACCCAGTCACTACAAAGATACAGGCAACCTTCCTAACTCAGTTGCCGGAGAGGAATGAAACCACTCAGGGATTTCACCATGAGGCCAATTGTGATTTTAAACCAGTTACAAGGCTGTGATAGGAGAATACTGAGGATGGATCAATAACATTGTAGTTACTCCACAATACTAACCTAAATGACAGAGTGAAAAGAAGGAAGTCTGTACAGAACAAAAAATATTCCAAAACATGCATCCTGTTTGCAACAAGCCACTAAAGTAAAACTGTAAACAATGTGGCAAATAAATTCCCTTTTTGTCCTGAATACAAAGTGCTATGTTTGGGGCAAATCCAATACAACACATTATTGAGTACCACTCTCCATATTTTCAAGCATAGTGGTGGCTGCATCTTTAGGATAAAAAATAAATGGAATGAAGCTAAGCATAGGCAAAATCCAAAAGGAAAACCTGCTTCAGTCTGCTTTCCACCAGACACTGGGAGATGAATTCACCTTTCAGCAGGACAATAACCTAAAACACTACAAATCTACACAGGAAATGCTTACCAAGAAGTCAGTGAATGTTCCTGAGTGGCTGAGTTACAGTTCTGACATACATTAGCTTGAAAATCTATGGTAAGACCTGAAAATGGTTGTCTAGCAATGATCAACAACCAATTTGCCAGTGCTTGAAGAATTTTTAAATGAATAATGTGCAAATGTTGCACATTCCAGTTGTGGTAAACTCTTAGAGACTTACCCAGAAAGACTCGCAACTGTAATCGCTGCCAAAGATGCTTCTACAAAGTATTGACCCAGGAGTGTGAATAATTAGGTAAATTAGATATTTAATTTTCAATACATTTGCAAACATTTATAAAAACATGTTTTCACTTTGTCATTATGTGGTATTGTGTGTAGATGGGTGACAAAAAAACAAACATTTAATCCATTTTGAATTCAGGCTATAACACAACAAAATGTGTTATAAGTCAAGGGGTATGAATTAGAACTTTCTGAAGGCACTGTATCCCAACCAGAAGCCATGGATTTCAGGAAACATCCGCACTGAGCTAAAGGCTAGAGCTACCGCTTCTAATGACCGGGACACAAGTGTTGGTCCCATGTTTCATGAGCTGAAATAAAAGATCCCAGAAATGTTCCATGTGACCCTGGGTCTCGACCCCGCCCTGTGCAACTGGGTCCTGGACTTTCTGATGGGCCGCCCCCAGGTGGGGAAGGTAAGAAACAACATCTACACCCCGCTGATCCTCAACACTGGGGCCCCACAAGGGTGCGTTCTCAGCCCTCTCCTGTACTCCTTGTTCACCCATGACTGTGTGGCCATGCACGCCTCCAACTCAATCATCAAGTTTGCAGACGACACTACAGTGGTAGGCTTGATTACCAACAACGACGAGACGGCCTACAGGGAGGAGGTGAGGGCCCTCGGAGTGTGGTGTCAGGAAAATAACCTCACACTCAACGTCAACAAAACAAAGGAGATGATTGTGGACTTCAGGAAACAGCAGAAGGAGCAGCCCCCTATCCACATCGACGGGACAGTAGTGGAGAAGGTGGACAATTTTAAGTTCCTCTGCGTACACGTCATGGACAAACTGAAGTGGTCCACCCACACAGACAGCGTGGTGAAGAAGGCGCAACTGCGCCTCTTCAACCTCAGGAGACTGAAGCAATTTGGCTTGTCACCGAAAACACTCAAACTTTTACAAATGCACAATCGAGAGCATCCTGGTTGGCAACTGCTCCGCCCACAACCATAAGGCTCTCCAGAGGGTAATGTGGTCTGCACAATGCATCACCGGGGGAAACTACCTGCCCTCCAGGACACCTACACCACCCGATGTCACAGGAAGGCCAAAAAGATCATCAAGGACAACAACCACCCGAGCCACTGCCTGTTCACCCCGCTATCATCCAGAAGGCGAGGTCAGTACAGGTGCATCAAAGCTGGGACCAAGAGACTGAAAAACAGCTCCTATCTCAAGGCCATCAGATAGTTAAACAGCCATCACTAACATTGAGTGGCTGCTGCCAACATACTGACTCAAATCTCTAGCCATTTTAATAATTAATAATTGGATGTAATAAATATATCACTAGTCACTTTAAACAATGCCACTTTATATAATGATTACATACCCTACATTACTCATCTCATATGTATATACTGTACTCTATACCATCTACTGCATCTTGCCTATGCCGCATGGCCATCGCTCATCCATATATTTATATGTACATATTCTTATTCATCCCTTTACACTTGTGTGTATAAGGTAGTTGTTGTGAATTTGTTAGATTACATGTTAGATATTACTGCATGGTCAGAACTAGAAGCACAAGCATTCCTCTACACTCGCATTAACATCTGCTAACCATGTGTCTGTGACCATTAAAATTTGATTTGCACAAAAAGCTTATTTCTCTTAAATGTTGTGTCCAAATTAGTTTACATGCCTGTTAGTGTGCATTTCTCCTTTGCCAAGATAATCCATCCACCTGACAGGTGTGGCATAGCAAGAAGCTGATGAAACAGCATGATCATTACACAGTTGCACCTTGTGCTGGGGACAATAAAAGGCCACTCTAAACTGTGCCGTTTTGTCAAACAACACAAAGCCACAGATGTTTCAAGTTTTGAGGGAGTGTGCAAATGGCATGCTGACTGCAGGATTGGTCACCAGAGCTGTTGCCAGATCATTCAATGTACATTCCACTACCAAAAGTCTTCTCCAACGTTGTTTTAGATAATTTGGCAATACGTCCCAACCGGCCTCACAACAGCAGACCACGTGTATGGCGTTGTGTGGGCGAGCAGTTTGGCGTTGTGAACAGAGTGCTCCATGGTGGCAGTGGGGTTATGGTATGGGAAGGCATAAGCTATGGACAATGAACACAATTGCATTTTATCTATGACAATTTGAATGCACAGAGATACCGTGACGAGATCCTGAGGCCCATTGTCGTGCCATTCATCCTCCGCCATCACCTCATGTTTCAGCATGATAATGCAGGGCCCCATGATGTAAAAATATGTACACAATTCCGGGAAGCTGAACATGTCCCAGTTATTCCATGTCCTGTATATTCACCAGACATGTCACCCATTGAGTATGTTTGGGATACTCTGGATTGACATGTACAACCGCTTGTTCCAGTTCAGCCAATATCCAGAAATTTTGCACAGCCATTGAAGCCGTTGTGGGACAACATTCCAAAGGCGACAATCAACAGCCTCATCAACTCTATGAGAAGGAGATGTGCTGCGCTGCATGAGGCAAATGGTGGTCACCCTTGATACTAACTGGTTTTCGCATCCACGCCCCTACCTGTTTTTTAAAGTATCTGTGACCAACAGAAGCATACCTGTATTCCCAGTCATGTGAAATCCATAGATCAGGGCCTAATATTTGTATTTTCTTCAATTGACTGATTTCCTTATATGAACTATAACACAGTAAAATCTTTGAAATTGCTGCATGTTGTGTTTATATTTTTGTTCAGTATACACCGACTCTGATGCTTGTAGGATATGGCAGGGCTTGCAGACTATCACGGATAACAAATGGAAACCTAGCCGCGAGCTGCCCAGCGACCTATGTCTACCAAACGAGCTAAATGCCTTCTATGCTCGCTTCGAGGCAAGCAACACTGAGCCATGCATTATAGCACCAGCTGTTCCAGACAGCTGTGTGATCACGCTCTCTGAAGCCGATGTGAGTAAGACCGTTAAACATGGTTAGCATTCACATGGCTGCAAGGCCAGATGAATTACAAAGACGCGTCCTCAGAGCATGCGCAGACCAGCTGGCAAGTGTCTTCACTGACATTTTTAACCTCTTTCTGACCCAGTCTGTAATACCTACATGTTTCAAGCAGACCACCATAGTCCCTTAGGGTACCTTGGCGTTCTTGTGCTGTCTAAATGACTATCGCCCCGTACCACTCACATATGTAGCCATGAAATGCTTTGAAAGGCTGGTCATGGCTCACATCAACAGCATCATCCCAGATACCCTGGACCCAATTCAATTTGCATACCGACCCAACAGATCTACAGATGACAAAATCTCTATTGCACTCCACACTGCCCTCTCCCACCTGGACATGAGGAACACCCATGCGAGAATGCTGTTCATTGACTACAGCTCAACGTTTAACACCATAGTGTCCTCCAAGCTCATCACTAAGCTAAGGACCCTGGAACTGAATACCTCCCTCTGCAACTGGATCCTGGACTTCCTGACAGGCCGCTCCCAGGTGGTGAGGGTAGGTAACAACACATCTGTCACACTGACACTCAACATGGGGGCCACTCAGGGGTGCCTGCTTAGTCCCCTCTTGTACTCCCTGTTCACCCACGACTGCATAGCCACGCATGACTCCCAACACCATCATTACATTTACTGAAGATACAACGGTGGTAGGCCTGATCACTGACAATGATGAGACAGCCTATAGGGAGGTCAGAGACCTGACAGTGTGGTGCCAGGACAACAACCTCTCCCTCAACGTGATCAAGACAAAAGGAGCTGATCGTGGACTACTGGAAACGGAGGGCCGAGCATGCCCACACTCACATCAACGGGGCTGTAGTGGAGCGAGTCGAGAGCTTCAAGTTCCTCTGTGTCCACATCACTAAGAATCTATCATGGTCCACACACACCAACACAGTCATGAAGAGGGCACGTCAACGCCTTTTTCCAGATCAGGAGGTTGAAAAGATTCGGCATGGGCCCTCAGATCCTCAAAAAGTTATACATCTGCACCCTTTAGAGCATCTTGAATGGCTGCATCACCATGGCAACTGCTTGGCATCTGACCACAGGGCACTATAGAGGGTGGTGCGTACAGCCCAGCACATCACTGGGGGCCAAGCTCTCTGCAATCCAGGGCCTCTATAGCAGGCGGTGTCAGAGGAAGACCCTAAAAATTGTCAAAGACTCCAGCCACCCAAGTCATAGACTGTTCTCTCTGCTCCCGAGTGGCACATCGGTCTAAGGCACTGCATCTCAGTGCAAGAGGCATCACTTCAGTCCCTGGTTCGAATCCAGGCTGTATCACATCCGGCCGTGATTGCGAGTCCCATAGGGCAGCGCACAATTGGCCCAGCGTCGTCCAGGTTAGGCCGGGCTAGGCTGTCATTGTAAATAAGAATTTGTCCTTAACTGACTTGCCCAGTTAAATAAAGGTTAAATAAAAAATATATATATTAAATACTGCATGACAAGCAGTACTGATGCACCATGTCTGTAACCAACAGGACCCTGAACAGCTTCTACGCCCCAAGCCAGAAGACTGTTAGTTAGCTGGACTATCTACATCGATCCTTATTACATACACTGCTGCTACTGTTTATTATCTATCCTGTTGTCTCAGTACTGGTACCCCGTGTATATAACCAAGTTATCATTACTCAGTACTGGTACCCCGTGTATATAACCTAGTTATCATTACTCAGTACTGGTACCCCGTGTATATAACCAAGTTATCATTACTCAGTACTGGTACCCCGTGTATATAGTCAAGTTATCATTACTCAGTACTGGTACCCCGTGTATATAGTCAAGTTAACATTACTCAGTACTGGTACCCCGTGTATATAACCAAGTTATCATTACTCAGTACTGGTACCCCGTGTATATAACCAAGTTATCATTACTCAGTACTGGTACCCCGTGTATATAGTCAAGTTATCATTACTCAGTACTGGTACCCCGTGTATATAGCCAAGTTATCATTACTCAGTACTGGTACCCCGTGTATATAACCAAGTTATCATTACTCAGTACTGGTACCCCGTGTATATAGTCAAGTTATCATTACTCAGTACTGGTACCCCGTGTATATAGTCAAGTTATCATTACTCAGTACTGGTACCCCGTGTATATAGCCAAGTTATCATTACTCAGTACTGGTACCCCGTGTATATAGCCTAGTTATCATTACTCAGTACTGGTACCCCGTGTATATAACCAAGTTATCATTACTCAGTACTGGTACCCCGTGTATATAACCAAGTTATCATTACTCAGTACTGGTACCCTGTGTATATAGCCTAGTTATCATTACTCAGTACTGGTACCCCGTGTATATAGCCTAGTTATCATTACTCAGTACTGGTAGCCCGTGTATATAGCCTAGTTATCATTACTCAGTACTGGTACCCCGTGTATATAGCCTAGTTATCATTACTCAGTACTGGTACCCCGTGTATATAACCTAGTTATCATTACTCAGTACTGGTACCCCGTGTATATAGCCTAGTTATCATTACTCAGTACTGGTACCCCGTGTATATAACCAAGTTATCATTACTCAGTACTGGTACCCCGTGTATATAGCCTAGTTATCATTACTCAGTACTGGTACCCCGTGTATATAGCCTAGTTATCATTACTCAGTACTGGTACCCCGTGTATATAGCCTAGTTATCATTACTCAGTACTGGTACCCCGTGTATATAGCCTAGTTATCATTACTCAGTACTGGTACCCCGTGTATATAGCCTAGTTATCATTACTCAGTACTGGTACCCCGTGTATATAACCAAGTTATCATTACTCAGTACTGGTACCCCGTGTATATAACCAAGTTATCATTACTCAGTACTGGTACCCCGTGTATATAGCCTAGTTATCATTACTCAGTACTGGTACCCCGTGTATATAGCCTAGTTATCATTACTCAGTACTGGTACCCCGTGTATATAGCCTAGTTATCATTACTCAGTACTGGTACCCCGTGTATATAACCTAGTTATCATTACTCAGTACTGGTACCCCGTGTATATAACCTAGTTATCATTACTCAGTACTGGTACCCCGTGTATATAGCCTAGTTATCATTACTCAGTACTGGTACCCCGTGTATATAACCTAGTTATCATTACTCAGTACTGGTACCCCGTGTATATAGCCTAGTTATCATTACTCAGTACTGGTACCCCGTGTATATAACCAAGTTATCATTACTCAGTACTGGTACCCCGTGTATATAGCCTTGTTATCATTACTCAGTACTGGTACCCCGTGTATATAGCCTAGTTATCATTACTCAGTACTGGTACCCTGTGTATATAGCCTAGTTATCATTACTCAGTACTGGTACCCCGTGTATATAACCAAGTTATCATTACTCAGTACTGGTACCCCGTGTATATAACCAAGTTATCATTACTCAGTACTGGTACCCTGTGTATATAGCCTAGTTATCATTACTCAGTACTGGTACCCCGTGTATATAGCCTAGTTATCATTACTCAGTACTGGTACCCCGTGTATATAACCAAGTTATCATTACTCAGTACTGGTACCCTGTGTATATAGCCTAGTTATCATTACTCAGTACTGGTACCCCGTGTATATAGCCTAGTTATCATTACTCAGTACTGGTACCCCGTGTATATAACCTAGTTATCATTACTCAGTACTGGTACCCCGTGTATATAACCTAGTTATCATTACTCAGTACTGGTACCCCGTGTATATAACCAAGTTATCATTACTCAGTACTGGTACCCCGTGTATATAGCCTAGTTATCATTACTCAGTACTGGTACCCCGTGTATATAGCCTAGTTATCATTACTCAGTACTGGTACCCCGTGTATATAACCTAGATATCATTACTCGGTACTGGTACCCCGTGTATATAGCCTAGTTATCATTACTCAGTACTGGTACCCCGTGTATATAACCAAGTTATCATTACTCAGTACTGGTACCCCGTGTATATAACCAAGTTATCATTACTCAGTACTGGTACCCCGTGTATATAGCCTAGTTATCATTACTCAGTACTGGTACCCCGTGTATATAGCCTAGTTATCATTACTCAGTACTGGTACCCCGTGTGTATATAGCCTAGTTATCATTACTCAGTACTGGTACCCCGTGTATATAACCAAGTTATCATTACTCAGTACTGGTACCCCGTGTATATAGCCTAGTTATCATTACTCAGTACTGGTACCCCGTGTATATAACCTAGATATCATTACTCAGTACTGGTACCCTGTGTATATAGCCTAGTTATCATTACTCAGTACTGGTACCCCGTGTATATAACCAAGTTATCATTACTCAGTACTGGTACCCCGTGTATATAGCCTAGTTATCATTACTCAGTACTGGTACCCCGTGTATATAGCCTAGTTATCATTACTCAGTACTGGTACCCTGTGTATATAGCCTAGTTATCATTACTCAGTACTGGTACCCCGTGTATATAACCTAGTTATCATTACTCAGTACTGGTACCCCGTGTATATAGCCTAGTTATCATTACTCAGTACTGGTACCCCGTGTATATAACCTAGTTATCATTACTCAGTACTGGTACCCCGTGTATATAACCTAGTTATCATTACTCAGTACTGGTACCCCGTGTATATAGCCTAGTTATCATTACTCAGTACTGGTACCCCGTGTATATAACCAAGTTATCATTACTCAGTACTGGTACCCCGTGTATATAGCCTAGTTATCATTACTCAGTACTGGTACCCCGTGTATATAGCCTAGTTATCATTACTCAGTACTGGTACCCCGTGTATATAGCCTAGTTATCATTACTCAGTACTGGTACCCCGTGTATATAACCTAGTTATCATTACTCAGTACTGGTACCCCGTGTATATAGCCTAGTTATCATTACTCAGTACTGGTACCCCGTGTATATAGCCTAGTTATCATTACTCAGTACTGGTACCCCGTGTATATAACCAAGTTATCATTACTCAGTACTGGTACCCCGTGTATATAGCCTAGTTATCATTACTCAGTACTGGTACCCCGTGTATATAGCCTAGTTATCATTACTCAGTACTGGTACCCTGTGTATATAGCCTAGTTATCATTACTCAGTACTGGTACCCCGTGTATATAGCCTAGTTATCATTACTCAGTACTGGTACCCCGTGTATATAGCCTAGTTATCATTACTCAGTACTGGTACCCCGTGTATATAGCCTAGTTATCATTACTCAGTACTGGTACCCCGTGTATATAGCCTAGTTATCATTACTCAGTACTGGTACCCTGTGTATATAGCCTAGTTATCATTACTCAGTACTGGTACCCCGTGTATATAACCAAGTTATCATTACTCAGTACTGGTACCCCGTGTATATAGCCTTGTTATCATTACTCAGTACTGGTACCCCGTGTATATAGCCTAGTTATCATTACTCAGTACTGGTACCCCGTGTATATAGCCTAGTTATCATTACTCAGTACTGGTACCCCGTGTATATAACCTAGTTATCATTACTCAGTACTGGTACCCCGTGTATATAGCCTAGTTATCATTACTCAGTACTGGTACCCCGTGTATATAACCAAGTTATCATTACTCAGTACTGGTACCCCGTGTATATAGCCTAGTTATCATTACTCAGTACTGGTACCCCGTGTATATAGCCTAGTTATCATTACTCAGTACTGGTACCCCGTGTATATAACCAAGTTATCATTACTCAGTACTGGTACCCCGTGTATATAGCCTTGTTATCATTACTCAGTACTGGTACCCCGTGTATATAGCCTAGTTATCATTACTCAGTACTGGTACCCCGTGTATATAGCCTAGTTATCATTACTCAGTACTGGTACCCCGTGTATATAACCTAGTTATCATTACTCAGTACTGGTACCCCGTGTATATAGCCTAGTTATCATTACTCAGTACTGGTACCCCGTGTATATAACCAAGTTATCATTACTCAGTACTGGTACCCCGTGTATATAGCCTAGTTATCATTACTCAGTACTGGTACCCCGTGTATATAGCCTAGTTATCATTACTCAGTACTGGTACCCCGTGTATATAGCCTAGTTATCATTACTCAGTACTGGTACCCCGTGTATATAACCTAGTTATCATTACTCAGTACTGGTACCCCGTGTATATAGCCTAGTTATCATTACTCAGTACTGGTACCCCGTGTATATAACCAAGTTATCATTACTCAGTACTGGTACCCCGTGTATATAGCCTAGTTATCATTACTCAGTACTGGTACCCCGTGTATATAGCCTAGTTATCATTACTCAGTACTGGTACCCCGTGTATATAGCCTAGTTATCATTACTCAGTACTGGTACCCCGTGTATATAGCCTAGTTATCATTACTCAGTACTGGTACCCCGTGTATATAACCTAGTTATCATTACTCAGTACTGGTACCCCGTGTATATAGCCTAGTTATCATTACTCAGTACTGGTACCCCGTGTATATAACCAAGTTATCATTACTCAGTACTGGTACCCCGTGTATATAACCTAGTTATCATTACTCAGTACTGGTACCCCGTGTATATAGCCTAGTTATCATTACTCAGTACTGGTACCCCGTGTATATAGCCTAGTTATCATTACTCAGTACTGGTACCCCGTGTATATAACCAAGTTATCATTACTCAGTACTGGTACCCCGTGTATATAACCAAGTTATCATTACTCAGTACTGGTACCCTGTGTATATAGCCTAGTTATCATTACTCAGTACTGGTACCCTGTGTATATAGCCTAGTTATCATTACTCAGTACTGGTACCCCGTGTATATAGCCTAGTTATCATTACTCAGTACTGGTACCCCGTGTATATAACCTAGTTATCATTACTCAGTACTGGTACCCCGTGTATATAGCCTAGTTATCATTACTCAGTACTGGTACCCCGTGTATATAACCAAGTTATCATTACTCAGTACTGGTACCCCGTGTATATAGCCTAGTTATCATTACTCAGTACTGGTACCCCGTGTATATAGCCTAGTTATCATTACTCAGTACTGGTACCCCGTGTATATAACCAAGTTATCATTACTCAGTACTGGTACCCCGTGTATATAACCAAGTTATCATTACTCAGTACTGGTACCCCGTGTATATAGCCTAGTTATCATTACTCAGTACTGGTACCCCGTGTATATAGCCTAGTTATCATTACTCAGTACTGGTACCCCGTGTATATAGCCTAGTTATCATTACTCAGTACTGGTACCCCGTGTATATAACCTAGTTATCATTACTCAGTACTGGTACCCCGTGTATATAACCTAGTTATCATTACTCAGTACTGGTACCCCGTGTATATAACAAAGTTATCATTACTCAGTACTGGTACCCCGTGTATATAGCCTTGTTATCATTACTCAGTACTGGTACCCCGTGTATATAGCCTAGTTATCATTACTCAGTACTGGTACCCTGTGTATATAGCCTAGTTATCATTACTCAGTACTGGTACCCCGTGTATATAACCAAGTTATCATTACTCAGTACTGGTACCCCGTGTATATAACCAAGTTATCATTACTCAGTACTGGTACCCCGTGTATATAACCTAGTTATCATTACTCAGTACTGGTACCCCGTGTATATAGCCTAGTTATCATTACTCAGTACTGGTACCCCGTGTATATAGCCTAGTTATCATTACTCAGTACTGGTAGCCCGTGTATATAGCCTAGTTATCATTACTCAGTACTGGTACCCCGTGTATATAGCCTAGTTATCATTACTCAGTACTGGTACCCCGTGTATATAACCTAGATATCATTACTCGGTACTGGTACCCTGTGTATATAGCCTAGTTATCATTACTCAGTACTGGTACCCCGTGTATATAACCAAGTTATCATTACTCAGTACTGGTACCCCGTGTATATAGCCTTGTTATCATTACTCAGTACTGGTACCCCGTGTATATAGCCTAGTTATCATTACTCAGTACTGGTACCCTGTGTATATTGCCTAGTTATCATTACTCAGTACTGGTACCCCGTGTATATAACCAAGTTATCATTACTCAGTACTGGTACCCAGGGTATATAACCAAGTTATCATTACTCAGTACTGGTACCCCGTGTATATAGCCTAGTTATCATTACTCAGTACTGGTACCCCGTGTATATAACCTAGATATCATTACTCGGTACTGGTACCCCGTGTATATAGCCTAGTTATCATTATCAGTACTGGTACCCCGTGTATATAACCAAGTTATCATTACTCAGTACTGGTACCCTGTGTATATAGCCTAGTTATCATTACTCAGTACTGGTAGTCCGTGTATATAGCCTAGTTATCATTACTCAGTACTGGTACCCCGTGTATATAGCCTAGTTATCATTACTCAGTACTGGTACCCCGTGTATATAGCCTAGTTATCATTACTCAGTACTGGTACCCTGTGTATATAGCCTAGTTATCATTACTCAGTACTGGTACCCCGTGTATATAACCAAGTTATCATTACTCAGTACTGGTACCCCGTGTATATAGCCTAGTTATCATTACTCAGTACTGGTACCCCGTGTATATAGCCTAGTTATCATTACTCAGTACTGGTACCCCGTGTGTATATAGCCTAGTTATCATTACTCAGTACTGGTACCCCGTGTATATAACCAAGTTATCATTACTCAGTACTGGTACCCTGTGTATATAGCCTAGTTATCATTACTCAGTACTGGTAGCCCGTGTATATAGCCTAGTTATCATTACTCAGTACTGGTACCCCGTGTATGTAGCCTAGTTATCATTACTCAGTACTGGTACCCCGTGTATATAGCCTAGTTATCATTACTCAGTACTGGTACCCCGTGTATATAACCTAGTTATCATTACTCAGTACTGGTACCCTGTGTATATAGCCTAGTTATCATTACTCAGTACTGGTACCCCGTGTATATAGCCTAGTTATCATTACTCAGTACTGGTACCCCGTGTATATAACCAAGTTATCATTACTCAGTACTGGTACCCTGTGTATATAGCCTAGTTATCATTACTCAGTACTGGTACCCTGTGTATATAGCCTAGTTATCATTACTCAGTACTGGTACCCCGTGTATATAACCAAGTTATCATTACTCAGTACTGGTACCCCGTGTATATAACCAAGTTATCATTACTCAGTACTGGTACCCTGTGTATATAGCCTAGTTATCATTACTCAGTACTGGTACCCCGTGTATATAGCCTAGTTATCATTACTCAGTACTGGTAGCCCGTGTATATAGCCTAGTTATCATTACTCAGTACTGGTACCCCGTGTATATAGCCTAGTTATCATTACTCAGTACTGGTACCCCGTGTATATAACCTAGATATCATTACTCAGTACTGGTACCCTGTGTATATAGCCTAGTTATCATTACTCAGTACTGGTACCCCGTGTATATAACCAAGTTATCATTACTCAGTACTGGTACCCCGTGTATATAGCCTTGTTATCATTACTCAGTACTGGTACCCCGTGTATATAGCCTAGTTATCATTACTCAGTACTGGTACCCTGTGTATATAGCCTAGTTATCATTACTCAGTACTGGTACCCCGTGTGTATAACCTAGTTATCATTACTCAGTACTGGTACCCCGTGTATATAGCCTAGTTATCATTACTCAGTACTGGTACCCCGTGTATATAACCAAGTTATCATTACTCAGTACTGGTACCCCGTGTATATAGTCTTGTTATCATTACTCAGTACTGGTACCCCGTGTATATAGCCTAGTTATCATTACTCAGTACTGGTACCCCTGTGTATATAGCCTAGTTATCATTACTCAGTACTGGTACCCCGTGTATATAACCTAGTTATCATTACTCAGTACTGGTACCCCGTGTATATAACCTAGTTATCATTACTCAGTACTGGTACCCCGCGTATATAACCAAGTTATCATTACTCAGTACTGGTACCCTGTGTATATAGCCTAGTTATCATTACTCAGTACTGGTACCCCGTGTATATAGCCTAGTTATCATTACTCAGTACTGGTAGCCCGTGTATATAGCCTAGTTATCATTACTCAGTACTGGTACCCCGTGTATATAGCCTAGTTATCATTACTCAGTACTGGTACCCCGTGTATATAACCTAGATATCATTACTCAGTACTGGTACCCTGTGTATATAGCCTAGTTATCATTACTCAGTACTGGTACCCCGTGTATATAACCAAGTTATCATTACTCAGTACTGGTACCCCGTGTATATAGCCTTGTTATCATTACTCAGTACTGGTACCCCGTGTATATAGCCTAGTTATCATTACTCAGTACTGGTACCCTGTGTATATAGCCTAGTTATCATTACTCAGTACTGGTACCCCGTGTATATAACCTAGTTATCATTACTCAGTACTGGTACCCCGTGTATATAGCCTAGTTATCATTACTCAGTACTGGTACCCCGTGTATATAACCAAGTTATCATTACTCAGTACTGGTACCCCGTGTATATAGTCTTGTTATCATTACTCAGTACTGGTACCCCGTGTATATAGCCTAGTTATCATTACTCAGTACTGATACCCCGTGTATATAACCAAGTTATCATTACTCAGTACTGGTACCCCGTGTATATAGTCTTGTTATCATTACTCAGTACTGGTACCCCGTGTATATAGCCTAGTTATCATTACTCAGTACTGGTACCCCGTGTATATAACCTAGTTATCATTACTCAGTACTGGTACCCCGTGTATATAGCCTAGTTATCATTACTCAGTACTGGTACCCCGTGTATATAACCAAGTTATCATTACTCAGTACTGGTACCCCGTGTATATAACCTAGTTATCATTACTCAGTACTGGTACCCTGTGTATATAGCCTAGTTATCATTACTCAGTACTGGTACCCCGTGTATATAGCCTAGTTATCATTACTCAGTACTGGTACCCCGTGTATATAACCAAGTTATCATTACTCAGTACTGGTACACCGTGTATATAACCAAGTTATCATTACTCAGTACTGGTACCCCGTGTATATAACCTAGTTATCATTACTCAGTACTGGTACCCCGTGTATATAGCCTAGTTATCATTACTCAGTACTGGTACCCTGTGTATATAGCCTACTTATCATTACTCAGTACTGGTACCCCGTGTATATAACCTAGTTATCATTACTCAGTACTGGTACCCCGTGTATATAGCCTAGTTATCATTACTCAGTACTGGTACCCCGTGTATATAACCAAGTTATCATTACTCAGTACTGGTACCCCGTGTATATAACCTAGTTATCATTACTCAGTACTGGTACCCCGTGTATATAGCCTAGTTATCATTACTCAGTACTGGTACCCCGTGTATATAACCAAGTTATCATTACTCAGTACTGGTACCCCGTGTATATAACCTAGTTATCATTACTCAGTACTGGTACCCCGTGTATATAGCCTAGTTATCATTACTCAGTACTGGTACCCCGTGTATATAGCCTAGTTATCATTACTCAGTACTGGTACCCCGTGTATATAACCAAGTTATCATTACTCAGTACTGGTACCCCGTGTATATAACCAAGTTATCATTACTCAGTACTGGTACCCCGTGTATATAGCCTAGTTATCATTACTCAGTACTGGTACCCCGTGTATATAGCCTAGTTATCATTACTCAGTACTGGTACCCTGTGTATATAGCCTAGTTATCATTACTCAGTACTGGTACCCCGTGTATATAGCCTAGTTATCATTACTCAGTACTGGTACCCCGTGTATATAACCTAGTTATCATTACTCAGTACTGGTACCCCGTGTATATAGCCTAGTTATCATTACTCAGTACTGGTACCCCGTGTATATAACCAAGTTATCATTACTCAGTACTGGTACCCCGTGTATATAACCAAGTTATCATTACTCAGTACTGGTACCCCGTGTATATAACCACGTTATCATTACTCAGTACTGGTACCCTGTGTATATAGCCTAGTTATCATTACTCAGTACTGGTACCCTGTGTATATAGCCTAGTTATCATTACTCAGTACTGGTACCCCGTGTATATAGCCTAGTTATCATTACTCAGTACTGGTACCCCGTGTATATAACCTAGTTATCATTACTCAGTACTGGTACCCTGTGTATATAGCCTAGTTATCATTACTCAGTACTGGTACCCCGTGTATATAACCAAGTTATCATTACTCAGTACTGGTACCCCGTGTATATAGTCTTGTTATCATTACTCAGTACTGGTACCCCGTGTATATAGCCTAGTTATCATTACTCAGTACTGGTACCCCGTGTATATAACCAAGTTATCATTACTCAGTACTGGTACCCCGTGTATATAACCTAGTTATCATTACTCAGTACTGGTACCCTGTGTATATAGCCTAGTTATCATTACTCAGTACTGGTACCCTGTGTATATAGCCTAGTTATCATTACTCAGTACTGGTACCCCGTGTATATAACCTAGTTATCATTACTCAGTACTGGTACCCCGTGTATATAGCCTAGTTATCATTACTCAGTACTGGTACCCCGTGTATATAACCTAGTTATCATTACTCAGTACTGGTACCCCGTGTATATAGCCTAGTTATCATTTCTCAGTACTGGTACCCCGTGTATATAACCTAGTTATCATTACTCAGTACTGGTACCCCGTGTATATAGCCTAGTTATCATTACTCAGTACTGGTACCCCGTGTATATAACCTAGTTATCATTACTCAGTACTGGTACCCCGTGTATATAACCAAGTTATCAAGTTGTGTATTTATTACGTGTTATTACTTTTCTATTATTTCTCTATTTTCTTTCTCTCTTCATTGTTGGGAAGGACCTGTCAGTAAGCATTTCACTGTTAGTCTACACCTGTTGTTTAGGAAGCATTTCACTGTTAGTCTACACCTGTTGTTTAGGAAGCATTTCACTGTTAGTCCACACCTGTTGTTTAGGAAGCATTTCACTGTTAGTCCACACCTGTTGTTTAGGAAGCATTTCACTGTTAGTCCACACCTGTTGTTTAGGAAGCATTTCACTGTTAGTCTACACCTGTTGTTTAGGAAGCATTTCACTGTTAGTCTACACCTGTTGTTTAGGAAGCATTTCACTGTTAGTCCACACCTGTTGTTTAGGAAGCATTTCACTGTTAGTCTTCACCTGTTGTTTAGGAAGCATTTCACTGTTAGTCTACACCTGTTGTTTAGGAAGCATTTCACTGTTAGTCCACACCTGTTGTTTAGGAAGCATTTCACTGTTAGTCTTCACCTGTTGTTTGTGAAGCATTTCACTGTTAGTCTACACCTGTTGTTTAGGAAGCATTTCACTGTTAGTCCACACCTGTTGTTTAGGAAGCATTTCACTGTTAGTCTGCACCTGTTGTTTAGGAAGCATTTCACTGTTAGTCTACACCTGTTGTTTAGGAAGCATTTCACTGTTAGTCCACACCTGTTGTTTAGGAAGCATTTCACTGTTAGTCTACACCTGTTGTTTAGGAAGCATTTCACTGTTAGTCCACACCTGTTGTTTAGGAAGCATTTCACTGTTAGTCCACACCTGTTGTTTAGGAAGCATTTCACTGTTAGTCTACACCTGTTGTTTAGGAAGCATTTCACTGTTAGTCCACACCTGTTGTTTAGGAAGCATTTCACTGTTAGTCTACACCTGTTGTTTAGGAAGCATTTCACTGTTAGTCTACACCTGTTGTTTAGGAAGCATTTCACTGTTAGTCTACACCTGTTGTTTAGGAAGCATTTCACTGTTAGTCTACACCTGTTGTTTAGGAAGCATTTCACTGTTAGTCTTCACCTGTTGTTTAGGAAGCATTTCACTGTTAGTCTACACCTGTTGTTTAGGAAGCATTTCACTGTTAGTCTGCACCTGTTGTTTAGGAAGCATTTCACTGTTAGTCTACACCTGTTGTTTAGGAAGCATTTCACTGTTAGTCCACACCTGTTGTTTACGAATCATGTCACAAATAACATTTGATTTGAATTGAATTTGTACTCTCTGGCTAGAATTCAATCAAAGTGCATTAGGGTTTTTCTGCACTGTGCTTTTCTGCAATGCAAATTGTTCTGCGACGCGCCTCTGCCAAATAGGTGTTTGATAGAAGCATGTCCCAAGTAATCTCGTCCTCAGACGTCTCTCTCGAACCTGGGGACAAGGTTATGGCCCGAGTAGATAAAGAAATCCCTGAATCAATGTCTTCAATTGACGCCTCTCCAAGTCCCATTAGTATATGTGGCCATTAGGCTGATCTCTTGGGGGAGAAAACAAAAAATAATGGAGAGCAAGGGGAGGATGAATCTTTGTGGACTGAGAGCTCAGTCTCCATGGGAGACCCGTCCGCTCGTACGTTGTCTCCGTAACAACCGTGGGGTCGCCACGGTGACTGAGAGGTCAGAGAAGGTTGTTATGAGGACACTGGACCATTATGTGTTAAAGTGTGTATTAATGTAATGCTGCCTGTCAGTGTACATCATTTGCCTGTTAGCAGCTGCTGGCTTGTTTCCTGTTTACGTAGGTGTCATCGTGAAATCTGCTGTTTGTAGTTCAAAATGTGGGGGATGAAAGGGTGAATTGAGTCAGAAATCTCACACACACACACACACACACACACACGCACACACGCACACACACACACACACGCACACACACACACACACACACACACACAATTTCACAATGGTTTAAATCTGGGTTCAAGGTGTTCCACCAAAGACCTCGAGGCAGTCAGTCAATCCAGAACAAAAACGACGCGGCCATGACAGTAGCAGTACTTTACAGTGAAGGGCGACAATGTAATGGTTAAAGATGAATTACTGATTAAATGTTCCCACTGGACTGCACAGCAAGGCTGTGTACGGGACAAATTGTGACAGAACAGCTGAAGTCAGTAGAGGCGTCGGAAACAGTAGGGTGCAAAAAGAAAAACCTCTACTACCAGGACTTAACTGGAATGAAGCGTAGCAAGCTATCTTTATCAATTTTATTTTAAAGCCATGTGTGATTACAGACAATTAATACATTAAATCAAAGAAAAGCCTGTGGGCATAGTGTAGGACAGTGTGAAAACTAACTTCCTGGCACACAACAAAAAAGGACAGAAATAGATTAAATGGGCAGAACTAGGAAGCAGCAGTAGCTTTAGCTATAGGGTCAAAGACAGCTAGCATAGCCTTAATTTAGCTAACCTCCGTTATTATGGTGTTTAGTGGAGGCTAGCCATGTCAAGGCTACAGCTAGCGTTGTATACGTCTATGACATTGCATATCTCCCACTAATTCCATGATATTTCTATGTGAATTCGTGTCCAGAAGCCTGTTAAACTATAGTAGAGAACATAGCTAGTAACACGTGACCTAGTTAACTTCCTTAATCTATAGCCTAGACCAGTGTTTCCCAACCCTGGTCCTCCAGTACCCCCAACAAGCACACCTGATTCAATTTGTCAACTAGTCATCAAGCCCTCAATGAGCTGAATGAGGGGTGTCTGTTCAGCGCTACAACATCAATGTGTACTGTTGGGGTTACTGGAGGACCAGGGTTGGGAAACACTAGACAAGAGGAGAATAATAGGTGTGTCACGATGGTATAAATGGATCGGGAGACAGGCGCAGGAATGCGTATATTTTTTTTTTTATTGATCCAAATTACAGTGTGCCGTGTAAAGGCATGGGTACAAAGACAAAAAACACCTAACAAAACACAGGGTTGAAACCCAAACAAAAGAGAGAGGAGTACCTCAAATAAATAAAATGGGGCGAGACCCGAAAACACAAGTACACAATGATACAACACGGGACGAGACCCGTAATCATTTGCACAATACATAAAACACGCAGCACAGAAGATGAAACAACGCATAGCTACTTCACACAACCAAACGGACATTGGAACAATAAATCAACAGCCCAATGGTGAACCAAAGGGCAGCCTAATACAATTATTAATCATTGAGAAATGGGCACCAGGTGTACGTAATCAACAGTTCAGTTCCTAGAGGCCGGTGACCTCTGAACTGGTGCACGGAATGAGCAACAGTGCCGGAGAGATCCGTGACAAGGGGAATGGACTCTAGAGAATGTATGATGTCAGGGGCAGGGATCTACCTGATATGTCAGTCTATTGTGTTACACAACAGGGCACAAAGATCAAATTAAAAGACTCAAATTCAGTAAGTTAGTGGACAGTTTTGTTTGTGAAGACCATTTGAAATGTTAAAAATCACTGTATAACAACCACTAGACACAAGTAAGTTTAAAGCTGAACAAAGTCGCATAGCTAAATAGCTCAAGACAAAACTGATGATTGCAACACTCAACAAAGAGCTGCAGTTAGTTTCAGAGTGGGTGGCAAGGAATAAGTTAGCCCTAAATATTTCTAAAACTAAAAGCATTGTATTTGGAACAAAACACTCACTCTAAACCTCAACTAAATCTTGTAATAAATAATGTGGAAATTGAGAAAATTGAGATGACTAAACTGCTTGGAGTAACACTAGATTGTAAACTGTCATGGTCAAAACATATTGATACAACAGTAGCTAAGATGGGGAGAAGACTGTCTATAATAAAGCGATGATCTGTCCTCTTAACAACATTATCAACAAGGCAGGTCCTACAGGCCCTAGTTTAGTCACACATTGACTACTGTTCAGTCGTGTGGTCAGGTGCCACAAAAAAGGACTTAGGAAAATTGCAATTGGCTCAGAACAGGGCAGCACGGCTGGCCCTTGGATGTACACAAAGAGCTAATATTAATATTATGCATGTCAATCTCTCCTGGCTGAAAGTGGAGGAGAGATTGACTTCATCACTACTTTTAATTATGAGAGGTATTGACATGTTGAATGCACCAAGCTGTCTGTTTAAACTACTGGCACACAGCTCAGACACCCATGCATACCCCATAAGACATGCCACCAGAGGTCTCTTCACAGTCCCCAAGTCCTGAACAGACTATGGGAGGCGCACAGTACTACATAGAGCCATGACTACATGGAACTCTATTCCACATCAGGTAACTGACGCAAGCAGTAAAATTAGATTTAAAAAAACAGATTAAAAAACACCTTATGGAACAGCGGGGACTGTGAAGCAACACAAACATAGCCACCGTGCTTCTACACCTGCATTGCTTGCTGTTTGGGGTTTTAGGCTGGGTTTCTGTACAGCACTTTGTGATATCAGCTGATGTAAGAAGGGCTATATATATAAATGCATTTGATTTGAAACATTAGCACATACACATGCATACACACACACACGATAACATACTCACTATACATACACATGGATTTAGTACTGTAAATATGTGGTAGTGGTGGAGTAGGGGCCTGAGGGCACACAGTGTATTGTGAAATCTGTGAATGTATTGTAATGTCCAGGAAGAGTAGCTGCTGCTTTGGTAGCAGCTAATGGGGATCCATAATAAATACAAATACAAAACACCTCATTGAAACCCTACCAAATAGTTAAATCCCCCCCCTTTCGGGGGTTACTTTTCTTAACCTTAACATTCTCTCTTCATGACTCAATCTCCCGGGTTACCATTTCTATTTCCCATCCAGCCAAGTTAATGAGTGGCGAGTGAACCTATTTAAAATTGCCTCTCACATACAGTAGTACATCAATGTTTACTGCACATTTTACTGCAGTTTCAGTGAGGGTTCGATTGCCCCATACACCGCCGCGGGCACCACATACAGTTACTGAACATCTAGGTTAATCGCTGAATTAAAAAGGTGAAATTACTCAAATGTAAAACTGAATACTGTTTCAGGCCATCTGCTTGGTATTACGGTTTCAGGCCATCTGCTTGGTATTACGGTTTCAGGCCATCTGCTTGGTATTACGGTTTCAGGCCATCTGCTTGGTATTACGGTTTCAGGCCATCTGCTTGGTATTACGGTTTCAGGCCATCTGCTTGGTATTACGGTTTCAGGCCATCTGCTTGGTATTACGGTTTCAGGCCATCTGCTTGGTATTACGGTTTCAGGCCATCTGCTTGGTATTACGGTTTCAGGCCATCTGCTTGGTATTACGGTTTCAGGCCATCTGCTTGGTATTACGGTTTCAGGCCATCTGCTTGGTATTACGGTTTCAGGCCATCTGCTTGGTATTACGGTTTCAGGCCATCTGCTTGGTTCTCTGCATTTCAGTGTATCTGCTCTGCAGTCCCCTTACTATTCCCCGTGGCAGGTAACTGGACATGCACTGTGATATAAGAGGCTGCCTCCTCTCTGGGGAGAAACTCACTGTGATATAAGAGGCTGCCTCCACTCTGGGGAGAAATAAAAACACAGACACAGTACTGTGTGACTCACGCTCAACTCTCTTCTCCAACATGGCCAAGCGGTTTGTCACCTCTGTCTCCAGCTCGTTGATTTTAAACGCTCTGCAGAGAAAAATAAGTGATGGACGAGAGAGAGAGAGAGAGAGAGAGAGAGAGAGAGAGAGAGAGAGAGAGAGAGAGAGAGAGAGAGAGAGAGAGGATAGGACAGAGATGTACAGAGAGAGAGAGAGAGAGAGAGAGAGAGAGAGAGGATAGGACAGAGATGGACAGAGAGAGAGATGGGGAGAGAGATGGAGAGAGAGAGATGGACAGAGAGAGAGAGAGACAAGGAGAGAGATGGACAGAGAGAGAGATGGACAGAGAGAGAGAAGGAGAGAGATGGACAGAGAGAGAGAGACAAGGAGAGAGAGATGGACAGAGAGAGAGACACAAGGAGAGAGAGATGGACAGAGAGAGAGACAAGGAGAGAGATGGGGAGAGAGAGATGGACAGAGAGAGAGAAGGAGAGAGAGATGGACAGAGAGAAAATTAAAAGGCAGATAGGATAGAGAGACGGGACAGAGAGCATTGATTATCTGAAAGCAGCACACGCATAAATATAGTAACAGACAAATAGCAAGCATTTACTAAAACCAGAGAAAAAAAAGCATTTACGAAGGCAAGACAAAATGTCCATGAAAGCAATATCAGTGCTCTTACCTGGAAAACTGCTCTGCCACCTGTGTCAATACATTCTGGAAGAGTTCCTCTTTATCTGTGGGAAGGAAGGTGTAGGATGGTACTACACAGAAAAGCTTAAACTCATACCACTTCACTCTGTGTTATAAAGACAACACTGCACACAGGTCTGATACACTCAACTATCTGACTGAAGCCTTCACTCAACTATCTGCCTTTCATTAGAACTGAGCCTGGTGGTGTAACAGATATTGATTGGCCCTTCTCTCACACTCAAACACACCTTATGTAAACCAGTGGCAACGAGAGAATGAAAGCGACACAACAGATGGCAAAACAAGAGAGAGTAATAGTTTTTTTCTGTCTCACTACTGAATGCAGTAGTGGTGTTTGGAGATGGTGCCAGCTGAATACAGTAGTGGTGTTTGGAGATGGTGCCAGCTGAATACAGTAGTGGTGTTTGGAGATGGTGCCAGCTGAATACAGTAGTGGTGTTTGGAGATAGTGCCAGCTTGATATCTTAACAAGACACTTATAATTTCCCATCCTACGCACAGAAAATAACTAAATGACAAAAACACAGCCCTGCTATTGTTGCAGAACAAAGTTGTGGCCAAAGTTCACCTGAGAGGCCAATAAAAGTGCAGGTATGTGAACTAGTAAAAGCACCGGTTGGCCGGGTTCCATTGTACACCGTGTCACATTAAACGATAGAACACCGTTTCACCAGGGGTCAGAGGTTAGGACCATACTAAGCCTCGCCTCTATGACAGCCACAGCCATAGTGTGTGTCTGCATCACTACCCAGAAGGTTATGTTGCTGTAATAAAACAACCCATTTGAATGATGTGGAATTGAACCAGGTGATTGCAGTAAAGATTGGGAACAAAGACAAAACCTTTTGTTTATGGACTTTTTTCCCCTAGATGTTGAGCTGGTCTGTCTGTGTGCTCGTGTTTGAGTGATGAGGACAATATGTTGTTGTAACCAAGCAACACAGTTAATTAAATAGTGTGTGTGTGTCTAAGTGTGTCTATTGCCTAAACATGTTATTGATGATGCTCCTTTATATGCTGTTTGCACGTCAGGTATGTGGGTTTGTCTGTGTGTGTGTGTGTTAGTTTCGTAAATGAAAATAGTGACAAAAATATTTGTCAACCACCTATTTTTCAGTGGCAATTGACGAGACGATAACTGACTAAATAGACCCAGAGAAGCAGATTTTTCATTTCGGCTGACTAGATTTTGTCTGCAACAAAATGTTTAACTAGTAAGTGGACTGGAGAGACAGAGATTTTCAGTGTTATTTTTTTGGTCCAATCAAAAGCATGCATGGCATTTTCAGAATTGTAAGGCTTTCTCACTGCAATGTTGCAATGCTGTAATTGGTGGAAAATAAATACCATGCCCAGGTTACAAATCACTGATGCAAATAAGGCACACCATAGCTACTCTCCTGGGGGTACAAGCACCCGGTAGAAAAAGGAGCCGCTTTACTTATCGTGTTGATTCAAACAAGACCGAATGCAATGACTGATAGGGGCACTATGTTGAAGTCACCGTGCCTCCATCTTGGCCCTCCCCCACCATTGTGTTGAAGCCACCGTGCCTCCATCTTGGCCCTCCCCCACCATTGTGTTGAAGCCACCGTGCCTCCATCTTGGCCCTCCCCCACCATTGTGTTGAAGCCACCGTGCCTCCATCTTGGCCCTCCCCCACCATTGTGCTAAAGCCACCATGCCTCCATCTTGGCCCTCCCCCACCATTGTGTTGAAGCCACCGTGCCTCCATCTTGGCCCTCCCCCACCATTGTGTTGAAGCCACCATGCCTCCATTTTGGCCCTCCCCCACCATTGTGTTGAAGCCACCGTGCCTCCATCTTGGCCCTCCCCCACCATTGTGTTGAAGCCACCGTGCCTCCATCTTGCCCCTCCCCCACCATTGTGCTAAAGCCACCATGCCTCCATCTTGGCCCTCCCCCACCATTGTGTTGAAGCCACTGTGCCTCCATCTTGGCCCTCCCCCACCATTGTGCTAAAGCCACCGTGCCTCCATCTTGGCCCTCCCCCACCATTGTGTTGAAGCCACCGTGCCTCCATCTTGGCCCTCCCCCACCATTGTGTTGAAGTCACCGTGCCTCCATCTTGGCCCTCCCCCACCATTGTGTTGAAGCCACTGTGCCTCCATCTTGGCCCTCCCCCACCATTGTGCTAAAGCCACCGTGCCTCCATCTTGGCCCTCCCCCACCATTGTGTTGAAGCCACCGTGCCTCCATCTTGGCCCTCCCCCACCATTGTGCTAAAGCCACCATGCCTCCATCTTGGCCCTCCCCCACCATTGTGTTGAAGCCACCATGCCTCCACGGTGGCTTTGGAAGCTATAGAAATGCATTATTATGTTTTTATTTATTCTTTATTTTAAGACATATTAAGACTTAGGTCTCTTTTCCAAATGCGCCCTGTATAATACAACATTCACCGAACAAAAATATAAACGCAACAATTTCAAAGGTTTTACTGAGGTACAGTTCATGTATGGATATCAGTCAATTTAAAAATTCATTAGGCCCTAATCTATAGATTTCACATAAATGGGAATACAGAAATTAATCTGTTGGTCACAGATAGGTTAAAAAAATAAAATAAAAGTAGGGGCCTGGATCACAAAACCAGTCAGTATCTGGTGTGACCACCATTTGCCTCATGCAGTGCGACAACTCTCCAACTCTCCTCAGGTTGTTGACTGTGGCCTTTGGAATGTTGTCCCACTCCTCTTCAATGGTTGTGCGAAGTTGCTGGATATTGGCGGGAACTGAAACACGCTGTCGCACACGTCGATCCAGAGAATCCCAAATGTGCGCAATAGGTGACATGTCTGGTGAGTATGCAGGCCGTGGAAGAACTGGGACATTTTCAGCTTCCAGGAATTGTGTAAAATGGTCTGAGAAGAACATTGGTAGGGCAATTCAATAATAGCCAATAATGTATTGAGCCTCTAGCCTACTGCACAAACCTCATTGCTACAGTACTGTTTTTAATAGGCTCATGATTTTTATTCTGAGCGGTAGATCTCGACCTGCATTTTGACCCAGAAAGTGATCTCGGCTCAGAAAAGGTTGGTGACCACTTCCTTAATACATACTTTTGAATTATAATATGTGAGCAAAACAAATGAATTAATTTTTTTATTTTTTTTATTCCTTAAAGTATAATGTTTTTGAGATTACTATTGTTACGGTCCCCACTACAAAAAATTTAAAAATACATACATGTAATTTTGTCTTCGAAACATTTAATTGAAATACTGAGGAATGAAAATATGGCCAACCGGTGGCTACAAAGCCTCTCAAAGACCAATAAATAGCATCAACAATACAGGGTTTATATACAGTGCCTTCAGAAAGTCTTCAGACCCCCTGACTTTTTCCACATTTTGTTATGTTACAGCCTTATTCTAAAATCAGTTAAATAAAACAATTTCCTCAGCAATATACATACAATACCCCAAAATGACAAAGCGAAAACAGGTTTTTAGACATTTATGCAAATGTATAATAATAGAAACTTTGCTATGAGACTGGAAATTGAGCTCAGATGCATCCTGTTTCCATTGACCATCCTTGAGATGTTTCTACAACTTGATTGGAATCCACCTGTGGTAAATTCAATTGATTGGACATGATTTGGAAAGGCACACACCTGTCTATATAAGGTCCCACAGTTGACAGTGCATGTCAGAGCAAAAACCCAGCCATGAGATCAAAGGAAGTGTCCGTAGAGCTCTGAGACAGGATTGTGTCGAGGCACAGATCTGGGCAAGGGTACCAAAACATTTCTGCAGCATTGAAGGTCCCCAAGAACACAGTGGCCTCCATCATTCTGAAATGGAAGAAGTTTGGAACCACCAAGACCTGGAGCTGGCCGCCCGGCTAAACTGAGCAATCGGGGGAGAAGGGCCTTGGTCAGGGAGGTGCCCAAGAACCCGATGGTCACTCTGACAGAGCTCTAGAGTTCCTCTGGAGATGGGAGAACTTTCCAGAAAGACAAACATCTCTGCAGCACTCCACCAAACAGGCCTTTATGGTAGAGTGGCCAGACAGAAGTCACTCCTCAGTAAAAGGCACATGACAGCCCGCTTGGAGTTTGCCAAAAAGACCCTAAAGGATTCTCAGACCATGAGAAACAAGATTCTCTGGTCTGATGAAAGCAAGATTGAACTCTTTGGCCTGAATGCCAAGTGTCACGTCTGGAAGAAACCTGGCACCATCCCTACGGTGAAGCATGGTGGTGGCAGCATCATGCTGTGGGGATGTTTTTCAGCGGCAGGGACTGGGAGACTAGTCAGGATCGAGGCAAAGATGAACGGCGCAAAGTACAGAGAGAGATCGATACTTGATGAAAACCTGCTCCAGCGAGCTCACGACCTCAGACTGGGGTGAGGGTTCACCTTCCAACAGGACAACGACCCAAAGCACACAACCAAGACGGCGCAGGAGTGGCTTTGGGACAAGTCTCTGAATGTCCTTGAGTGGCCCAGCCAGAGCCTGGACTTGAACCCAATCGAACATCTCTGAAGAAACCTGAAAACAGCTGTGCAGCGACACTCCCCATTCAACCTGACAGAGCTTGAGAGGATCTGCAGAAATTGGGAGAAACTCCCCAAATACAGGTGTGCCAAGCTTGTAGCCTCATACCCAAGAAGACTAGAGGCTGTAATCGCTGCTAAAGCTCCTTCAACGAAGTACAAAGTAAAGGATCTGAATAATTATTTAATTGTGAAATTTCAGTTTTTTTGGGGGGGGGATAAATTATGGGGTATTGTGTGTAGATTAATGAGGGGAAAAAATGATGTAATACATTATAGAATAAGGCTGTAACGTAACAAAATGTGGAAAAAGTCAAGGAGTCCAAGTCACTGTACATCATTGGTAAAAATACTACCAACCTGGAGAGATATATAGACCCCACCACGCCAGGTAGGCGCTGCCGCATTCACATTTAGAGCATAATACACTCAGGTAATAACAGATAGATAATGCTAGCTAGTTAGTTTGCTACAATCTATAAGACCACTACTACTGACAGATCTTTGATTACAATACAGATACAGTATGTCAAGGGACAGGGCTCCAGACTGCAACCATTTAGTGGCATTTTGCGACCCATTGACTTGGCTGTGCGAGGTAAAAAAAAAATAATAATAATAATATTGGTCGTATCAGTGTGAGCTGAACATTCATTACATGGCCACCACATTCAAAAGTTTCAAAACAATCACATTTTTTTGGTGGCTAAAACCATGATTTGGTCAAACAGTAAAGCGAATTATGCTCATGATTCCTGTAATGAAAGTGTCTGCCCAGTCCCTGGGCCTGTTCCGCTGGGGCCTGTTGCTGTGATGAGCGAGCCTCTTGATGTGCGGTCCGGGAGACAGAAAAAGGCTTCTGAGATTATATATATATATATATATATATATATATATATATATATAATATAGTACAATCATTTCAAAATCCAATAGCGGGAAATACATACAGTATATAGCTTTGGAAACAACTACTGTTGTTCTCCGCTTTCTGTGGGTATAATTTTAATTTGTTATCTCTTACTATTGACCTCAATAGCAACTATTTTAAATGTACTTTTAGAGGAATACATAGCAGTAGGTATTATATTTAGTGTTAGCGATCTAACTAATTTGTTTTGAGTTTTCACTTCCTAATGTGGTGAATTAGCTACAAAGTAAATTAGCCTATGATATTAGTGCACATGAAGATGTAGGCAAATTAATCTATTGAACAACAATGCAGAAAATTCAGGATCCTTCTTTTAACAGTAACAATAATAAGGGTTCTACATGGAACCAAAAAAGAGTTCTAACTGGAACCAAAAAGGGTTCTTCAAAGGGTTCTCCTATGGGGACAGCCGAAGAACACTTTTAGGTTCTATATAGCACCTTTTATTTTAAGAGTGTAGGACAAGGCGATGTGTGTTTGTGCTCATGGAAGTCAGTGATTGATGTTTAATATAGGTTAATGAGGCAATACAAATGTGATGTGACTAAAATAAAGGGAATTTAGTTGACTAAAATGGCCCCACTGTCTTCATAATTTTACAGTAACTAGACTAAATCATTATTCAAATGCTAAAATTATATTTTAGTCAAAATAACTAAGACAAGACTAAATAATGGCAAAATTAACACGTGTGTGTGTGCGCGCGCGCGTGCGTGTGTGTGTGTGTGCGCATGTTCCCGAGTGGTGCAGCAGTATAAGGCACTGCATATCAGTGCTAGAGGCGTCACTACAGACACACTGGTTCGAATCCAGGCTGTATCACAACTGGCTGTGATTGGGAGTTCCATAGGGTGGTGCACAATTGGTCCAGCGTTGTCTGGATTTGGCCGGTGTAGGCCGTCATTGTAAATAAGAATTTGTTCTTAACTGACTTGCCTAGTTAAATAAATAAAAAAATATTCTAATTTGGTATGTGCTTATCAGCCATGCGTGTTTATTTGCGTAGCTAGCGTGTGAAAACCCCCTGGCCCACTAGGACTCACCAGCTAGCTGTCCACCAGTCAGGGGCACCACGCTGTACGGTGACCTTTAACACACACACACACACACACGTCAGTTTAGACAGGAAGTGGTGCAGCACTCAAATACTGTACGTCCCCCCCTCCTTCTAATTAGACGTGCTGTCAATGTCCTCTCCTCTTCCTCCCACTGTCTTACTCAGCGTCTGAAGTGTGAGGACACGTTGGTGGATGTGTGTGTGTGTGAGAGAGAGTGAGCAGTATCTGGCTCACTGTTTCACCCTGACCTGGGATCTGATAGTGTTTTTTACTAACCCTGGGCAATAGGGCACAATCTGGGATATGTCCTTCTGTTCAATGATATAACCATTAACCCTTGAAGAACATAACTTATTATGCTTTACCGATGTGTAATGTTCTGCTATAAATGTGAACGCGACACCACCTACCTCTCGGTGTTGTGTGGCATGGTGGGGTCGATGGACACCATGGCTCCTGTGGAGTCCAGCAGAGACAAGGTGGTGTTCCTGTCCAAAACAGACAAAGCAGGGACACTCTCTCTGAGGATGTGTCACACTAAAGTTCAATGAAGAGGGTGATTGGTGTTTGGCACATTCCAAATATCAATCAAAGAAACCAAGCGAGAGATAGTCAAGACTATTGGGACCTATGACCTTGTATCTTTTCATTATGGTTGTGTCCTCATCTAATAGAAGTGATTGTCAAAACAACATTAGAAACTGGGTGGTTTGAGCCCTGAATGCTGATTGGCTGACAGCCGTGGTATAGCATTTTTACTGCTCTAATTATGTTGGTAACCAGGTAACCAGTTATTAATAGCAATAAGGCACCTTGGGGGTTTGTGGTATACGGCCAATATACCACGGCTTAGGGCTGTGTCCAGGTACTCCGCGTTGCATCGTGCATAAGAACAGCCTTTAGCCATGGTATATTGGCCATATACCACAAAACCCCAATGTTCCTTATTGCTTAAGTAGAAAACCAGTCAAGTGTACAATGACAATTAAAGGATCCAGACAAATACTTAAGACTAAAGAGAGGAAAAGAGAGGTGAGCAAAGCATTACCTTGGGATACCCAGAGCGGTGCAAAATAACTCTTTGATATCGTACGGACTGCAGAATCTGCTGAAGACCACCTACGGGAACAGTAGCCAAGACATGCAACATTGGATTATCACTAACTACACTGCTCAAAAAAATAAAGGGAACACTTAAACAACACAATGTAACTCCAAGTCAATCACACTTCTGTGAAATCAAACTGTCCACTTAGGAAGCAACACTGATTGCACAACAGCATGTGAAATGTATTGTCAAATGGAATAGACAACAGGTGGAAATTATAGGCAATTAGCAAGACACCCCCAATAAAGGAGTGGTTCTGCAGGTGGGGACCACAGACCACTTCTCAGTTCCTATGCTTCCTGGCTGATGTTTTGGTCACTTTTGAATGCTGGCGGTGCTTTCACTCTAGTGGTAGCATGAGACGGAGTCTACAACCCACACAAGTGGCTCAGGTAGTGCAGCTCATCCAGGATGGCACATCAATGCGAGCTGTGGCAAGAAGGTTTGCTGTGTCTGTCAGCGTAGTGTCCAGAGCATGGAGGCGCTACCAGGAGACAGGCCAGTACATCAGGAGACGTGGAGGAGGCCGTAGGAGGGCAACAACCCAGCAGCAGGACCGCTACCTCCGCCTTTGTGCAAGGAGGAGCACTGCCAGAGCCCTGCAAAATGACCTCCAGCAGGCCATAAATGTGCATGTGTCTGCTCAAACGGTCAGAAACAGACTCCATGAGGGCCCGACGTCCACAGGTGGGGGTTGTGCTTACAGCCCAACACCGTACAGGATGTTTGGCATTTGCCAGAGAACACCAAGATTGGTAAATTCGCCACTGGCGCCCTGTGCTCTTCACAGATGAAAGCAGGTTCACACTGAGCACATGTGATAGACGTGACAGTCGGGAGACGCCGTGGAGAACGTTCTGCTGCCTGCAACATCCTCCAGCATGACCGGTTTGGCGGTGGGTCAGTCATGGTGTGGGGTGGCATTTCTTTGGGGGGCTGCACAGCCCTCCATGTGCTCGCCAGAGGTAGCCTGACTGCCATTAGGTACCGAGATGAGATCCTCAGACCCCTTGTGAGACCATATGCTGGTGCGGTTGGCCCTGGGTTCCTCCTAATGCAAGACAATGCTAGACCTCATGTGGCTGGAGTGTGTCAGCAGTTCCTGCAAGAGGAAGGCATTGATGCTATGGACTGGCCCGCCCGTTCCCCAGACCAGAATCCAATTGAGCACATCTGGGACATCATGTCTCGCTCCATCCACCAACCTCAGGAGACCATCCGCCACCTCATCAGGAGCATGTCCAGGCATTGTAGGGAGGTCATGCAGGCACATGGAGGCCACACACACTACTGAGCCTCATTTTGACTTGTTTTAAGGACATTACATCGAAGTTGGATCAGCCTGTAGTGTGGTTTTCCACTTTAATTTTGAGTGTGACTCCAAATCCAGACCTCCATGGGTTGATAAAATGGATTTCCATTGATTATTTTTGTGTGATTTTGTTGTCAGCACATTCAACTATGTAAAGAAAAAAGTATTTAATAAGATTATTTCATTCATTCAGATCTAGGATGTGTTGTTTAAGTGTTCCCTTTATTTTTTTGAGCAGTGTATATAATGATGCAAAATGTAAACAGAGTCCGCACTTAGTACATCATGAGGCAAAACGTTCATGTTCATATAACAACCATCATGTGTGTGGATATAAGGGAGAAAGCATTTCTAGAATATATTGAAAATGCTGTCACATACAGTATTATGTAAATATATGTTGGAGATGCTGTTACTAGATGTGGAATACTTTCCTAATGATCAGGGTGGTACAGCAAACCAGTGTATTTAGTCAGCTTGTTCTACAAACAGTCCTCAGAGTACGGTGAGAGAAAAATCG
The DNA here is from genome assembly GCF_965601325.2 of Salmo salar. NCBI lineage: Eukaryota > Metazoa > Chordata > Actinopteri > Salmoniformes > Salmonidae > Salmo > Salmo salar. Next base: position 46,694,267 of record NC_138315.1, read on the forward strand.
GTAACCCCTGTATATAACCTCATTGTTATTTTATTGTGTTACTTTTTATTACATTTTTTAAACTTTAGTTGATTTTGTAAATATTTTCTTAACTCTATTTCCTTAAAACCACATTGTTGGTTAAGGGCTTGTAAGCATTTCACGGTAAGGGTAGACCTGTTGAATTCGGCGCATGTGACAAATACAATTTGATTTGAAAAGGTCTCCCATTCTGGGCTTTTCTTTTAATGACAAATATGCAGATTTCCCCCTATCCCACCCTCACCCTTCTTTTATTGTCTTCCAAACAAGGTTGAGTGCCGTCATCAACAGTAACAAGTCAGTCAGTCATTTGTAGTGTCAACCCCAACCCCCACTAACCAGCTTCACCAAGACAGATGACTTTGACCCAGCATTTTTTTTATGCGTTGCTTGTTTATATCAACTGTAAAGACATTGTCAACTTTGTATTTTTTGGTCAAATTTGTTCTGCAGTTATTGGAGGTCGCGGATAAACCATGTGATTATGTTTAGCGGAGACCTTGTGTGTATAAAGTGATGTGGGAGGGCAAGAAAAAAAAAAAAAAAAGCATACAACGACGCACTTAGCTGTTCTATGAGTCAGGCATTAGATCAAGAGCGTTCAAGTGCAAGAGTTAAAGGGCAATTCCGCCACTTTAAAATCTCATAATTGTTATCCTCTTACATCTAGACGTTCCGCTAGCGGAACGCCTGCTCCAATATCCAATGATAGGCGTGGCGCGAATTACAAATTCCTCAAAAATACAAAAACGTCAATTTTTCAAACATATGACTATTTTACACCATTTTAAAGACAAGACTCTCCTTTATCGAACCACACTGTCCGATTTCAAAAAGGCTTTACAGCGAAAGCAAAACATTAGATTATGTCAGCAGAGTACCCAGACAGAAATAATCAGACACCCATTTTTCAAGCTAGCATATAATGTCACAAAAAACAAAACCACAGCTAAATGTAGCACCTACCTTTGATGATCTTCATCAGATGACAACCCTAGGACATTATGTTATACAATACATGCATGTTTTGTTCAATCAAGTTGATATTTATATCAAAAAACAGCTTTTTACATTAGCATGTGACGTTCAGAACTAGCATTCCCACCGAACACTTCCGGTGAATTTACTAAATTACTCACGATAAACGTTCACAAAAAACATAACAATTATTTTAAGAATTATAGATACAGAACTCCTTTGTGCAATCGAGGTGTCCGATTTTAAAATAGCTTTTCGGTGAAAGCACATTTTGCAATATTCTGAGTACATAGCCCGGCATCACAGGGCTAGCTATTTAGACACCCAGCAAGTTTAGCCTTCACCAAACTCCAAACTCCAAACTCCGATTTACTATTAGAAAAGTTTAATTACCTTTGGTGTTCTTCGTCAGAATGCACTCCCAGGATTGCTACTTCAATAACAAATGTTGGTTTGGTTCAAAATAATCCATTGTCATATCCAAATAGCGGCGTTTTGTTCGTGCGTTCAAGACACTATCCAAGGGTGACGAAGGATAGTGAATATTTAGAAATTATTTGTCACGAAATGCGCCGTGACAAATAATTTCTAAATATTCCATTCCATTACCGTACTTCGAAGCATGTCAACCGCTGTTTAAAATCAATTTTTATGCCATTTTTCTCGTAAAAAAGCGATAATATTCGACCGGGAGTGGTGTTTTTCGTTCAAAGATAAAACATGGAGTCAACTCGTGCACGAGCCTGAGTCTCACAGTACTGTGACCAGCCACTATCCAAACGCACTAATGTTTTTCAGCCAGAGCCTGCAAAGCCACGATTCAGCTTTTTGCCGCCTTCTGAGAGCCCATGGGAGCCGTAGGATGTGTCACGTAACAGCAGAGATCCCCTATATTGGATAGAGATAATCAAGAAGGGCAAGAAATTGTCAGACAGGGCACTTCCTGCATGGAATCTTCTCAGGTTTTGGCCTGCCAAATGAGTTCTGTTATACTCAGACACCATTCAAACAGTTTTTAGAAACTTTGGAGTGTTTTCTATCCAAAGCTAATAATTATATGCATATTCTAGTTTCTGGGCAGGAGTAATAATCAGGTTAAATCGGGTACGTTTTTTATCCGGCCGTGAAAATACTGCCCCCTAGCCATAACAGGTTATCTCCAGAACGAAACCAGTGTCTACATATGTGAAAACAGTGCATTTCTATGATACGAGGTCATAAAGATAAGGTCCTAAAAAAAATGCTTCTCTGACATCACAGGGTAGGATAAAAAAAAATAATAATAATAATAAAAAAAATAAGATTTTCAAAACTTAGTCATGAATATAACTATTGTTCTCTGAAGAAGAGAATGAGGTAAAACATACTATGGGGAGTCAACGACCAATCATATTCACCTGAAGAAACAAAATCACTCCCAACTAGCCAATGGATGCCGAGCCCACCCTCGGAAGCCTTACCTTCCTGGCTATAATACCAGGGCTTGCATTCATTTCCTCAATTCAGTACCGCTCTTCATCGAGCACAAACCCCCTGACGGCACAGGGCCAAAATATGCTATACCCAGTGGGGATTTTAGCGTGTAAATCTTGGTGGGGCAAACTTTTTTTAGATGCATGCCAGCAAAGCCACTACACAACAAAACACTAAACGATACATGAATTGCACTATAACGGTGACAAACGGTGCCCACATATACAGCAGTCCCAACAGCAGTCCCAACAGCAGCCCCAACAGCAGTCCCAACACCTTACCACAGCTACACCTGGCTATCAGCGGAGCCTTGTCTAGCAGCGAAACAGTTCATTCAGCCCAATTTACTGCCTTTTAAAAAATCATAGCTGATATGGCTGACTTGGCGAAGGTCGAGAGCAGTGCATCTTCTGAAACACGACCCAGCCAAGCTGCACTGCTTCTTGACACAACGCCCGCTTAACCCGGAAGCCAGCCGCACCAATGTGTCAGAGGAAACACTGTACACCTGGTGACCTGGTCAGCGTGCACTGCGCCCGGCCCACCACAGGAGTCGCTAGAGCGCAATGGGACAAGGACATCCCTGCCGACCAAACCCTCCCTAACCCGGGCGACGCTGGGCCAATCGTGCGCCGCCTCATGGGTCTCCCGGTCGCGGCTGACTGACAGAGCCTGAACTCGAACCCTGGATCTCTAGTGGCACAGCTAGCACTGCGAGGCAGCGTCTTAGACCCCTGCGCCACTCGGGAGGCCCCCCACAATCCGCATTTCTTTAGTAAAAAAGACAGGTGCTGCTGAAATAGTACGCAGCATCATCTGGATATGCGTGCAGCAAAAGTTAAACATTCATTTTCTGCTACCATTTCTGTCAAGCCGTTTACGCGTACAGTTTGACGCATACGTTCGATTAATCCAACGTATGGACCACACCAAACACACACCAAACACACTGCTGCAAGGCAAACGTATCGTTTCATTGGAAATTAATGTAATTCTGGTGTGCCAAAATGCAATGACGCTGTACGTGTGTTCGAAAGCGTTAAACGGCACATTAGTAATACATTTTTACAGTTAAATGTATTTACTATAAAAACCCATTAAAAAAATTAGGGGGGCTGCCTGGGGCCTCTAAATTACCAAGTCCGCCCCTGCCCAGAGAGATGTGTAGAAGGCCTATAGTAACAGTAGTAGTGACACCATCTGAGTGGATGCTACTCAGTATGTATAATATACAGTGACACACACAACAGCCCTTTGGAAAAGAAGTCCATATAATAAAGGGAGTAAACATTGTCTTTGTCACCTGTCATGCATGTAGGAGATCTAACTCTATTCATCACGTCTGTTTACATACATGGGTGAGTATGTGTGCGTGACGATGTGGAGGTGCATATCTAATTGTCTGCCACTGCTGCCAGCTTCTTTTCTCGATGACGGATGGCACTAGCCTGATACCAGAGAGTAGGCTAAAGAGCTGATAGAGCAGAAGGTGGTATGGTAAGCATGGGAGCTCTGTGTTGTATGAGGAAGCAGATCTGTGGATAGTGCTGACAAACCTGGACGTTTATGGACCCTCCATGTCATCCAATAATAACCAGTTCCTCTATCATACCTCAACTCTGTTCTTGTTGAAATTATATATCTCTATCTACACACACACACACACACGAGAGAGAACTTAACATTAATTGTGGTATTTAGAGTACTAGAGAACATTGAACAGAACAAGGCTATGGCAATAACTACATTTTGACAAAAATCCCGCATCATTTTATACACAGAAGATCTCCGCTAAACACAGAATCACGTTTATCCTCTTTCTGTGAACCACAGATAAATTCAGTACAAAGTTGACTACAAATACACAGTTGCAAATGAAATAAACAAGTGACAAAAAGATGCTTCAAATAAAAACCCAGATGACTGCATTAAAATATAAATACAGTAGGCTATAGGCCTATTTCAATCATATTGAAATACATACCATGTTCAATCAATTGACTTCTATGTTGCTACTTGTAGGCTATTGTGAGTCATTTGTCTCAATATACAGTTGAAGTCGGAAGTTTACATACAGCTTAGCCAAATACATTTAAAGTCAGTTTCACAATTCCTGACAATTAATCCTAGTAAAAATTCCCTGTCTTAGGTCAGTTAGGATCACTTTATTTTAAGAATGTAAAATGTCAGAATAATAGTAGAGAGAATGATTTATTTCAGCTTTTATTTCTTTCATCACATTCCCAGTGGGTCAGAAGTTTACATACACTCAATTAGTATTTGGTAGCATTGCCTTAAAATTGTTTAACTTGGGTCAAATGTGTCGGGTAGCCTTCCACAAGCTTCCTACAATAAGCTGGGTGAGTCAGGTTTGTAGGCCTCCTTGCTCACACACGCTTTTTCAGTTCTGCCCACACATTTTCTATAGGATTGAGGTTAGGGCTTTGTGATGGCCACTCCAATACCTTGACTGTTGTCCTTAAACCATTTTGCCACAACTTTGGAATTATGCTTGGGGTCATTGTCCATTTGGAAGACCCATTTGTGACCAAGCTTTAACTTCCTGACTGATGTCTTGGAATGTTCCTTCAATATAGCCACATAATTTTCCTTCTCATGGTGCCATCTATTTTGTGAAGTGCACCAGTCCCTCCTGCAGCAAAGCACCCCCACAACATGATGCTGCCACCCCCGTGCTTCACGGTTGGGATGGTGTTCTTCGGCTTGCAAGCCTCCCCTTTTCCTCCAAACATAATGATGGTCATTATGGCCAAACAGTTCTATTTTTGTTTCATCAGACCAGAGGACATTTCTTCAAAAATTACGATCTTTATCCCCATGTGCAGTTGCAAACTGTAGTCTGGCTTTTTTATGGTGGTTCTGGAGCAGTGGCTTCTTCCTTGCTGAGCGGCCTTTCAGGTTATGTCGCTAAAGGACTCGTTTTACTGTGGATATAGAAGTTGTGGAGTGGTTGAAAAACAAGTTAATGACTCCAACCTAAGTGTTTGTAAACTTGCGACTTCAACTGTACTTCATGACGTATAGCCTAACTGTCATACCCTGATCTTTCACCGGTCTTGTGATTGTCTCCACCCCCTCTAGGTGTCGCTTATTATCCCTGGTGTGTGTGTGTGTATATACATATCCCTGTGTTTCCCGTCTCTGTGTGCCAGTTCGTCTTGTATGCGTTTCATGTCAACCAGCGTTTTCCTGTACTCCTGCTTCTATTCTCTTTTGCTAGTCCTCCCGGTTTTAACCCTTGCCAGTTTTCTGGACTCTGTACCCGCCTGCCTGACCATTCTGCCTGCCCTGACCTCGAGCATGCCTGCCACTCTGTACTGGTACAAACCAAAAAAAAAAACAAAAAAAAAAAATGCATGAAATGAAATGTATGTATTCACTACTGTAAGTCACTCTGGATAAGAGCGTCTGCTAAATGACTAAAATGTAAATGTAAAATGTTTTGACCTTTTGCCTGTCCACGACCATTCTCTTGCCTACCCCTTTTGGATTATTAATAAATATCAAGACTCCAACCATCTGCCTCCCATGTCTGGGTCTCACCTTGTGCCTTTATTCTAACGTAATCAATGATGTGCCAAATCTTGACTTAGTGCATTGTTATAGGGTAGGCATTAGAATAAGCCGGCTCAATATTTGCAGCCATAAGTTATATCTTTCCAGGAGCTGATCCGTCGTCAGTATTGTGGAATAATTAGAATGTTTAAGGTAAGATTTGAATGGATAAAGCTGATCTGAGAGCAGATCTCTCCCTCTCTCTGCATTGTGTTTTGGGAAATGTATGTTACATCTTCAATGTAGGAAAGATGCATTGTTAAAAAACACTCGCAAGCCTAAGTTCCATCACCATGGGAAACCAGGCCTGGGAAAGAATCCTAGGATCTAGTCATAAAATGCAAACTGAATGGGAAGAGAAACGAGGAAGAGAATTGAAAAAGCGAGACAGTAAGAAGCTGGTGGATAGACTAGTGAGGCTGATTACCGCTGGTGGCTTGACTACCGAGAGAGAGAGGGAGAGATAAAGGTGAGCGAGACAGAGAGAGAGAGAGACAGAGACAGAGTGAGATTATTTAACCAGGTAGGCCAGTTGAGAACAAGTTCTCATTTACAACTGCAACCTGGCCAAGATAAAGCAAAGCAGTGTGACAAAAAACAACCGAGTTACACAAACGTACAATCAATAGAAAAAATAAAAAATAAATAGAAAAATCTATGTACAGTGTGTGCAAATGTAGAAGAGAATGGAGGTAGGCAATAAATAGGCCCTAGAGGAGAAATAATTACAATTTAGCATTAATACTGGAGTGATAGATGTGCAGATGATGATGTGCAAGTAGAGATACTGGGGTGCAAAAGAGTAAGAGGGTAAGTAATAATATGGGGATGAGGTAGTTTACAGATGGGCTATGACAGCTGATGTTTAAAGTTAGAGAGGGAGATAAGACTCCAGCTTCAGTGATGTTTGCAATTCGTTCCAGTCATTGGCAGTGGAAAACTGGAAGGAAAGGCGGCCAAAGGAAGTGTTGGCTTTGGGGATGACCAGTGAAATATACCTATCTGGAGCGCGTGCTATGAGTGGGTGTTGTTATCGTGACCAGTGAGCTGGGATAAGGCGGGGCTTTACCTACCAAAGACTTATAGATGACCTGGAGCCAGTGGGTCTGGCGACGAATATGTAGTGAGGGCCAGCCAACGAAAGCATACAGGTCGCAGTGGTGGGTAGTGTATGGGGCTTTGGTGACAAAAACAGATGGCACTGTGATTGACTGCATCCAGTTTGCTGAGTAGAGTGTTGGGGGCCATTTTGTAAATTACGTCGCCAAAGTCGAGAATCGGTAGGATGGTCAGTTTTACTACGGCATGTTTGGCAGCATGAGTGAAGGATGCTTTGTTGCGGAATAGGAAGCCGATTCTAGATTTAATTTAGGATTGGAGATGCTTAATGTGAGTCTGGAAGGAGAGAGTTTACAGTCTAACCAGACACCTAGGTATTTGTCCACATATTCTGAGTCAGAACCATCCAGAGTAGTGATGCTAGTCGGGCGGGAGGGTGCGGGCAGCAATCGGTTGAAGAGCATGCATTTAGTTTTACTAGTATTTAAAAGCAGTTGGAGGCCACAGAAGGAGTGTTGTATGGCGTTGAAGCTCGTTTGGAGGTTTGTTAGCATAGTGTCCAAAGAAGGGCCAGATGTATACACGATGGTGTCGTCTGCGTAGAGCTGGATCAGAGAATCACCAGCAGCAAGAGCGACATCATTGATATATACAGAGAAAAGAGTCGGCCCGAGAATTAAACCCTGTGGCACCCCATAGAGACTGCCAGAGGTCGGAACAACAGGTCCTCCGATTTGACACACTGAACTCTATCTGAGAAGTAGTTGGTGAACCAGGCGAGGCAGTCATTTGAGAAACCAAGGCTGTTGAGTCTGCCGATAAGAATGCGGTGATTGACAGAGTAAAAAAAAAAAGCCTTGGCCAGGTCGTGGCTCAGCGTGGCTGAGGTGAACCCGTGACCGGCTTGGAAACCAGATTGCATAGTGGAGAAGGTACGGTGCTGTACCTCTTTCAGAACATCAGCTGTCTGGATTAGGTTGAAGGAGAAGCGGGGGGGGGGGGGGGGGGGCTGAGATGTTGGCCGGGGTAGGAGTAGCCAGGTGGAAAGCATGGCCAGCCGTAGAAAATTGCTTATTGAAATGATCAATTATCGTAGAGTTATCAGTGGAGACAGTGTTTCCTATCCTCAGTGCATTGGGCAGCTGGGAGGAGGTGCTCTTATTCTCCATGGACTATACAGTGTCCCAAAACATTTTGGAATTAGTGCTACAGGAGGCAAATTTCTGTTTGAAAAAGCTAGCCTTAGGAAAGGAGAGGGAGACAAAGGAGAGAGAGAGAGACAAAGGAAAGGAAAGGAAAGAGACAAGGGAAAGGAATTAGACAAAGGAAAGAGAGAGTGTGTGTGAGAGATTGATACCAGCAACAGTGTGAGAAAATGAAGTGTCACAGACAAGAGAAAGAGAGAGGGAGAGAAAATGACATTAGGAGAGAGAATGACAGCGGGAGAGAGAAAGAGACAAGGTGACATTTTTTTCCCAAGCAACAACTAACCAATGACAAACGAACAAACAGATCAACATCAGAAATAAAGAACAGCTCCAACACAGAAATAAATGGCTCTCTCTCTATGAGCTCACAGATGTGGATTCACAGACTACTAGCCTATACACCACAGCATATCCTATAACAACTGGCCAAACAAGCTCACAGAGAAACACCAAACAGAGAGAACTATAGAAAAAGTGACACGAACTGCAATAAATGCAAAGAGCCATCGGAGCATCATAAAAGGTCTTTATATGGCTGCTTTATGGTCCTGGTCTTCAGTCTCCTCCACTACACTGGGTGTAGGCCTAAGTGTAAACGGACCTCTGGACAGGATCTAGACCCACTATACCGGCTGTGTTTGTGAAGGGTAGTTCAAATGGAGTACAACAGATATAGACTGGGTGAGATTAGGGAGTTTGTGGTCACATGATCAAAATTGTCTTTGGGCCAAATTCTAATATTAGATGCATGCATGTCACCTGAGGTGTCATATAGCAAGAATTCCAAGTGATTTACTCAAAGGTTTCAGATGTATCTCAAGTTAAGATTTGCTGAGGTTTTGATCGAGTAAGAAACCTGAACAATTGATCCCTAGAATCCAGCATGGCGGGTATAATACAGAGATGTAAACTACATACGCGTTTTAAAACGACAGAATATGGTCTTAAAGTATGGTAGTGGCAGTCTACATAGACAGTTCCAGAACGTTTCCAGAACTGTTCCAATACTTTTACAGAATTGTACAATGGTCCAGCAAAGTAGACACAGTAAAAAGCTGGTCCTCATGTTAATCCTCAAAGGAGTTATTCTTCAACCTGTACTCCCTCCCTCTAAGCAACTGCAAAAACTATTAGCTCTGAGACTGTTATTTTGCCCACTTAAATTATTGATAGGCTATCATGCTTTTACCAAAATGTTACAAGTATTTTGTCATTCCACGCAGGTTCATAAAAATAGTGCAATGTTTCAAAACTTGATTTGCTGAAGAAGCAAAATGTTGCACACACAGAAAGAGAGAGAGAGAGGCTTTGAGGGGACTCCTATGGTAGGTACACCAATAGCTCATCTCTTGGCAGTAGTACTGTAGACTACTTTATCACTGACCTCAACCCAGAGTCTCTCAGAGCATTCAGTCAGCCAACTGACACCCCTATCAGACCACAGCAAAAATCACAGTCTACTTGAACAGAGCAATAGTCAATCATGAGGCATCAAAGCCAAAGGAACTGAGTAACATTAAGAAATGCTACAGATGGAAGGAATGCAGTTTGGAAACCTACCAAAAACAATTAGGCAACAACAAATTCAATCCCTTTTAGACAACTTCGTTGGGTAAAACGTTCTACTGTAATAGTGAAGGTGTAAACTTCGCAGTAGAAAATCTTAACAGTATATTTGACCTCTCAGCTTCCCTATCAAATAGAAAACCGAAGAAAATGAACAACAATGACAAATGGTTTGATGACGAATGCAAAAATCTAAGAAAGAAAGAGAAACCTGTCCAAACAAAAACATAGAGACCCGGAAAACCTGAGTCTACGCCTTCACTATGGTGAATCACAAAAACAATACTGAAATACACTACGGAAAAAGGAACAGCACGTCAGAAATCAGCTCAATGTAATTGAAGAATCCATAGACTCTAACCACTTCTGGGAAAATTGGAAAACACTAAACAAACAACACGAAGAATTATCTATCCAAAATGGAGATGTATGGGTAAACCACTTCTCTAATCTTTTTGGCTCTATAACAAAGAACAAATAGCAAAAACATATACAGGATCAAATACAAATCTTAGAATCAACTATTAAAGACTACCAGAACCCACTGGATTCTAGAATTACCTTGAATGAGCTACAGGACAAAATAAAACCCTCCAACCCAAAAAGGCCTGTAGTGTTGATGGTATTCTCATTGAAATGATCAAATATACAGACAACAAATTCCAATTGGCTATACTAAAACTCTTTAACATCATCCTTAGCTCTGGCATCTTCCCCAATATTTGGAACCAAGGACTGATCACCCCAATCCACAAAAGTGGAGACAAATTTGACACTAATAACTACCGTGGGATATGCGTCAACAGCAACCTTGGAAAAATCCTCTGCATTATCATTAACAGCAGACTCATACATTTCCTCAGTGAAAACAATGTACTGAGCAAATACCAAGTTGTCTTTTTACCAAATTACCGTACAACAGACCACGTATTCACCCTGCACACCCTAATTGACAAACAAACAAAAACAAAGGCAAAGTTCTCTCATGCTTTGTTGATTTCAAAAAAGCCTTAGACTCAATTTGGCATGAGGGTCTGCTAAACAAATTGATGGAAAGTGGTGTTGGGGGTAAAACATACACAAAACAACAAGTGTGCGGTTAAAATGGGCAAAAAAAAACATTTATTCCCACAGGGCCGTGGGGTGAGACAGGGATGCAGCTTAAGCCCCATCCTCTTCAACATATATATCAACAAATTGGCGCGGGCACTAGAAAAGTCTGCAGCACCCGGCCTCACCCTACTAGAATCTGAAGTCAAATGTCTACTGTTTGCTGATGATCTGGTGCTTCTGTCACCAACCAAGGAGGGCCTACAGCAGCATCTAGATATTCTGCCAGACCTGGGCCCTGACAGTAAATCTCAGTAAGACCAAAATAATGGTGTTCCAAAAAAGGTCCAGTCGCCAGGACCCCAAATACAAATTCCATTTAGACACCGTTGCCCTAGAGCACACAAAAAACTATACATACCTCGGCTTAAACATCAGCACTACAGGTAACTTCCACAAAGCTGTGAACAATCTGAGAGACAAGGCAAGAAGGGCCTTCCATGCCATCAAAAGGAACATAAAATTCAACATACCAATTAGGATCTGGCTAAAAATACTTGAATCAGTTATAGAACCCATTGCCCTTTATGGTTGTGAGGTCTGGGGTCCGCTCACCAACCAAGAATTCACAAAATGGGACAAACACCAAATTGAGACTCTGCATGCAGAATTCTGCAAAAATATCCCCGTGTACAACGTAGAACACCAAATAATGCATGCAGGGCAGAATTAGGCCGATACCCGCTAATTATCAAAATCCAGAAAAGAGCCGTTAAATTCTACAACCACCTAAAATTAAGCGATTCTCAAACCTTCCATAACAAAGCCATCACCTACAGAGAGATGAACCTGGAGAAGAGTCCCCTAAGCAAGCTGGTCCTGGGGCTCTGTTCACAAACAAAACACACCCCACAGAGCCCCAGGACAGCAGCACAATTAAACCCAACCAAATCATGAGAAAACAAAAAGATCATTATTTCCAATGTGTCTAGTAATTAACATAAAAACAGAGCAAACTAGAATGCTATGACCCTAAACAGAGAGTACACAGTGGCAGAATACCTGACCACTGTGACTGACCCAAACTTAAGGAAAGCTTTGACTATGTACAGACTCAGTGAGCATAGCCTTGCTATTGAGAAAGGCCGCCGTAGGCAGACCTGGCTCTCAAGAGAAGACAGGCTATGTGCACACTGCCCACAAAATGAGGTGGAAACTGAGCTGCACTTCCTAACCTCCTGCCCAATGTATGACCATATCAGAGACACATTTTTCCCTCAGATTACACAGATCCACAAAGAATTCAAAAACAAACCCAATTTTGATAAACTCCCATATCTACTGGGTGAAATACCACAGTGTGAAATCACAGCAGCAACATTTGTGACCTGTTGCCACAAGAACAGGGCAACCAGTGAAGAACAAACACCACTGTAAATACAACCCATATTTATGCTTATTTATTTTCCCTTTTGTACTTTAACCATTTGCACATCGTTACAACACTGTATATATACATAATATGACATTTGTAATGTCTTTATTCTTTTGAAACTTCTGTATGTGTAATGTTTACTGTTACTTTTTATTTCACTTTTGTATATTCTCTCTCCCTCTCTCTCACTTGCTTTGGCAATGTTAACACGTTTCCCATGCCAATAAAGCCCCTTCAATTGAGAAAATGAGAGAGAGAGAAAGAGAGAGTAATGTTTACAGGACATGTTTTATTTGTTTATTATCCATTTCACTTGCCTTGACAATGTACACATATGTTTCCCATGCCAATAAAGCCCTTAAATTGAAATTGAGAGAGAGAGTGTAAGGGCGTTTTCACACAGTTTTGAGCGATAGGCAAATGGTGATTCGTCCTCATGCAGTGCAACACATCTCCTTTGCATAGAGTTGGTCAGGCTGTTGATTGTGGCCTGTGGAATGTTGTCCCACTCTTCTTCAATGGCTGTGCAAAGTAGCTGGATATTGGCGGGAACTGGAACACGCTGTCGTGCACGTCGATCCAGAGCATCCCAAACATGCTCAATGGGTGACATGTCTGATGAGTATGCAGGCCATGGAAGAACTGGGACATTTACAGCTTCCAGGAATTGTGTACAGATCCTTGCAACATGGGGCCGTGCATTATCATGCTGAAACATGAGATGATGGCGGTGGATGAATGGCACGACAATGGGCCTCAGGATCTCGTCACGGCATCTCTGTGCATTCAAATTGTCATCGACAAAATGCAATAGTGTTCATTGTCCTTAGCATATGCCTTCCCATACCATAACCCCACTGCCACCATGGGGCTCTCTGTTCACAACGTTGACATCAGCAAACCGCTTGCCCACACAACGCCATACAGGCTGTGTGCCATCTTTACTGTACAGTAAAAACAGATTCATCTGTGATGAGCACACTTCTCCAGCATGCCAGTTGCCATCGAAGGTGAGCATTTGCCCACTGAAGTCAGTTACAACGCTAAACTGCAGTCAGGTCAAGACCCTGGTGAGGACGACAAGCACGCATATGATCTTCCCTGAGACAGTTTGTGAAGAAATATTTCCGTTGTGCAAACCCACCATTTCATCAGCTGTCCGGTGGCTGGTCTCAGACGATGCCGCAGGTGAAGAAGCCAGATGTGGAGGTCCTGGGCTGGCGTGGTTACACGTGGTTTACGGTTGTGAGCCGGCTCAACATACTGCCAAATTCTCTAAAATGACGTTGATGGCTTATGGTAGAGAAATCAACATTCAATTCTCCGGCAATAGCTCTGGTGGACATTCTTCCAGTCAGTATGCCAATTGCATGCTCCCTCAAGACATCTGTGGCATTGTATTGTGTGAAAAACTGCACATTTTAGAGTGGCCTTTTATTGTCCCCAGCACAAGGTGCACCTGTGTAATGATCATGCTGTTTAATCAGCTTCTTGATATGCCACACCTGTCAGGTGGATGGTTTATCTTGGTAAAGGAGAAATGCTCACTAAAAGGAATATAAACAAATTTGTGCACAATATTTTAGAGAAATAACCTTTTTGTGCATATGGAAGACGTCTGTGGTATTTTATTTCAGAACATGGGACCAACACTTTACATGCTGCGTTTATATTTTTGTTCAGTATAAAATTCCAAAACAAAACCGCATGTCATTTGTTTATTGGACAAATATGCTCACGTTAAATCCATGTATGATTATCATTAAGTATCACTTGTGTGTCCCAATCTATTACTTCGCTTTGGTCGTTCAACAACACGATGTACTCAGCGTCATGATTTGAAATCTCTAAAACATAATGCGAGTTGCAGCGCATACATGAGCGCATCCGATGCAGATTAGGGGGAGCGCTATATTAGGGATGGGCTACTGAATATAGATTATTCACATCGCATTTAGAGCGGCTATTGCTCTGTTTCCTCCCGCATGTTGTCGGGAGACCAAATCGAAAGTATGAATGAAGTGATGCTTCATGATAATCATACATTGATTTAACGTGAGCATAGGCCTATTTTCCACTAAACAAATTACTTGCATGGGCACGTGGTTTTGTTTGTCAAATGTCAAACGAACAAAAATTGCAAATGTGAAACCAACCAGACCTAATGACAAAAATACAATGTAACACAGTCAAACTCGGACTACGAGAACTCGCCATAAGAAGCTAGAGATGACAGTAAATGTGTCCAATGTACAGGATTTTCTGAAAATTCAGTTTTTCGATATACATGTAATGCATCAACATGTGAGAATACTTTCATTGAATTGTTATTATTAATATTATGATAATTGAGGATATCCTATAAAAAGCAAAACTATCATTGAACCTTTCTTCCTAATTTCTCTCATGCAATATTGGACCGCTTGCATGGAAGGGTGTAGTAGGCTGACACAATATAAACTGTTGATTGACAGTTTACCTTCTGAATTCTGCCATCGACGTCCAGGTAGATTACTCGGTACACCGACGAAGCTGATCCCATCTCTCTCTTTCCTCCCCGCTAGCCTCTCTCGCCGTTTCCTAGGTCGAGGATTCGGAATGCGGGCTACAGGCTACCGCTCGGTGCCGTGCGGTCGGTGATCGAGTTGGAAACCCCCCAGAGAGCCGTCCGTGCGTCTCTGAACGGGAAAATTAAATAAGCGTTTCAGCATCATCTCTCTATCTCTCATCTGACAAACTCCCTTTCTTCTCCCCCTCAGCCTCCCTCAATAATCGCACATACACCGGAGAGCCAGGGATTATAGTTTCCCACTGAGCAATAACTGCTTGAATCAAAGTTGTTTCCATGTCATTTAAACCAAAAATACCATGTGATGACGTTAAAATCAATGTGGAAAACTGATTGGATTAGCAAAGTCATCAATTTAAGGGAATTTTTTTCTCTCACTTTTCTTTCTCTCACTTTTAACCTAAATCCAATGACAGGGTGAAATGTTTGATTGATTTCACGTGGAATCAACCACATGTAGGCCTAAATCAAAACTAGACGTGCGTGTTTTCTCTCTCATCGCCATAGTTACTGGGTCTCCTGAAGGAAGCAGGCGCGGCTGGTAGAGGTTTGCCTGCAGGTCGCCCACACAACCTGTCTGCCCACTACGTTCATTCAACTTTTAATTAAAAACACAGGCTAAATTATACCCTGAGTATGGGTATTAAAATCGTCTATTTATATAAACTGTATTTTTTGTTGTTGTCAAGGAATAAAAAAAAAAAAGAGGATATGAGCTAACGAGAGATAAGCAAAGCCAAGAGCAAGAACCGTGAAAAGGGACGTTTCAAATGTAATTTCTTGCGTGGGCGCCCGCCTGTGAGCTTCACTTGATAACATATCCCGTTTTGCAGACTCGAGTCAACTCAGTTGTTTTGTGATGCATGTCAGATGAGTCATCGACGATCAAAACAATATACTAATTATACCTTCAATAAACACTAATTGAATTTAGCCATATAATCCTGAATAATTACCTTCTGCTTTATTTAGGCACAACATGAGCAGCTAACCACCAGTTATAATGACTGATTTGTTAAGGACTGTTAATGTTTATTGAGAGAGAGAGAGAGAGAGAGAGAGAGAGAGAGAGAGAGAGAGAGAGAGAGAGAGAGAGAGAGAGAGAGAGAGAGAGAGAGAGAGACTTCAGTGGAGGCCTAGTTGTCAAAAGTGTACCGTTTTTTTGTTTTTACATCTGCCACCTCCAGCTGAGACAGCTAGAGACTTCGGACCACTCTTCACCCTGACTGGAACACATTTAGCCTGGTTGACAAAACAACTCGATAATATGCTTCGAAACCAAGATTGAGATATTTTGCTTTGGGTATAGAGGCTTCCAGAGAATTCTGTAACGCAGACATGCCATCTTTTTTTTATTTATATACCAAGAGGTCATTACAAATCTACAATTGTCACCAAGACCATGTAGCTATAGTAATCAAGTAAGGCTCCCACATACGTAACTGAACAAAGCAACTGCCCGACAAACAACAAAAGGCACACAGTATTTCAAGTACTACCACTGAAGCACTTAGATGAACGTTTTATCTTCCACCAAGATGTGCTCTATCCCCACATAAATAAAATGGACATGTTGTTGGATGGGGTCTATTCCATTTCAATTCAGTTTAATACAGGAAGTGAATTGGAATTGACCACAGCCTCTGCATGTGCCATCATGAAAGTTAAGAATATAGATAATTTTTTTAAGATGATTATCACCTACATTTCTTCACTCATTTGGCATTTTGTGCTTTTACACTCTACTGGACTTGAGTTAGCAGTCAGTCAAAAGGAACACATTCAAAATGTTCACATTCTAGAGGCAGAATAAATGAACTCACTTTATGTGAGCATTTAAGGTCTGGGATGATGGCATTTGATATTTTCTACATCTACAAACAATAACATCACTATCGTTTTCAACATTGCACTGCCTAAAGAAAGCTTATTGAGAAATTATTGATCCTCCTCATCAGTTAGAGTTGGTATGTAGAATTTCATACACAAACACAAATGTTACATTCATAGGATTGAAGTCACCAAACATAATAAACATCATTTGATGATCATATAAAAATACAACATAGCAGTACCTGCATATACTTCATTTACAGAGAAAATACACCACAAAACAGAATAATATGATGCCAATTAAAAAAAATATATAATCATAATTTCATAAATTATTATGCATTTCCACACAATCTTTGGTTCCATAAGGCAGACCCGACAGTAAAATATATATATATTTTTTTAAGGCCCAGTGTGCTGTAGAACAAGTAAAACAAAAGTTCTAGTGGTACGTGCTCAGAGGAACTTTGGATGGCTTGGTTGGTTGCTTATTATCTTCTGTTACCAAATCTTCAAATCGGCTTTCATTCAGTTCTAAGGAGGTGCTGCTTCACACTAGCTCAGTTCAGTTACTGGACGGAGGTACAGGTTAGTGGTATAAGATGCAGCGTGTGTGTCTGTGCTGAGGGACAGTCTGTTCACTCCTCTGTCTGGAGTTAGTGCAAAGTGCTTAGTGCTCCTTCATCCTACAAGAAAGAAACAGAAAAACAGACTTTGTTCAGTGACTATGATTTATTTATTTGCATGAGGTAAAAAAAAAAGAAAAAGAGATGTTCATTAAGGCATTTCTCACTTTCAAATGTTTAGAGAACAAAAGCAAAAAAGTATCCTGATATAAGAAACAAAAAGATTTACAGAAATAAAAAATGAAAACATGATGAACCAGGTAAAAAAATAAAGAGAAAGGAGGTTCAAGTTAAATGAATAATAATAATAATAATAATGATTGACAGATAACCTTCTGCCTAAGTAATAAGGCACGAGGGGGTGTGGTATATGGCCAATATACCACTGTTAAGGGCTGTCCTTATGCACGACGCAACGCGGAGTACCTGGATACAGCCCTTAGCCGTGGTATATTGGCCGTATACCACAAACCCAGAGGTGCCTTATTGCTATTATAAACTGGTTACCAACATTTTTAGAGCAGTAAAAATAAATGATTTGTCATACCAGTGGTATATGGTCTGATATAACACAGCTGTCAGCCAATCAGCTTTAAAGCTCAAACCACCCAGTTTATAAATGGGATTTATACAAAGGGTGGGTCTAATCCTGGAGGATGACTGTCTCATCAGCCCAGCCAGGCAACAAATAAACTTAATCTCCACTATAAAAAGCATCTAGACATTACCTCCCATTTCTTTTAGACTAGCAATTGGTTTACAATACTAGAGATTTGTATAAACCTTGCTTTCTGTCTCTGACATTTGCAACATTGTTTCAATATTGAAAAGCGATCTCCAGCTGTCCCATAGTAATGAACGTGTCGGGGTGGGGAGTCGGGACAAGACAGACAGGCAGGCAGCTTTTCTCAGCCAGTCAAAATCACGAACAGCATAATTTTTATGGATATATGGCAGAAGGTTATTGGGATGAGTCATTGTATGGAATGTCTAGTAGATATTCGTTAATTTTGTATTTGAAGGCGTTGAAGGTGTTGCAGTGCATGAGGTGGTTCCAATAACTTTATATATATATATATATATATATATATATATATATATATATATATATATATCATATATATATATATATATATATATATATATATACTAGATGACTAACAGCGGGTGCTGTTTTGAAGCCACCGTTCCTCCATCTTGGTACTCCCCCACTATTGTAAAAACATCTATTACATACACCTTAATGCACACTTTGAAATTATATTATGTGAGCTTAACATATGTATAAAAATAGAAAATATATTTTAAGAAAAAAAATATTTCTTAAAGTATAATTTAGAGATTACTAGTGTTACTGTCCCCACTACAGCAAAAACAATACTTAAATCCATGTAATTTTGTCCTTGAAACATTTAACTGAAATACTGTACAATTCCATGCATTCACATGGAGGACCGCTCTTACTGTGGAGCACCAATATGGCTGACTGGTGGCTTCAAATGGCCAATACTAAGCACCAGCAATCCAGGGTTTATATATATCATTGGGTGGTCCGGGAGACTGCAGAAAAACGGATGTGATGGAAGATTGACCTAATCTTGTACGGAAAAAATGGATGTGGAGATCGCTGGCAGTTCTAGTAGAATAATGATGAACCTGAATATTGAATAGTGTTTGGAAAGAAACAGGGAGTAGATTCATTTTGAATTGGAAAACAAAAACTGACACACTTGAAGTTGCTAGCTACTGTTAACTAGTGACAGTGATGCACAAGCCAGGCCTATTTGAAAGATTGCCATCTACTGTCAACATTTACCCGCCAGATTCAAAAGCTCACAAACCCCATTAGGAAAAAAAGGTTGAAAACCCGATTTGATTTTAGTAGGGGTAGAAAAAAAAAACTACAATTAAACATTTTTTTTTTGTTTAGTTTGTTTCACAGTCAAATATAATAGTTTCAGTTTTTCAAAAGCTTTTAATTATTTTATTTCAGTTTACTAAATCGTTTCTCCAATTTTAGTTTACTATAATAACCTTGAAGCTTCCAATCACTGTACTAACGCTAATTAGCATTGACTCGCGAAACCACCTCTAACTTCCGTCATAATACACACAGGCATAAGAATGGTAGCCATGAGTTCATCTGACTGACTTATCTGTATTTCTGTGACATACAGTGGGGGTTCCAAAATTATTGACTCCCTTGATAAAGATGAGCAAAAACGACTGTATAAAATAAACAATTAAAATATTGAGCTATACTGTATGCTCAAAACATTTTGATAATTATATTATTTTATAGTAATACAGCGGGAAGAAAAAGTATGTGAACCCTTTAGAATTACCTGGATTTCTGCATAAATTGGTCATATAATTTCATCTGATCTTCATCTAAGTCACAAAAATAGACAAACACAGTCTGCTTAAACTAAGAACACACAAACAATTATAATTGTTCATGTCTTTATTGAACACACCGTGTAAACATTCACAGTGCAGGGTGGAAAAAGTATGTGAACACTTGGATTTAATAACAGGTTGACCCTCCTTTGGCAGCAATAACCTAAACCAAACGTTTTCTGTAGTTGCGGATCAGACCTGCACAACGGTGAGGAGAAATTTTGGTCCATTCCTCTTTACAAAACTGTTTCAGTTCAGCAATATTCTTGGGATGTCTGGTGTGAACCACTCTCTTGAGGTCATGCCACAGCATCTCAAATCGGGTTGAGGTCAGGACTGACTGGGCCACTCCAGAAGGTGTATTTTCTTCAGTTGAAGCCATTCTGTTGTTGATTTACTTCTGTGTTTTGGGTCGTTGTCCTGTTGCATCACCTAACTTCTGTTGAGCTTCAATTGGCTGACAGATAGCCTTACATTCTTCTGCAAAATGTCTTGATAAACTTGGGAATTCATTTTTCTGTCGATGATAGCAAGCTGTCCAGGCCCTGAGGCAGCAAAGCAGCCCCAAACCATGATGCTCCCTTCACCATACTTTACAGTTGGGATGAGGTTTTGATGTTGGTGTGCTGCACCTTTTTTTCCTCCACACATAGAGTTGTGTGTTCCTTCCAAACAACAACACAACTTTAGTTTCATCTGTCCACAGAATATTTTGCCAGTAGTGCTGTAAAACATCCAGGTGCTTTTTTGCGAACTTCAGACGTACAGCAGTTTTTTTTTGGACAGCAGTGGTGTCTTCCATGGTGTTCTCCCATAAACAACATTCTTGTTTAGTGTTTTACGTATTGTAGACTCGTCAACAGAGATGTTAGCATGTTCCAGAGATTTATGTAAGTCTTTAACTGACACATACTTCTTAACCTCATTGAGCATTCTGCGCTGTTGCAGTCATCTTTGCAGGACGGCCCCTCCTATGGAGAGTAGCAACAGTGCTGAACTTTCTCCATTTATAGACAATTTGTCTTACCATGGACTGATGAACATCAAGGCTTTTAGAGATACTTTTGTAACCCTTTCCAGCTTTATGCAAGTCAACAAATCTTAAATCGTAGGTCTTCTGAGATCTCTTTTGTTTGAGGCATGGTTCACATCAGGCAATGCTTCTTGTGAATAGCAAACTCAAATTTTGTGAATGTTTTTTTTATAGGGCAGGGCAGCTCTAACCAACATCATCTCATTGATTGGACTCCAGGTTAGCTGACTCCAATTTGCTTTTGGAGAAGTCATTAGCCTAGGGGTTCACATACTTTTCCCAACCTACACCATGAATGTTTAAATTATGTATTCAATATAGACAAGAAAAATACAATCATTTGTGTGTTATTAGTTTAAGCACACTGTGTTTGTCTATTGTTGTGACTTAGTCAAATTTTAAGTATCATTTATGCAGAAATCCAGGTAATTCCAAAGGGTTTACATACTTGCCACTGTACAATTGCTCAAAGAAAGAGATTTTGTTTAACAAGTAATACATTTGTTTTCTCTCAAAAAGTTACACGTCATAATTGACACCTCTAAAGAGTCTTATAAATAAAGTAGTCAAAAGTGTAGTATTTGGTCCGGTATTCCTAGGGCGCAATGACTACATCAAGCTTGTGACTACAAACTTGTTGGATGCATTTGCAATTAGTTTTAGTTGTGTTTCAGATTATTTTGTGCCAAATAGAAATGAATGGTAAATAATGTATTGTGTCATTTTGGAGTTACTTTTATCATAAATAATAATATAATATGTTTCTTAACATTTCTACTATAATGTGGATGCTACCATGATTACAGATAATCCTTAATGAATGGTGATTAATGATTGAGAAAGTAACAGAGGGTCAAAGATCATACCAAGACATGGTAACCTCTCACTTTGACCAATAACAGGGGAGGTTAGCATGTATGATCGTAGAACATAGATCATCAACATAGAACATGATCAGTGGCCTCAATCATGATTATCAAGCCTGGATACCACCCTAGTACAATAAGTAGAATATACACCAAACAGAGAGAAGTCACTTACTCTACTGTGGTGCTGCCAGAACGAAGTTTAACCACGTTAGCAGAAGTCAGCTCCTTAGTCACCAGCCGCAGCAACAGCTACAGAGAAAGCACATCCACACACACATTAAAACCTCATTCCACGAGATCCACACACATTAAAACCTCATTCTACGAGATCCGCACACATTAAAACCTCATTCTATGAGATCCGCACACATTAAAACCTCATTCCACGAGATCCGCACACATTAAAACCTCATTCTACGAGATCCGCACACATTAAAACCTCATTCCACGAGATCCAGCACACATTAAAACCTCATTCCACGAGATCCACACACATTAAAACCTCATTCCACGAGATCCACACACATTAAAACCTCATTCCACGAGATCCACACACATTAAAACCTCATTCTACGAGATCCACACACATTAAAACCTCATTCTACGAGATCCACACACATTAAAACCTCATTCTACGAGATCCACACACATTAAAACCTCATTCTACGAGATCCACACACATTAAAACCTCATTCTACGAGATCCACACACATTACAACCTCATTCTACGAGATCCACACACATTACAACCTCATTCTACGAAATCCATACACACATTAATGCACATTTCAGGTCCAATATTTAGAAGATTAGCCTCCGCACACACCATCAGTGCTAGGAAGTCAGCTGCCATCAGCATGTAGAAGACCTGGTTCCATCCCCGTGATGACAACACTCCTGCCAGGAGGGGGCCTATCGCTGCACCTGAGAAGAAAATATATCATCACAGGACAGTTAGTAAGTCACAGAGAAAGATAGTCCTATGCTGAATTCGAAAGCAACCCGTGGCCGTTAGCTACCGCCTTGTGGAGCTAATTTATCATGTAGGGTCTACTGGTAGGGCTGGAGATGACCCACTAACCTACTGATCCTGTGCCGTCGATGATGGCCGTGACAGTAGAAAGGGCTCTGGAGTTGCCCTTCAGGCTCTTGTGTGTTCCCTGGAGTCAAAAGGTCAAAAGGTCGAGAGAGAGAGAGACACAGGATTCGAGGTCAGAGAGAGGCCCACACACAGGAAATACTGAAATAGTATGGCCGTTCAAAAAGGTTAGGAAGATAAAACTAGGGAGGATTATAAACAGTGTAATGGGATAGCGAGACAGACACACAACACACAAACACACTCACCAGATCAGCAGACACTGCTGTTGTAATAAGGGCATATGGTCCATTCACTAGCCCTCCACACACCAGCAGCATACCTAGGAGGTACACGGCACATCAAAACACCATTCACTTGATTGTTGATTGAATGTCAAAACCAACCATGCTTGTGACATACACTGTTCACCTGTAAGTCACTGATAGTCAAAATAGCACAGCCAATATCTATACAAGTCAATGGGCTCAGGAGTGGGATTCAGTCAATCCCTCAACACAAACTGGAGAATATGAGAATTTATCCCTACCGATGGTGGGTCCCAGTCCAAACTCACTGATCATAGAAAAGCCATAAAGCTGAAACAAAGAACAAAAAACAGCTATCAAATACACTGAGTGGACAAAACATTAAGAACACCTGCTCTTTCCATGACAGGCTGACCAGGTGAATCCAGGTGAAAGTTATGATCCCTTATTGATGTCACTTGTTAAATCCACTTCAAAATCAGTATAGATAAAAGGGGAGACAGGTTAAAGAACGATTTATAAGCTTTGAGACAATTGAAACATACTGAACAAAAATATAGATGTAGCATGCAACAATTATTACGATGCAACAGTTCATATAAGGAAATCAATCAATTGAAATAAATGTATTAGGCCCTAATCTATGGATTTCATATGGCTGGAAATACAGACATGCATCTGTTGGTCACAGATACCAAACAGTAGGGGCGTGGATCAGAAAACCAGTCAGTATCTGGTGTGACCACCATTTGCCTCATGCAGTGCGACATCTCCTTTGCATAGAGTTGATCAGGTTGTTGACTGTGGCCTGGGGAATTTAATCCCACTCTTCTTCAATGGCTGTGCAAAGTTGCTGGATATTGGCGGGAACTGGAACACACTCTCGTACACATCGATCCAGAGCATCCCAAACATGCTCAATGAGTATGCAGGCCATGGAAGAACTGACATTTTCAGCTTCCAAGAATTGTGTACAGATCCTTGTAACATGGGGCCGTGCATTATCATGCTGAAACATGAGATGATGGCGGTGGATGAATGGCACGATAATGGGCCTCAGGATCTTGTCCAGGCATCTCTGTGCGTTCAAATTTCCAACGATAAAATGCAATAGTGTTCATTGTCCTTAGCTTATGCCTTCCCACACCATAACCCCACTGCCACCATGGGGCTCTCTGTTCACAACGTTGACATCAGCAAACCGCTTGCCCACACAACGCCATACAGGCTGTGTGCCATCTTTACGGTACAGTTGAAACTGAGATTCATCTGTGATGAGCACACTTCTCCAGCATGCCAGTGGCCATCGAAGGTGAGCATTTGCCCACTGAAAACAGTTCCAACGCTAAACTGCAGTCAGGTCAAGACCCTGGTGAGGATGACGAGCACTCAGATGAGCTTCCCTGAGACGGTTTCTGACAGTTTGTACAGAAATTCTTCAGTTGTGCAAACCCACAGTTTCATCAGCTGTCTGGGTGGCTGGTCTCAGACGATGCCGGAGGTGAAGAAGCCGGATGTGGAGGTCCTGGACTGGCGTGGTTACACGTGGTCTGCTGTTTTGAGGCCGGTTGGACGTACTGCCAAATTCTCTAAAACAAAGTTGGAGGCGGCTTATGGAAGATAAATTAACATTAAATTCTCTGGCAACAGCTCTGGTGGACACTCCTGCAGTCAGAGTGCCAATTGCACATTGTGTTGTGTGACAAAACTGCACATTTTAGAGAGGCCTTTTGTCCCCAGCACAAGGTGCACCTGTGTAATGATCATGCTGTTTAATCAGCTTCTTGATATGCCACACCTGTTAGGTGGATGGATTATCTTGGCAAAGGAGAAAATGCTGACAAACAGGGATGTAAACAAATTTGTGCACAAAATGTGAGAGAAATACGTTTTTTGTGCGTATGGAACATTTCTGTGATATTTATTTCAGCTCATGAAACATGGGACCAACACTTTACTTTTTATATTTTTGTTCAGTGTAGATTTTGTATGAGTGCCATTCAGAGGGTGAACGGGAAAGAAAAGATTTAAGTGTCTTTGAACGGGGTATGGTAGTAGGTGCCAGGCGCACCGGTTTGTGTCAAGAACTGCAACGCTGCTGGGCTTTTCACGCTCAACAGTTTCCTGTGTGTATCAAGAATGGTCCACCACCCAAAGGACATCCAGCCAACTTGACAACTGTGGGAAGCATTGGAGTCAACATGGGCCAGCATCCCTGTGGAACGCTTTCGACACCTGGCAGAGTCCATGCCCCGACAAATCACATTTTATTTGTCACATACACACGTTTAGCAGCCAACTTGATTAGCAGCCAATTGAAGCTGTTCCGAGGGCAAAACTGGAGGGTGCAAATTAATATTAGGAAGGTGTTCTTAATGTTTTGTACACTCAGTGTACATGTCCTGTAAGGTTCATGATGCATGCTCATAGTTTTATTCATTGAGATGATCAACTGTGATTCCTGTCCTGTACAACAGGGGGAGGCAGAGAGAGGAGAGAGGCAGAGACAGACAGAGAGCAAGACCGAGAGAGAGAGAGACTGACTCACAGTAGGAGCAGCTAGCAGCAGCATCACTGCACAGGTAGTGGCCCTCTTTCCCAGCTTATCAGATATGACCCCAGCCAGGATTCCTCCTATACAGACAGACAGAGACTATGTGATGAGCACAACAATCAAGAAAATAGGAGTGGTTTGAGGGTAGTTCTATTCCAATGATGTAGGAATGATGTCTATTAGTTTCCAATGATAATCTTGACAAATAAAAAAAATCTCTGACACAAAACACACAAAGGTGCAGAAACATCCAGATCATAAGAAAGTTATATGGTTTGTTTTGACGTCATGAAGCTACATGAAGAGAACAGATATTAAAACAACCACTGAAAAAAACAAAAACGGGAACATACCCACAATTCCTCCCACGTCAAACAGAGTGGAGAGCTCTCCGGCCTTCTTGGCATCTAGGTGAGCTGAGACAGACAGAACACCATCTCAACACACCCTCTGGCAAACAAAACAAGTGACACACTAATAATGCTACCTGGCAGAGCACAGGAATGCGACCTGGCAGAGCACAGGAATGCTACCTGGCAGAGCACAGGAATGCTACCTGGCAGAGCACAGGAATGCTACCTGGCAGAGCACAGGAATGCTACCTGGCAGAGCACAGGAATGCTACCTGGCAGAGCACAGGAATGCTACCTGGCAGAGCACAGGAATGCTACCTGGCAGAGCTGACCACAGAACATCAAGACCTAATGTCAAATAGTCATCAGACAAAGATTGAATGCCCTGACACATCTAGTATATCTTGCATCTCTTACCACAATGCCCAAACAGAGTTTCTCTACAGATGTAGTACAGATGGGAATCTGTACTTTACTATTTTGTATATTTTTGACAACTTTTACTCCACTACATTCCTAAAGAAAATAATGTACTTTTTACTCCATACATTTTCCCTGATACGCCTAAAAGTACTCCTTACATTTAGAATGATCAATCAGGACAGAATTAGGGCACCTATCAATAGAACACATTGTTATCCCTACTGCCTCTGATCTGGCAGACTCATGAAACACAAATACTGTGTTTGTAAATGACGTCTGAGTGTTGGAGTGTGCCCCTGTCTGTCCCTAATTAAAAATAATGAGAAAAGCTTGCCGTCTGGTTTGCTTAATATAAGGAATTTGATGTATAGCATTTACTTTTACTTTGTACTTTTACTCAGGTATGACGATTGAGTACTTTTTTTTACCACTGACCTTAAGTACATTTGAAACCAGATACTTTTACTCAAATAGTATTTTACTGGGAGACTTTCACTTTTACTTGAGCCATTTTTCTGTTAAGGTATGTTTACTTTTACTCAAGTATGACAATTGAGTCCTTTTTCCACCACTGGCACATACCTGCTTTCGTGATGTAGAGCGGTAACCAGAAGAGGAAAGTGTAGCTGACCAGCTTGGCAAACAGCAAACACAGAGAGAACTCGATCACTCCCTGGATGGAGAAAGAGAGAGAAGCATACCGTCAACAAATAAAAGCTATACATTTGTCTAGAATAGAAAAGGTACTTGGTTTATGTTTAGGGCCAGCGTTTTCCCCAGTTGCTTATACAGTACCTATGCAATTCTTTTTGATCTATTTAAGAGCCTAGGGCACGTGTGCCAAAATCCAGTTCTGGAGGGCAGAGTGTCGGCAGGGTTCCGCTGCCCCTTGTACTTGACTTTATCAATTAAGGTCATTGATTAGTTAGGAACTCCCGTCACCTGGTTGTGTAGGTCTTAAATTGGACTTGAATTGAAAGAAAAGAACAAAAACCAGCCGATACAAGCCCTCCAGGAAATGAGCTTGACACCCTGGCTTTGGGGAACAGCACAGGAGGTTGGTGGCACCTTAAATGGGGAGGACTCGTGGTAATGGCTGGAGCAGAACAAGTGGAACGGTTTCCATTTGCTCCGTTCCAGTCATTATTATGAGCCCTCCTCCCCTCAGCAGACTTTTTGTTTAACTCTCCTTGTGGGTACCAGAAGTCTTCATAAGGATAGTAAAACAAGGACAATTCTGACATGTAGGGAACAGCAACATTTCCCAACAAGTAAAAATGCTATTTTAGGCTTTAATGTTACAGTTAGGCTTAGGTTAGTGTAGGGGTTATTTTATTTCACCTTTATTTAACCAGGTAGGCTAGTCGAGAACAAGTTCTCATTTACAACTGCGACCTGGCCAAGATAAAGCACAGCAGTTCGACAACATACAACAACACAGAGTTAAACATGGAATAAACAAAACATACAGTCAATAATACAGTAGAACAAAAGAAAACAAAAAGTCTATATACAGTGAGTGCAAATGAGGTAAGATAAGGGAGTTAAGGCAATAAATAGGCCATAGTGGCGAAATAATTACAATATAGCAATTAAACACTGGAATGGTAGATGTGCAGAAGATGAATGTGCAAGTAGAGATACTGGGGTGCAAAGGAGCAAGAAAAATAAATAAATACAGTAGGGGATGAGGTAGTTGTTTGTGCTATTTACAGATGGGCTATGTACAGGTGCAGTGATCTGTGAACTGCTCTGACAGCTGGTGCTTAAAGCTAGTGAGGGAGATATGAGTCTCCAGCTTCAGAGATTTTTGCAGTTCGTTCCAGTCATTGGCAGCAGAGAACTGGAAGGAGAGACGGCTAAAGGAGGAATTGGCTTTGGGGGTGACCAGAGAGATATACCTGCTGGAGGACATGCTACGAGTGGGTGCTGCTATGGTGACCAGTGAGCTGAGATAAGGCGGGGCTTTACCTAGCAGAGACTTGTAGATAACCTGTAGATAACCTGTAGATAAAGTGGGTTTGGCGACGAGTATTTTTATAATTTTTTGACCTTTATTTAACTAGGCAAGTCAGTTAAGAACAAATTCTTATTTTCAATGACAGCCTAGGAACAGTGGGTTAACTGCCTTGTTCAGGGGCAGAACGATAGATTTGTACCTTGTCAGCTCGGGGATTCGATATTGCAACTAGTCCAACGCTCTAACCACTAGGCTACCCTGCCGCCCCATGAGTATGAAGCGAGGGCCAACCAACGAGAGCGTACAGGTCGCAATGGTGGGTAGTGTATGGGGCTTTGGTGACAAAACGGATGGCACTGTGATAGACTGCATCCAATTTGTTGAGTAGAGTGTTGAAGGCTATTTTATAGATGACATCACCGAAGTCGAGGATCGGTAGGATAGTCAGTTCTATGAGGGTATGTTTGGCAGCATGAGTGAAGGAGGCTTTGTTGCGATATAGGAAGCCGATTCTAGAATTAATTTTGGATTGGAGATGCTTAATGTGAGTCTGGAAGGAGAGTTTACAGTCTAACCAGACACCCAGGTATTTGTAGTTGTCCACGTATTCTAAGTCAGAACCGTCCAGAGTAGTGATGCTGGACAAGCGGGCAGGTGCGGGCAGCGATCGATTGAAGAGCATGCATTTAGTTTTACTTGCGTTTAAGAGCAGTTAGAGGCCACAGAAGGAGAGTTTTATGGCATTGAAGCTCATCTGGAGGTTAGTTAACACAGTGTCCAAAGAAGGGCTAGAAGTATACAGAATGGTGTCGTCTGCGTAGAGGTGGATCAGAGAATCACCAGCAGCAAGAGCAACATCATTGATGTATACAGAGAAAAGAGTTGGCCCGAGAATTGAACCCTGTGGCACCCCCATAGAGACTGCCAGAGGTCCGGACAACAGGCCCTCTGATTTGACACACTGAACTCTGTCTGAGAAGTAGTTGGTGAACCAGGCGAGGCAGTCATTTGAGAAACCAAGGTTGTCGAGTCTGCCAATAAGAATGTGGTGATTGACAGAGTCGAAAGCCTTGGCCAGGTCGATGAATACGGCTGCACAGTTATGTGAGGGGTTAGGAGTGAGGGGTTAGGAGTGAGCAGTAAGGAGTGAGGGGATAGGGGTAGGTTTAGTGTTAGGAGTTAGGGTTAGTGCTAGGGTTAAGGGTTAGGTGTAGTTTTAGGGTTAGGGGTTTAGGGTTAAGGTTAGGTTTAGGTGTAGTTTTAGGGTTAAGTTTAAGGTGAAGGAAAATAGGATTTTGGATGGGAATCAATTATTTGGTCCCCACAAGGATATCAATCCATAAGTGTGTGTGTGTGTGTGTGTGTGTGTGTGTGTGTGTGTGTGTGTGTGTGTGTGTGTGTGTGTGTGTGTGTGTGTGTGTGTGTGTGTGTGTGTGTGTGTGTGTGTGTGTGTGTGTGTGTGTGTGTGTGTGTGTGTGTGTGTGTGTGTGTGTGATATGGGTGGTGTGAGAGCTCAGGTGACTGACCGGTATGCGTAGCGCTCCCATGAAGCTGATGGCCGAGGGCTCCAATTCGCTCTTCACCACCACCACCTGCTGTACAGGGAGCAGCAGCTCTGTGTCCCAGTTCTGAGAGGGAGACCAAGGGTTAATAACACAGATCTAAGATACAGACACTAACATAAAACACAGACAAACTCAGATAAAAACAGACACACACCTGAGATTTGCCTCCTTGTTTGTACGAATGATAGAGCTGGTTATGTCCATTCACTCCTTTCCAGCTATTGGTCAGCTTTTACATGAGAAAACAAAACCAAGTGCAACACCATTTACCATCATGTTACAGAGTCCATATGAAGCTACATTCAGTTTTCACCATCAAGATATAGTGTTCCAGCAGCCACCAATATAAACATCTGTAACGCAGTTCAAAGTAGTGTGGGAGAATGAAAACATCACCTGTCAATCAAGAATAACCTTAAATAAAGCTTTTACAATGAATCCACCCACATTGTAAACAATTATTTTTTGATGTGTGACACTCAGGTAGTCTACTGCTATCAGTGGGATAAAGTGGGAGACAGTTGTTATGGAAACGATGCTATTCAGGCAAATTCTGAAGACGTGGGCTACGCACAATGAAACCACTCATGGCTCACAAAACAAACAAACAAGTCCACAACACATTTCCAAAATGGCACTTACACTCGGCATAGAACAAAAACAAGGGGGCTTTGTCTGTCTGAGATTCATACCTCTGAAATGTCGTCCCCATATTATGTCTATACTAAGAAGAGATGCTTTGGCAGACCCAGAGAGACATGATGAGTACTCACAGTGTTGCTGGAAGCAGGGTTCTGTACATCATGGACGCTTCTCAAATCATTTGGATCTGCAGACACAACCAGGTCAGATTAGATGTGAATGTCAGCATGCAAAAGTTTTACCATCACATAAATCATGCATGGAAACTTCTCTGAGGTCAACGGGAAGAAAGTCTCTTCCAATCTTCCTACAACCAGTCACAGAGCAGTACTCACGTTCGATGAGGAAGAGGAAGCAGACGACGCCCATGGCAGCGATGACGAGGCCGGGAACGATGAAGGACAGGCCCCAGTTGGAGGAGACCCAGTAACCTGCAATCAAAGAGCCCAGGATGTTGCCCACTGAGGTATGGGAGTTCCATATGCCCCACCGTGGGCCCAGTCGGGGGAGGCGACGCCCCTCCTGTAGGGCCCGAACGGGGGAGGCGCGACCCCCCGTGGGCCCGTTAAAACAGGGTTAGGATAGTGTTCTGATCAGATCCCTCCTGTAGGGAACACCAGTTAAAACAGGGTTAGGATAGTGTTCTGATCAGACCCCCGTGGGCCGCGGGTGGTAGGCGCAGACCCCCCGGGGACCCAGTTAAAACAGGGTTAGGATAGTGTTCTGATCAGACCCCTCCTGTAGGGAACACCAGTTAAAACAGGGTTAGGATAGTGTTCTGATCAGATCCCTCCTGTAGGGAACACCAGTTAAAACAGGGTTAGGATAGTGTTCTGATCAGACCCCTCCTGTAGGGAACACCAGTTAAAACAGGGTTAGGATAGTGTTCTGATCAGACCCCTCCTGTAGGGAACACCAGTTAAAACAGGGTTAGGATAGTGTTCTGATCAGATCCCTCCTGTAGGGAACACCAGTTAAAACAGGGTTAGGATAGTGTTCTGATCAGATCCCTCCTGTAGGGAACACCAGTTAAAACAGGGTTAGGATAGTGTTCTGATCAGATCCCTCCTGTAGGGAACACCAGTTAAAACAGGGTTAGGATAGTGTTCTGATCAGACCCCTCCTGTAGGGAACACCAGTTAACACAGGGTTAGGATAGTGTTCTGATCAGACCCCTCCTGTAGGGAACACCAGTTAAAACAGGGTTAGGATAGTGTTCTGATCAGATCCCTCCTGTAGGGAACACCAGTTAAAACAGGGTTAGGATAGTGTTCTGATCAGATCCCTCCTGTAGGGAACACCAGTTAAAACAGGGTTAGGATAGTGTTCTGATCAGATCCCTCCTGTAGGGAACACCAGTTAACACAGGGTTAGGATAGTGTTCTGATCAGACCCCTCCTGTAGGGAACACCAGTTAACACAGGGTTAGGATAGTGTTCTGATCAGACCCCTCCTGTAGGGAACACCAGTTAAAACAGGGTTAGGATAGTGTTCTGATCAGATCCCTCCTGTAGGGAACACCAGTTAAAACAGGGTTAGGATAGTGTTCTGATCAGATCCCTCCTGTAGGGAACACCAGTTAAAACAGGGTTAGGATAGTGTTCTGATCAGATCCCTCCTGTAGGGAACACCAGTTAACATAGTTAAAATCCTATTGTAACTTCAATGTATCTGAACTATAGAGGAATCATCAGAATAATAACAACACCACCACATCTTACAGCTTACCTTCCCTTCCCAAACCAGTTGCTGATGCACGTGACCACACTGGGCCAGCCAGTAGTCTGAACCAAGCCATTGGCCACCTGAGGCAGCGGAGAAACACACAGAGGAGTATGTTATGTTAAGACTTGGGAGCAACGAGAGCAGCTAGAAAAAAAACATACAGAATAGTTGTCCTCTGATCTCTCCATTCTATGTATGCGTTTGACTCACCTGGACAAATATATAGAAGCTGAGGTTGTGGATGTTGTAGATGCGGCCCAGACCAAACAGACAGGTGAAGAGGCCACTCATCAGCATGCCGAACGTCAGGTACAGACGGATAGGCAGGCGCTCGCCGATGATGCCACTGCAGGACGCACAATGATGACACAATCATAGGAATAGACACAATCTCCTCCCAGGTTCAGGACTTAACATCACTAGGCCTCTTATAGAATACAAACTGTCACCAACTCAGATCTTCAGCGTTGACACTCTTGCTCAAGTTAAAATAGCAGTTAGATATTGGTGGGTTTTCCTAATCACCTGACCTGTCCAGGATCAACTCCAGGACCTTTCTAGCAAATAACACAGCCAGAGATTTCCCCTGGTCAGGTTACATGGACAGCCTAGTTGAAGCCTTACCTGAGGTACATTCCCACAGCGTAGGCACAGAGGAAGGAGTAATCCATGGCTCCCAGCAGCTGTTTATAGTTGCTTTTATCTAGAAATGGTGAAAATAGTTTTGACATAAGAATAACATCAATTCAACCAAGGGCCACTTATCTGAATACTGACCCCTGGATTTGGTTATGGGAGGATCAACAAAAATGTGTGAATAGTAACACGTGTAGGGAAGGTAGGTAGGTGGAATAGGTGGGAGGGAATGGGAATTGGTGTAAGAGGGATTGAGAAGAAGAGTGTCATCAGAGAAAGTGTGTCAGGCAGAGAAAGAGAACAAGGGTTGAGTGGGTTCTCACCAAAGGGTTTCCAGCTGCAGTCTGTGTGGAGGCTCGGCAGCTGCCTGCTACCTGCTGTGGAGAGCTCATGGAGAGCTGAGCAGTTCTTATGCAGCTCACTCTGTGGAGCAAGTATGATCTCCATGAGAAAACATGCATATTCATTACCCTCATCATGAAAAAGAACACCTGCTACAGCATACATGTTGTCATACATTCATCCCAATGTCAAGCAGCTTGCAGCCATGCTATAGTTCCAAAGTAAACAATGGTCGATGCGTTCTCTGGAAAATAATGAACGATGTGGAAGGTGTGGTCCACAACGCGCTGGCAGAGATGCATTATCTTCCAGAGAACAGCATAGAGCCCCGAGTTGATTATCCCTTTTATACCAAGGCTATAATTTAACACATTTACCACTAGAACTGGGTTCATTTGCAGGTAGAAGAAGTGTGTTCAACATCCACTGAAGTAGCTAGCAAGTTTACTGGATAGTGACAGTAGTTGCCTTGGTAACCTAACAAACTTGCTAGTTTAGCGAACCAAACATCAGTCCTAGCTTGCTATTATGAAAATCGAATTCAACAATGCCAATCATGTTTGACTAACGCAGCTCAAACAGAACATCTAAGAATGAACTATAGCCATTGAATTGTACCATGTAAATATACGGTGCCTTATAGGGAAATAATGCACACTCTAGAATGCCCTTGAAGCCAATCAGAAAGGAGTATTCAACAATGCCATGGTATAATTAAGCAATATGCATCTCAGGGGTTTGTGGTATATGGCTAATATACCACGGCTAAGGGCTACTGTAACGTACCACGCATCATGGAGTGCCTGAAAACAGCCGTGGTAAATTTGCCATATACCACAAAGCCCCGCGGTGCCTTATTGCTATTATAACCTGGTTACTAGCATATTTTTTCCTATTTCATACCAGTGGTATACGACCTGATATACCACAGCTTTCATCCAATTAGCATTCAGATCAAATTGTATTTGTCATATGCGCCGAATACAACCTTACCCTGAAATGCTTACTTACAAGCCCTTAACCAACAATGTAGTTCAGAAAATATTTACTAAAGAAATTAAGTAAGAAATCAATTAAAAAGTAACACAAGAATAAAATAACGAGGCTATATATAGGGGGTACTGGTACCGAGTCAATGTGCGGGGCTACAGGTTAGTCCAGGTCATTTGTACGGGGCTCAAACCACCCAAAAAAAGGTTAATGCCCTGCCTCTGCATTGCTTGTCATTCTGGAGCAGCTAAAGTAGCAGGCTGAACCACATAGAGGTCATGCTGACCAGGTTACAGTAGCAGGCTGAACCACATAGAGGTCATGCTGACCAGGTTACAGTAGCAGGCTGAACCACATAGAGGTCATGCTGACCAGGTTACAGTAGCAGGCTGAACCACTGTGAGGTCATGCTGACCAGGTTACAGTAGCAGGCTGAACCACATAGAGGTCATGCTGACCAGGTTAGAGTAGCAGGCTGAACCACTGTGAGGTCATGCTGACCAGGTTATAGTAGCAGGCTGAACCACTGTGAGGTCATGCTGACCAGGTTAGAGTAGCAGGCTGAACCACATAGAGGTCATGCTGACCAGGTTAGAGTAGCAGGCTGAACCACATAGAGGTCATGCTGACCAGGTTAGAGTAGCAGGCTGAACCACATAGAGGTCATGCTGACCAGGTTACAGTAGCAGGCTGAACCACATAGAGGTCATGCTGACCAGGTTACAGTATCAGGCTGAACCACTGTGAGGTCATGCTGACCAGGTTATAGTAGCAGGCTGAACCACATAGAGGTCATGCTGACCAGGTTAGAGTAGCAGGCTGAACCACATAGAGGTCATGCTGACCAGGTTACAGTAGCAGGCTGAACCACATAGAGGTCATGCTGACCAGGTTACAGTAGCAGGCTGAACCACAGAGGTCATGCTGACCAGGTTAGAGTAGCAGGCTGAACCACATAGAGGTCATGCTGACCAGGTTAGAGTAGCAGGCTGAACCACTGTGAGGTCATGCTGACCAGGTTAGAGTAGCAGGCTGAACCACTGAGAGGTCATGCTGACCAGGTTAAAGTAGCAGGCTGAACCACATAGAGGTCATGCTGACCAGGTTAGAGTTGTAGGCTGAACCACATAGAGGTCATGCTGACCAGATTAGAGTTGCAGGCTGAACCACTGTGAGGTCATGCTGACCAGGTTACAGTAGCAGGCTGAACCACATAGAGGTCATGCTGACCAGGTTAGAGTAGCAGGCTGAACCACTGTGAGGTCATGCTGACCAGGTTACAGTAGCAGGCTGAACCACTGTGAGGTCATGCTGACCAGGTTAGAGTTGCAGGCTGAACCACATAGAGTTCATGCTGACCAGGTTAGAGTTGCAGGCTGAACCACATAGAGGTCATGCTGACCAGGTTACAGTAGCAGGCTGAACCACTGTGAGGTCATGCTGACCAGGTTAGAGTAGCAGGCTGAACCACATAGAGTTCATGCTGACCAGGTTAGAGTTGCAGGCTGAACCACATAGAGGTCATGCTGACCAGGTTACAGTAGCAGGCTGAACCACTGTGAGGTCATGCTGACCAGGTTAGAGTAGCAGGCTGAACCACTGTGAGGTCATGCTGACCAGGTTACAGTAGCAGGCTGAACCACTGTGAGGTCATGCTGACCAGGTTACAGTAGCAGGCTGAACCACTGTGAGGTCATGCTGACCAGGTTATAGTAGCAGGCTGAACCACTGAGGTCATGCTGACCAGAATAGAGTTGCAGGCTGAACCACTGTGAGGTCATGCTGACCAGGTTACAGTAGCAGGCTGAACCACATAGAGGTCATGCTGACCAGGTTAGAGTTGCAGGCTGAACCACATAGAGTTCATGCTGACCAGGTTAGAGTTGCAGGCTGAACCACATAGAGGTCATGCTGACCAGGTTACAGTAGCAGGCTGAACCACTGTGAGGTCATGCTGACCAGGTTAGAGTAGCAGGCTGAACCACATAGAGTTCATGCTGACCAGGTTAGAGTTGCAGGCTGAACCACTGTGAGGTCATGCTGACCAGGTTACAGTAGCAGGCTGAACCACTGTGAGGTCATGCTGACCAGGTTAGAGTTGCAGGCTGAACCACATAGAGGTCATGCTGACCAGAATAGAGTTGCAGGCTGAACCACTGTGAGGTCATGCTGACCAGGTTACAGTAGCAGGCTGAACCACATAGAGGTCATGCTGACCAGGTTAGAGTTGCAGGCTGAACCACATAGAGTTCATGCTGACCAGGTTAGAGTTGCAGGCTGAACCACATAGAGGTCATGCTGACCAGGTTACAGTAGCAGGCTGAACCACTGTGAGGTCATGCTGACCAGGTTAGAGTAGCAGGCTGAACCACATAGAGTTCATGCTGACCAGGTTAGAGTTGCAGGCTGAACCACATAGAGGTCATGCTGACCAGGTTACAGTAGCAGGCTGAACCACTGTGAGGTCATGCTGACCAGGTTAGAGTAGCAGGCTGAACCACTGTGAGGTCATGCTGACCAGGTTACAGTAGCAGGCTGAACCACTGTGAGGTCATGCTGACCAGGTTACAGTAGCAGGCTGAACCACTGTGAGGTCATGCTGACCAGGTTATAGTAGCAGGCTGAACCACTGAGGTCATGCTGACCAGGTTAGAGTTGCAGGCTGAACCACTGTGAGGTCATGCTGACCAGGTTACAGTAGCAGGCTGAACCACTGTGAGGTCATGCTGACCAGGTTAGAGTTGCAGGCTGAACCACTGTGAGGTCATGCTGACCAGGTTACAGTACCACCTGCGCTGATAACATGTATATATGAGTGGTTTGGAACTCTATTTCTTATTGGTCTATTAACTACTGAGCTCCTACAAATATTGAAATTTACATGGTTTTTAGAGTGAAGTACATTGGAAAAAAGCAAAAGAAAACTGCAAGACTGAAGAGGAGAAAAAACAAGCAACAAACAAAGAAGATAGGCTTTTGAAAAATAACAATTTTTCATAAAATTGTAGTTATCTTAGCTAGCTGAATTGTTTACCAGTTGCTAAGCAGTTGCTAGGGACTCTTTTGGAAGAAGCTAGCTAGCTAACGAAGAACAACAAAGAATATCTAGTTAACAGAAGAAAAGAAAGAGAAAATCAGGACAGAAGAAAAAAGGATATCAAAGTGAAACAGTTCTCTAAAGACACAAGAGACAATAATACAAGAAACAACACTTCTGTAGCTTGTCAACTATGTGTCTGTCTATCCCTGTTCTCTCCTCTCTGCACAGGCCATACAAACGCTTCACACCGCGTGGCCGCTGCCACTCTAACCTGGTGGTCCCAGCGCGCACGACCCACGTGGAGTTCCAGGTCTCCGGCAGCCTCTGGAACTGCCGGTCTGCAGCCAACAGGGCTGAGTTCATCTCAGCCTATGCTACCCTCCAGTCCATAGACTTCCTGGCGCTGACGGAAACATGGATTACCACAGATAACACTGCTACTCCTACTGCTCTCTCTTCGTCTGCCCACGTGTTCTCGCATACCCCTAGAGCATCGAGCCAGCGGGGTGGTGGCACTGGAATCCTCATCTCTCCCAAGTGGACATTCTCTCTTTCTCCCCTGACCCATCTGTCTATCTCCTCATTTGAATTCCATGCTGTCACAGTTACCAGCCCTTTCAAGCTTAACATCCTTATCATTTATCGCCCTCCAGGTTCCCTTGGAGAGTTCATCAATGAGCTTGACGCCTTGATAAGTTCCTTTCCTGAAGATGGCTCACCTCTCACAGTTCTGGGTGACTTTAACCTCCCCACGTCTACCTTTGACTCATTCCTCTCTGCCTCCTTCTTTCCACTCTTCTCCTCTTTTGACCTCACCCTCTCACCTTCCCCCCCTACTCACAAGGCAGGCAATACGTTTGACCTCATCTTTACTAGATGCTGTTCTTCCACTAATCTCATTGCAACTCCCCTCCAAATCTCCGACCACTACCTTGTATCCTTTTCCCTCTTGCTCTCATCCAACACTTCTCACTCTGCCCCTACTCGGATGGTATTGCGCCGCCCCAACCTTCGCTCTCTCTCTCCCGCTACTCTCTCCTCTTCCATCCTATCATCTCTTCCCTCTGCTCAAACCTTCTCCAACCTATCTCCTGATTCTGCCTCCTCAACCCTCCTCTCCTCCCTTTCTGCATCCTTTGATTTTCTCTGTCCCCTATCCTCCAGGCCCGGCTCGGTCCTCCCCTCCTGCTCCGTGGCTCGACGACTCACTACGAGCTCACAGAACAGGGCTCCGGGCAGCCGAGCGGAAATGGAGGAAAACTCGCCTCCCTGCGGACCTGGCATCCTTTCACTCCCTCCTCTCTACATTCTCCTCTTCTGTCTCTGCTGCTAAAGCCACTTTCTACCACTCTAAATTCCAAGCATCTGCCTCTAGCTCTAGGAAGCTCTTTGCTACCTTCTCCTCCCTCCTGAATCCTCCTCCCCCTCCCCCCCCTCCTCCCTCTCTGCGGATGACTTCGTCAACCATTTTGAAAAGAAGGTTGACGATATCCGATCCCCTTTTTCTAAGTCAAACGACACCGCTGGTCCTGCTCACACTGCCCTACCCTGTGCTTTGACCTCTTTCTCCCCTCTCTCTCCAGATGAAATCTCGCGTCTTGTGACGGCCGGCCGCCCAACAACCTGCCCACTTGACCCTATCCCCTCCTCTCTTCTCCAGACCATTTCCGGAGACCTTCTCCCCTACCTCACCTCGCTCATCAACTCATCCTTGACCGCTGGCTACGTCCCTTCCGTCTTCAAGAGAGCGAGAGTTGCACCCCTTCTGAAAAAAACCTACACTCGATCCCTCCGATGTCAACAACTACAGACCAGTATCCCTTCTTTCTTTTCTCTCCAAAACTCTTGAACGTGCCGTCCTTGGCCAGCTCTCCTGCTATCTCTCTCAGAATGACCTTCTTGATCCTAATCAGTCAGGTTTCAAGACTGGGCATTCAACTGAGACTGCTCTTCTCTGTGTCACGGAGGCTCTCCGCACTGCTAAAGCTAACTCTCTCTCCTCTGCTCTCATCCTTCTAGACCTATCTGCTGCCTTTGATACTGTGAACCATCAGATCCTCCTCTCCACCCTCTCCGAGTTGGGCATCTCCGGCGCGGCCCACGCTTGGATTGCGTCCTACCTGACAGGTCGCTCCTACCAGGTGGCGTGGCGAGAATCTGTCTCCGCACCATGCGCTCTCACCACTGGTGTCCCCCAGGGCTCTGTTCTAGGCCCTCTTCTATTCTCGCTATACACCAAGTCACTTGGCTCTGTCATATCCTCACATGGTCTCTCCTATCATTGCTATGCAGACGACACACAATTAATCTTCTCCTTTCCCCTTCTGATAACCAGGCGGCGAATCGCATCTCTGCATGTCTGTCAGACATATCAGTGTGGATGACGGATCACCACCTCAAGCTGAACCTCGGCAAGACGGAGCTGCTCTTCCTCCCGGGGAAGGACTGCCCGTTCCATGATCTCACCATCACGGTTGACAACTCCATTGTGTCCTCCTCCCAGAGTGCTAAGAACCTTGGCGTGATCCTGGACAACACCCTGTTGTTCTCCACTAACATCAAGGCTGTGACCCGATCCTGTAGGTTCATGCTCTACAACATTCGCAGAGTACGACCCTGCATCACACAGGAAGCGGCGCAGGTCCTAATCCAGCCACTTGTCATCTCCCGTCTGGATTACTGCAACTCGCTGTTGGCTGGGCTCCCTGCCTGTGCCATTAAACCCCTACAACTCATCCAGAACGCCGCAGCCCGTCTGGTGTTCAACCTTCCCAAGTTCTCTCACGTCACCCCGCTCCTCCGCTCTCTCCACTGGCTTCCAGTTGATGCTCGCATCCGCTACAAGACCATGGTGATTGCCTACGGAGCTGTGAAGGGAACGGCACCTCCATACCTTCAGGCTCTGATCAGGCCCTACACCCAAACAAGGGCACTGCGTTCATCCACCTCTGGCCTGCTGGCCCCCCTTCCTCTGAGGAAGCACAGTTCCCGCTCAGCCCAGTCAAAACTGTTCGCTGCTCTGGCACCCCAATGGTGGAACAAGCTCCCTCACGATGCCAGGACAGCGGAGTCAATCACCACCTTCCGGAGACACCTGAAACCCCACCTCTTTAAGGAATACCTAGGATAGGATAAAGTAATCCTTCTAACCCCCCCCCCCCCCCCTTAAAAGATTTAGATGCACTATTGTAAGTGGTTGTTCCACTGGATATCATAAGGTGAATGCACCAATTTGTAAGTCGCTCTGGATAAGAGCGTCTGCTAAATGACTTAAATGTAATGTAATGTAATGTAAATATATATAGTGTGTGGAGACGAGTGTATAGTGAGTAAGTCTCTGTTTATGCAACATGCCAGTGTAGTACAGTGAATTCCCTATAGGATACATCAGTGTCTGTGTGTGTTACCTTGACAATGCTGATGGGTTTTCTGGACAGGTGGAAGCTGGTGTACAGCAGGAAGGTGAGTCCAAAGGTGAAGGCTCTGTACCTACAGGGAGACAACACAGGGAGCATCAGTAAAGGACTGGAGGTTCTGTACCTACAGGGAGACAACACAGGGAGCATCAGTAAAGGACTGGAGGTTCTGTACCTACAGGGAGACAACACAGGGAGCATCAGTAAAGGACTGGAGGTTCTGTAGCTACAGGGAGACAACACAGGGAGCATCAGTAAAGGACTGGAGGTTCTGTACCTACAGGGAGACAACACAGGGAGCATCAGTAAAGGACTGGAGGTTCTGTAGCTACAGGGAGACAACACAGGGAGCATCAGTAAAGGACTGGAGGTTCTGTACCTACAGGGAGACAACACAGGGAGCATCAGTAAAGGACTGGAGGTTCTGTACCTACAGGGAGACAACACAGGGAGCATCAGTAAAGGACTGGAGGTTCTGTAGCTACAGGGAGACAACACAGGGAGCATCAGTAAAGGACTGGAGGTTCTGTAGCTACAGGGAGACAACACAGGGAGCATCAGTAAAGGACTGGAGGTTCTGTACCTACAGGGAGACAACACAGGGAGCATCAGTAAAGGACTGGAGGTTCTGTACCTACAGGGAGACAACACAGGGAGACAACAGTAAAGGACTGGAGGTTCTGTACCTACAGGGAGACAACACAGGGAGCATCAGTAAAGGACTGGAGGTTCTGTACCTACAGGGAGACAACACAGGGAGCATCAGTAAAGGACTGGAGGTTCTGTAGCTACAGGGAGACAACACAGGGAGCATCAGTAAAGGACTGGAGGTTCTGTACCTACAGGGAGACAACACAGGGAGCATCAGTAAAGGACTGGAGGTTCTGTACCTACAGGGAGACAACACAGGGAGCATCAGTAAAGGACTGGAGGTTCTGTACCTACAGGGAGACAACACAGGGAGACAACAGTAAAGGACTGGAGGTTCTGTAGCTACAGGGAGACAACACAGGGAGCATCAGTAAAGGACTGGAGGTTCTGTAGCTACAGGGAGACAACACAGGGAGCATCAGTAAAGGACTGGAGGTTCTGTAGCTACAGGGAGACAACAGTTAGGGACTGGAGGTTCTGTACCTACAGGGAGACAACAGTAAGGGACTGGAGGTTCTGTAGCTACAGGGAGACAACACAGGGGGCATCAGTAAAGGACTGGAGGTTCTGTACCTACAGGAGACAACAGTAAAGGACTGGAGGTTATGTAGCTACAGGGAGACAACACAGGGAGACAACAGTAAGGGACTGGAGGTTCTGTAGCTACAGGGAGACAACAGTAAAGGACTGGAGGTTCTGTACCTACAGGAAGACAACAGTAAAGGACTGGAGGTTCTGTAGCTACAGGGAGACAACACAGGGAGACAACAGTAAAGGACTGGAGGTTCTGTACCTACAGGGAGACAACAGTTAGGGACTGGAGGTTCTGTACCTACAGGGAGACAACAGTAAGGGACTGGAGGTTCTGTAGCTACAGGGAGACAACACAGGGAGACAACAGTAAAGGACTGGAGGTTCTGTACCTACAGGGAGACAACAGTAAGGGACTGGAGGTTCTGTACCTACAGGGAGACAACAGTAAGGGACTGGAGGTTCTGTACCTACAGGAAGACAACAGTAAGGGACTGGAGGTTCTGTACCTACAGGAAGACAACAGTAAAGGACTGGAGGTTCTGTACCTACAGGGAGACAACAGTAAGGGACTGGAGGTTCTGTACCTACAGGGAGACAACAGTAAGGGACTGGAGGTTCTGTACCTACAGGAAGACAACAGTAAGGGACTGGAGGTTCTGTACCTACAGGGAGACAACACAGGGAGACAACAGTAAAGGACTGGAGGTTCTGTACCTACAGGGAGACAACAGTAAAGGACTGGAGGTTCTGTAGCTACAGGGAGACAACAGTAAAGGACTGGAGGTTCTGTAGCTACAGGGAGACAACAGTAAAGGACTGGAGGTTCTGTAGCTACAGGGAGACAACAGTAAAGGACTGGAGGTTCTGTAGCTACAGGGAGACAACAGTAAAGGACTGGAGGTTCTGTAGCTACAGGGAGACAACAGTAAAGGACTGGAGGTTCTGTAGCTACAGGGAGACAACAGTAAAGGACTGGAGGTTCTGTACCTACAGGGAGACAACACAGGGAGACAACAGTAAAGGACTGGAGGTTCTGTAGCTACAGGGAGACAACACAGGGAGACAACAGTAAAGGACTGGAGGTTCTGTACCTACAGGGAGACAACAGTAAAGGACTGGAGGTTCTGTAGCTACAGGGAGACAACAGTAAAGGACTGGAGGTTCTGTACCTACAGGGAGACAACACAGGGAGACAACAGTAAAGGACTGGAGGTTCTG
Source organism: Salmo salar (assembly GCF_965601325.2). Classification (NCBI taxonomy): domain Eukaryota; kingdom Metazoa; phylum Chordata; class Actinopteri; order Salmoniformes; family Salmonidae; genus Salmo; species Salmo salar. The sequence continues at coordinate 46,737,359 of NC_138315.1, forward strand.
TAGCTACAGGGAGACAACACAGGGAGACAACAGTAAGGGACTGGAGGTTCTGTAGCTACAGGGAGACAACAGTAAGGGACTGGAGGTTCTGTAGCTACAGGGAGACAACACAGGGGGCAACAGTAAAGGACTGGAGGTTCTGTAGCTACAGGGAGACAACACAGGGAGACAACAGTAAAGGACTGGAGGTTCTGTAGCTACAGGGAGACAACAGTAAAGGACTGGAGGCTCTGTACCTACAGGAAGACAACAGTAAAGGACTGGAGGCTCTGTACCTACAGGAAGACAACACAGGGAGACAACAGTAAAGGACTGGAGGTTCTGTACCTACAGGGGGACAACAGTAAAGGACTGGAGGTTCTGTACCTACAGGGGGACAACAGTAAAGGACTGGAGGTTCTGTACCTACAGGGGGACAACAGTTAGGGACTGGAAGGGAGGAGGAGGAGGAGTAGTCTCCCTGTAGGTACATTCATCCACTGATACAGGGTCAGATATACAGTGCATTTGGAAAGTATTCAGACCCCTTCCCTTTTTCCACATTTTGTTACGTTAGCCTTTTTTTTTTTAAATTCGATCAAACATCTCTGGAGAGACCTGAAAATAGCTGTGCAGCGACACTCCCCATCCAACCTGACTGAGCTTGAGAGGATCAGCAGAGAAAAATGGGAGAAACTCCCCAAATACAGGTTTGCCAAGGTTGTTGCGTCATCCCCAAGAAGACTCAAGGCTGTATTAGCTGCCAATGGTGCTTCAACAAGTACAGAGTAAAGGGTCTGAATACATAGCAAATGTGATATTTCAGTTTTTTATTTTATTTTATACATTTGCAAAAAAAATCTCAAAAAACAGTTTTTGCTTAGTCATTATGTGGTATTGTGTGTAGGTTGATGAGGGGGAAAAAAACAATTTAAATAATTTTAGAATAAGGATGTAACGTAACAAAATGTGGAAAAAGTCAAGGGGTCTAAATACTTTCTAAATGCACTGTATACCCATTGTCCGTCAGCGTCATGAAAAGTTGTGCACACAGTTCTTCATCAGAAAGCTCTTTGTTGACCCATCAGTGGATCACATGCAACTTCAAATGCAGCTCATGCAAGTTAACAAACACAAAGTCAGATGGTTATCGTCCACAACATTGCAGATGTCATCAGAGGATTGATTACCTAGATGCTAGCAAGCCAAGGTCAAATATCTCAAATAGAGCTAGATAAAACCAGAATAATAATATACATGTTGAACACAGTAGCTACAGTTGAAGTCGGAAGTTTACATACACCTTAGCCAAATACATTTAAACTCAGTTTCACAATTCCTGACATTTAATCCTAGTATATATTCCCTGTCTTAGGTCAGTTAGGATCACTTTATTTTAAGAATGTGAAATGTCAGTAACAGTAGAGAGAATGATTTATTTCAGCTTTTATTTCTTTCATCACATTCCCAGTGGATCAGAAGTTTACATACTCTTAATTAGTATTTGGTAGAATTGCCTTTAAATTGTTTAACTTCGGTCAAACGTTTTGGGTAGCCTTCCACAAGCTTCCCACAATAAGTTGGGTGAATTTTGGCCCATTCCTCCTGACAGAGCTGGTGTAACTGAGTCAGGTTTGTAGGCCTCCTTGCTCACACACGCTTTTTCAGTTCTGCCCACAAATTTTCAATGGTATTGAGGTCAGGGCTTTGTGATGGCCACTCCAATACCTTGACTTTGTAGTCCTTAAACCATTTTGCCACAACTTTGTAAGTAAGCTTGGGGTCATTGTCCATTTGGAAGACCCATTTGCGACCAAGCTTTAACTTCCTGACTGATGTCTTGAGATGTTGCTTCAATATATATCTACATAATTTTCCTACCTCATGATGCCATCTATTTTGTGAAGTGCACCAGTCCCTCCTGCAGCAAAGCAACTCACAACATGATGCTGCCACCCCCGTGCTTCACGGTTGGGATGGTGTTCTTCGGCTTGCAAGCGCCTTTTTACTCCAAACAAAACGATGGTCATTATGGCCAAATAGTTCAATTTTTGTTTCATCCAGACCAGAGGACATTTCTCCAAAAAGTACGATCTTTGTCCCCATGTGCAGTTGCAAACTGTAGTCCGGCTTTTTTACGGCGGTTTTAGAGCAGTGGCTTCTTCCTTGTTGAGCGGCCCTTCAGGTTGTCGATATAGGACTCGTTTTACTGTGGATATAGATACTTTTGTACCCGTTTCCTCCAGCATCTTCACAAGGTCCTTTGCTGTTATTCTGGGATTGATTTGCACTTTTCGCACCAAAGTACATTCATCTCTAGGAGACAGAACGCGTCTCCTTCCTGAGCGGTATGATGGCTGCGTGGTCCCATGGTGTTTATACTTGCGTACTATTGTTTGTACAGATGAACGTGGTACCTTCAGGCATTTGGAAATTGCTCCCAAGTATGAACCAGACTTGTGGAGGTCTACAATTTTATTTTTGAGGTCTTGGCTGATTTCTTTTGATTTTCCCATGATGTCAAGCAAAGAGGCACTGAGTTTGAAGGTAGGCCTTGAAATACATCCACAGGTACACCTCCAATTGACTCAAATTATGTCAATTAGCCTATCAGAAGCTTCTAAAGCCATGACATAATTTTCTGAAATTTTCCAAGCTTTTTAAAAGCACAGTCAACTTAGTGTATGTAAACTTCTGACCCACCCACTGGAATTGTGAAACAGTGAAATAATCTGCCTGTAAACAATTGTTGGAAAAAAATACTTGTGTCATGCACAAAGAAGATGTCCTAACCGACTTGCCAAAACTATAGTTTGTTAACAAGACATTTATGGAGTGGTTGAAAAACGAGTTTTAATGACTCCAACCTAAGTGTATGTAAACTTCTGACTTCAACTGTATAACCAGTCTGGCGTGTTTTCATGGTCATCACTCACTGCTAAGTTTGTCAAGATCCCGACATTAACACGCATCACTGGTGAGTATAATAAACCCAGCGCGAGCCGGTGAGTATAATAAACCCAGCGCGAGCCGGTGAGTATAATAAACCCAGCGCGAGCCGGTGAGTATAATAAAAACCATTAAGTCCTGTTCCTGTAGATCTTCCACTCATCATCAGTTATTTCCTGGTGGACTTGTACAAAGGGCAAACAAGTCGAGTTCGACAGACCCTGACGTGGGTCTTCCCCTGACCTAGCCAAACACAGCCACCCTGACGTGGATCTTCCCCTGACCTAGCCAAACACAGCCACCCACGACATGGGTCTCCCCCTGACCTAGCCAAACACAGCCACCCTGACATGGGTCTCCCCCTGACCTAGCCAAACACAGCCACCCACGACGTGGGTCTTCCCCTGACCTAGCCAAACACAGCAACCCAGACGTGGGTCTTCCCCTGACCTAGCCAAACACAGCCACCCACGACGTGGGTCTTCCCCTGACCTAGCCAAACACAGCCACCCTGACGTGTGTCTTCCCCTGACAAACACAGCCACCCAGACGTGGGTCTTCCCCTGACCTAGCCAAACACAGCCACCCAGACGTGGGTCTTCCCCTGACCTAGCCAAACACAGCCACCCACGACATGGATCTTCCCCTGACCTAGCCAAACACAGCCACCCAGACGTGGGTCTTCCCCTGACCTAGCCAAACACAGCCACCCAGACGTGGGTCTTCCCCTGACCTAGCCAAACACAGCCACCCAGACGTGGGTCTTCCCCTGACCTAGACAAACACAGCCACCCAGACGTGGGTCTTCCCCTGACCTAGCCAAACACAGCCACCCTGACGTGGGTCTTCCCCTGACCTAGCCAAACACAGCCACCCAGACGTGGGTCTTCCCCTGATAAACTAAAACAGACACTTATGGCAGTCTGGACATCATAAAGTCACACCACCATAAACCAGCCCTAGAGACCAGTTGCTAAGGGAACGAAAGCAGTCAGAGGGAAGAATCCCTGATTGCCTATGTATACTCACAATAGCTGGGCAGCATGTGTGTGTGTGTGTGTGTGTGTGTGTGTGTGTCTAGTGGAAAGGGGGTTGTGTTCTCTCCCAAGGCAGGACAGAAATAAGACAGTTAGGACACTGGCAGTGTCTTCCCTGTCAGCAGTAATTTAGTGTAAAACACGTCAGTGGCTCTGTGACAACACAGAACACCACCACTATCCCAGCTCCACAGCTCTGAGGACACCAGACAGAGACTGGCTACAGCCAGCATGCCACTGTCACTCACACGGAATAACTAGCAGATGTGGTAGAGTTCAAAGAAATACTTCAAAGTGTAATACCCCTATAAAGATACAGGTTAACAACTTGGTTTACCACTCTTTTTCAGTTTGACCTTTGACCTTTCTACTGATAACAGAAGGCCTGACATGCTTCACAAACAACAGATGCAGACTAACAGTGAAATGCTTCCTAAACAACAGGTGTAGACTAACAGTGAAATGCTTCCTAAACAACAGGTGTAGACTAACATTGAAATGCTTCCTAAACAACAGGTGTAGACTAACAGTGAAATGCTTCCTAAACAACAGGTGTAGACTAACAGTGAAATGCTTCCTAAACAACAGGTGTAGACTAACAGTGAAATGCTTCCTAAACAACAGGTGAAGACTAACAGTGAAATGCTTCCTAAACAACAGGTGTGGACTAACAGTGAAATGCTTCCTAAACAACAGGTGTAGACTAACAGTGAAATGCTTCCTAAACAACAGGTGTAGACTAACAGTGAAATGCTTCCTAAACAACAGGTGTAGACTAACAGTGAAATGCTTCCTAAACAACAGATGCAGACTAACAGTGAAATGCTTCCTAAACTACAGGTGCGGACTAACAGTGAAATGCTTCCTAAACAACAGGTGTGGACTAACAGTGAAATGCTTCCTAAACAACAGGTGTAGACTAACAGTGAAATGCTTCCTAAACAACAGGTGTAGACTAACAGTGAAATGCTTCCTAAACAACAGGTGTAGACTAACAGTGAAATGCTTCCTAAACAACAGGTGTAGACTAACAGTGAAATGCTTCCTAAACAACAGGTGTAGACTAACAGTGAAATGCTTCCTAAACAACAGGTGTGGACTAACAGTGAAATGCTTCCTAAACAACAGGTGTAGACTAACAGTGAAATGCTTCCTAAACAACAGGTGTAGACTAACAGTGAAATGCTTCCTAAACAACAGGTGTGGACTAACAGTGAAATGCTTCCTAAACAACAGGTGTAGACTAACAGTGAAATGCTTCCTAAACAACAGATGCAGACTAACAGTGAAATGCTTCCTAAACAACAGGTGTGGACTAACAGTGAAATGCTTCCTAAACAACAGGTGTAGACTAACAGTGAAATGCTTCCTAAACAACAGATGCAGACTAACAGTGAAAAGCTTCCTAAACAACAGGTGTGGACTAACAGTGAAATGCTTCCTAAACAACAGGTGTGGACTAACAGTGAAATGCTTCCTAAACAACAGGTGTAGACTAACAGTGAAATGCTTCCTAAACAACAGGTGTAGACTAACAGTGAAATGCTTCCTAAACAACAGGTGTGGACTAACAGTGAAATGCTTCCTAAACAACAGATGCAGACTAACAGTGAAATGCTTCCTAAACAACAGGTGTAGACTAACAGTGAAATGCTTCCTAAACAACAGGTGTGGACTAACAGTGAAATGCTTCCTAAACAACAGGTGTAGACTAACAGTGAAATGCTTCCTAAACAACAGGTGTAGACTAACAGTGAAATGATTCCTAAACAACAGGTGTAGACTAACAGTGAAATGCTTCCTAAACAACAGGTGTAGACTAACAGTGAAATGCTTCCTAAACAACAGGTGTAGACTAACAGTGAAATGCTTCCTAAACAACAGGTGTGGACTAACAGTGAAATGCTTCCTAAACAACAGGTGTAGACTAACAGTGAAATGCTTACTGACAGGTCCTTCCCAACAATGAAGAGAGAAAGAAAATAGAGAAATAATAGAAAAGTAATAACACGTAATAAATACACAACTTGATAACTTGACTATATACACGGGGTACCAGTACTGAGTAATGATAACTAGGTTATATACACGGGGTACCAGTACTGAGTAATGATAACTTGGTTATATACACGGGGTACCAGTACTGAGTAATGATAACTAGGCTATATACACAGGGTACCAGTACTGAGTAATGATAACTAGGCTATATACACGGGGTACCAGTACTGAGTAATGATAACTAGGTTATATACACGGGGTACCAGTACTGAGTAATGATAACTTGGTTATATACACGGGGTACCAGTACTGAGTAATGATAACTTGGTTATATACACGGGGTACCAGTACTGAGTAATGATAACTAGGTTATATACACGGGGTACCAGTACTGAGTAATGATAACTAGGCTATATACACAGGGTACCAGTACTGAGTAATGATAACTAGGTTATATACACGGGGTACCAGTACTGAGTAATGATAACTAGGTTATATACACGGGGTACCAGTACTGAGTAATGATAACTAGACTATATACACGGGGTACCAGTACTGAGTAATGATAACTTGGTTATATACACGGGGTACCAGTACTGAGTAATGATAACTAGGTTATATACACGGGGTACCAGTACTGAGTAATGATAACTAGGTTATATACACGGGGTACCAGTACTGAGTAATGATAACTAGGTTATATACACGGGGTACCAGTACTGAGTAATGATAACTAGGCTATATACACAGGGTACCAGTACTGAGTAATGATAACTAGGTTATATACACGGGGTACCAGTACTGAGTAATGATAACTAGGCTATATACACGGGGTACCAGTACTGAGTAATGATAACTAGGTTATATACACGGGGTACCAGTACTGAGTAATGATAACTAGGTTATATACACGGGGTACCAGTACTGAGTAATGATAACTAGGTTATATACACGGGGTACCAGTACTGAGTAATGATAACTAGGCTATATACACGGGGTACCAGTACTGAGTAATGATAACTAGGCTATATACACAGGGTACCAGTACTGAGTCAATGATAACTAGGCTATATACACAGGGTACCAGTACTGAGTAATGATAACTTGGTTATATACACGGGGTACCAGTACTGAGTAATGATAACTAGGCTATATACACGGGGTACCAGTACTGAGTAATGATAACTAGGCTATATACACGGGGTACCAGTACTGAGTAATGATAACTTGGTTATATACACGGGGTACCAGTACTGAGTAATGATAACTAGGTTATATACACGGGGTACCAGTACTGAGACAATGTGCATATAACTAGGGATAAAGTGACTAGGCAACAGGATAGATAATAAACTGTAGCAGCAGTGTGTGATGAGTCGAGACAGTTTGTGTATAAAGGGTCAATACAGATAGTCTGTGTAGCTATTTGGTTAACTATTTAACAGTCTTACGGCTTGGGGGTAGAAGCTGTTCAGTAATCATTAACCTGCCTGCAAGTATGCTGGACCAATGCCACATAGATGGTGCGTACCTACCATTTACAGCTGTAAGCCCTGCGCTACATGATCCATGGGACGTCTGTTGTTAGCACAGTGCTCGCTCTCTCTCTGTGGCTCGGCCAATTCCCTGTCTCCCACACATAATTATATTGGACTAAATATAAAATTGATACGGGCAGCAGAAACAGGCGCAAGACAAGGCACATACAGTACACCAACACTAGCACAGCCATATGTACACACAGGGTCTCACACACACACACACACACACACGGTATGGCTTGAGCCCTGATATAAGTCATCAACGATTTACAACTAAGTCCAAGTGTGAGCAAGACCCCGCAGAGACTAATCCCCATAAACAGAGTAGCACAAGCCAATAGAATGATGGGCTATGTATCCTTCACTCACTTTTCACCCTAAAGAATGTCAAGACAAGCACACAACCCAAGTGGGCAGACAGGACTCTGTGGAATTATAAAACAGACACGCGAAGACAGAAACATCTGGTTTGATTAGAAGAGTGACATGAATAGTCGGCTTACTTGTCAGAGGAGGACAGCCTGCTTCTTCAAACAAATGCCACCAACCAAAAGCAAGTTGTTAGCCCTGATCCACTCTTATTGTTCTGACGACACTGTCATCTACATTAATTCATTGATAAACTACTTATGACAGAGTGCATTTTGATCTGAAAGACAGAGACAAAAAGACAGACAGGCAGATAGACGTACAGACAAGACAGACACAGGCCGGAAGATGGACAGACAGGCAGAAGGACAGACACAGGCCGGAAGATGGACAGACGGGCAGAAGGACAGACACAGGCCGGAAGATGGACAGAAGGACAGACACAGGCCGGAAGATGGACAGACAGGCAGAAGGACAGACACAGGCCGGAAGATGGACAGACGGGCAGAAGGACAGACACAGGCCGGAAGATGGACAGAAGGACAGACACAGGCCGGAAGATGGACAGACAGGCAGAAGGACAGACACAGGCCGGAAGATGGACAGAAGGACAGACACAGGCCGGAAGATGGACAGACGGGCAGAAGGACAGACACAGGTCAGAAGATGGACAGACGGGCAGAAGGACAGACACAGGCCGGAAGATGGACAGACGGGCAGAAGGACAGACACAGGTCAGAAGATGGACAGACGGGCAGAAGGACAGACACAGGCCGGAAGATGGACAGACAGGCAGAAGGACAGACACAGGCAGGAAGATGGACAGAAGGACAGACACAGGCCGGAAGATGGACAGACGGGCAGAAGGACAGACACAGACAAACAAACTCACCACTGGTCTCTGTTGAAGGAGGCCAGGAAGCGGATGCCAGGTGGCACGGGGGCCATAATTTGCCGATAACAGGCACTGACTGGGCAGTCAACAGACGGGCAGGTTTCACAGCGATGATGATGACCAACACGCAGACCTAAAGCTCCATTCTGTGAACTTAATGCAAGGCCCAGGAGACATGGCCAAGAGGCTGCAGGAATATCCCCTCAGAAGCTGTATTCTCCTGTATGGGGCAAAAGAATGAAAGAGTTTTAAACACAGCAGGACATCTGAAGATGGCATCTCTCTCCGTTCCATTTCTATAGTGTATGTTCTCAAACGTATACTTTGTGCATGCATCTGTCCAGGGTCCTTCCACCTCAAAAATCACAAGAAAGAGGATTGACACCAACCATCTCAGATTGTTCTGAAATTGTTTTGTAGTTAGTAACTGATACAATTATCTTTTGTGAAACATTATTTTGTTGAAATAGAATTATATGTTTGACAAGTCGTATGAACCTGCGGCTTACATTTACATTTTAGTCTTTTAGCAGACGCTCTTATCCAGAGCGACTTACAGTAGTGAATGCATACATTTCATACATTTCTTTTCCCGTACTGGTCCCCCGTGGGAATCGAACCCACAACCCTGGCGTTGCAAACACCATGCTCTACCAACTGAGCCACATGGGACTGGAGTATTGCTTCTCCATATTATGTAATCTATTCTCTGTGACTGTGGTGATGTACATTTTTTCCCTGTTCAGAGAAATTTGTCATTGAAGTCACTTGCATTATTTACCATTAAATAGTGTGAAAGTACCAGGTTTTGACCTGATGTGTGGTCATCCTCACAATTCAAGCTAGTCCTCTATGAAAGCAATTCAGTTTATCCTTCTTTATTGTTATTTTGTTGAAATTAAAAAAAAAATCTTCAGGAATGTCAATATTACCTGTTTCTAACTACAGAAACAATTTCTGAATTATCTGAGATGGTGGGTGTGATGGCTTGTTGAAATGACATGGAACAACCCTCCAGAAAGGCATAGTAGGATACAGTAAACTTTTCATAGCCACTCATCTCATTGGGGTATCAGAGATATTTCTCACATTAATACAACTTCTGCTTAATGCTCTGGGGATCACATGTAGCATGAATACCAGTACCCTTCTATACCAGAATATTGGTCTGGGAACATGACGTTGCCAAGCACTGAACCACCAACTGTGTATATCGACAGCTTGGCTTGCTAAACTACGCATACCACTGAACTCTGTCATGAGCCTCTGCCACAACATTAGTCATTTACACTACTGATATGGTCACTGTCATCATTTTGGAAGTTGAATTGATTCATTCTACATACTAAAACGGTCAATACTTTCCCATTCCCATTGGGGACAAGTAGTAAAATGTATTCACTCACTAAGGTAAGTCCCTCTGTATAAGAGCGTCTGCTAAATGACTAAAATTTAAACAACATTTCAAAAAAACTATTTGGCCCATACAGTACAGTGGCCTACAGTTGGCTACAGCTTATAGCAAAACCTCATACGTGGAATCTTGGATGGCACATCAACTGGACCAGGCTTTTCATTCATATTGTGACAGAGCCTCAAACCCAGTTACTGAAGTTCATTACTGAAGTTCATTCGACTATAGGTTTCTTTCTTTCTTCTATTTTCCCCCATATATGAACGTATACAACCATCTAACATCATGTAGATTCAATTGAGATTGTTATACAGAGCCCAATACTGTTATTTTACCATTTTCTTGGACTGTGGTAAAAACAATGAAAACACATTTGACTTCCCAGTGTAGCAGACATCAAAGAGAGAGAGACCTACTGTAGGACATTTGCCAGTTTGCTTTGAAAGCCCACATCAATGTTTCCAATCATTATGATCAGCAGCAACATTGCAACCAAATCGATACTCCAGTCGAAAGATACAAACGTATTTTCATGAAGAATCCTCCTTACAATGTATCCGACAGCTCTTTGTTTAGAACCACTGTGTTCAAATAACCATGGCTTGCTCGCTTCACTTTCTGCTCATCCTCGATGCTAGACAAAAACAGCGGTCTATCTGTGGAAAATCCCCCGACCCTATCAATTCACAGACACCCAGGGATAAATGATCAAACTTACCGTGGCTGAAATCGCGGAAAATTTCAAAAGAACCGTCTGGTTTTGTCGTCCTACTCGGGCGGTGTAGCTATCACTTCCTTGTTCTTTCACAGAGCTTGGTGGAACTGTCATTCACAGTCACACTGGTCGCCCAACCTCCACTTTGGTCTCCGGATGACGTCAGAACCGCGCAGAGAAACGGCCGAGCCCTGGCTACTTATCAAACAAATGGCAAAGTCAACCAACAAGGAAATTAAATACAATAGTTATGTGCAACTAAACACGTTTCCATCCAACCTTTTTTTTTATGAGCGTAAAGTACATATCGGATTATAGAAAACATGTAATAACACAAGGAAATCAGATACAATATGTATCTGTTACTAACCAGGTTTCCATCCAACCTTTTTATGCGAGTAAAGTAACGTTACATGTAATGTAATGACAGGCCTGATGGAAACAGCTACATTTTCGGTAAACCTTCCAAATGTCGACAAAACAAAATATGCTAGAGAAGGTGGAATCTTTTAGTGTCGGTAAAGGGAACTATGCGAGCAATGTCGGTGGAAAGGCTTTTATGCGAAAATATTGATATAATAACCATTATATCGAAGTAAACTTGGAGTCACGCGTTGACGTTGTGTGGTCCTCCAACTAGGACTTGTCGGAAAAGCATGCAGTTTTTAGGCTACAGATGAAAGTTATGATAGATTTCACAGGGTGGTGAAAATGCACGGCGATGAGCTTGATGCTCCTTTCCAATAAATATCGAGGGTTTTATTCTGGTGACATGATAGTCGATGCTTGGCTGCCGTTTGACAAATAAAACAATCTCGCTCTTTTGTCCATAAAAAATGTTGTTTTCTGTCCAACTTGGAATTCGGAAAAATACGAGGTCAAATCATGACGCCAGTGATCTTCAGTTCGTAAAGTCGGAGCTCTAGGAAATAAGCCGAGTTCCCGAGTTGGAATTCTGAGTTGGATGACCATTTAAAACGATATTTCCCATTCGGAGAGAGTTTTTTTTTTTACGAGTTCCCAGTTGTTTTAAACGCATTGAGGTCCGATGTCGGAGATTTCCGAGTCGCCAGTTTCGAGTTCCTAGTTGTTGTGAACGCGGCATAACCAACAGAGCGCACAAAGCGCTTTTAGCTGGAGTACACGTGCCAGTAACAGTAACTCGCTGTAATATAACGCAGACATTGTTGTGAGAAAACCATCAGTACAGTTGAAAATGCGATGGAAAGCAATTTGATTAACTTATATTGTTTATTCAGTACACGGGAATTTAACAGTAAAATTTATTTTTATGGGTAATGCGTCATCAAGCACAGTCAATTTGATAAAAACACATATCTTCTGGAAAAATGCACATATAATCTTTCTCCAATTTCGATGGAAACCTAGGTACTGGAACACTAAAAATCTTGCAGTTGCTCTATTTGTCGAGGAATTTCTGAGATATCCTTATCACCAAATGATAAGGCTGAACAGCTTTTACATGGCACAGAATAAATCAAGATATAAATGCTAATAAATGTACACCTAACAGTTTTAAAGATATTGATGCTTGTTTATCAATTTTTTTCTCCGTTGGTTTATTGACGTTTTTTCCATTGGTCACGTGTCCAGTCCATTATTGTCATGCCAACGGTAAACAGAGGAGGAAGAGGAGAGTTGAAGAGCCACAGTCCCTTGGTTTACTTTTTACTTTACAGGAGCAAAGACAAACGAGTAGCTAAACATGTCGGATGTTGGATCAGAGGATTTTGATGATGATCAGGGTTACCTTGGGGTGAGTCAAAGTTTGCTGTAACTTGGTAGAAAACTCGTAAGGCGATTTTGAGCTAGCAATGCCAATTTAACGTTAGCTAGCTAACGTTTGCTAATTTAAACAGCTAACGTTACTTGCGCCTTCGCAACATTGACAGAAGGATGTAATTGACTGACACAGGAATATGAAGGGGACCGAAATGAAGCTGGAGAGAGACATGGGGTCGGGAGAGCTGTCCTACCCAATGGAGACACTTACCAAGGAATGTATGAAAACGGGAAAAGGTCTGGCCAGGTAACTGTCACCATAAATAATATTATTTGTTGATTGCTAATATTTCTTGTTTCCTTTGACCATTTCCTTGACTATTTCCGTGTGTGCCAGGGGACATACCGATTTAAGAATGGGGCCAGGTACATTGGGGAATATTACCAGAACCTGAAGCACGGACATGGTATCTTCTACTACCCAGATGGATCAAAATATGAAGGTCTGTCTGTCTGTCTGTCTGTCTGTCTGTCTGTCTGTCTGTCTGTCTGTCTGTCTGTCTGTCTGTCTGTCTGTCTGTCTGTCTGTCTGTCTGTCTGTCTGTGTCATATACACCCCTACCCTCTCTCTCTCTCTCTTTCTCTCAGGCAGCTGGGTTGATGACCAGCGCCAGGGTCATGGCCTCTACACATACCCCAACCAAGACACATATGAAGGAGAGTGGTTACACCATCAAAGGTAGTTACTAGAGTTGGGCGCTAGAGGTCGACCGATTAATTGGAATGGCCGATTAATAAGGGCCGATTTCAAGTTTTCATAACAATCTTCCGATCGGTATTTTTGGACGCCGATTTGGCCGTTTTTTAAATTTAGATTTAAAAAAAAAAACTTTATTTAACTAGGCAAGTCAGTTAAGAACACATTCTTATTTTCAATGACGGCCTAGGAACGGTGGGTTAACTGCCTTGTTCAGGGGCAGAACGACAGATTTTTACCTTGTCAGCTCGGGGATTCAATCTTGCAACCTTACGGTTAACTAGTCCAACGCTCTAACCACTTGCTTTACATTGCACTCCACGAGGAGCCTGCCTGTTACGCGAATGGAGTAAGAAGCCAAGGTAAGTTGCTAGCTAGCATTAAACCTATCTTATAAAAACAATCAATCAATCATAATCACTAGTTAACTACACATGGTTGATGATATTACTAGTTTGTCTAGCCTGTCCTGCGTTGCATATAATCGCTTAGGTACACGTTGCTCCAACCATAAACATCAATGCCTTTCTTAAAATCAATACACAAGTATATATTTTTAAACCTGCATATTTAGTTAATTTTGCCTGCTAACATGAATTTATTTTAACTAGGGAAAATGTGTCACTTCTCTTGCAAACAGAGTCAGGGTATATGCAGCAGTTTGGGCCGCCTGGCTCGTTGCGAACTGTGAAGACTATTTCTTCCTAACAAAGACAGCCGACTTTGCCAAACGGGGATGATTTAACAAAAGCGCATTTGCGAACAAAGCACAATCGTTGCACGACTGTACCTAACCATAAACATCAATGCCTTTCTTAAAATCAATACACAGAAGTATATATTTTTAAACCTGCATATTTCGCTAAAAGAAATCCAGGTTAGCAGGCAATATTAACCAGGTGAAATTGTGTCATTTTGCGTTCATTGCACGCAGAGTCAGGGTATATGCAACAGTTTGGGCCGCCTGGCTCGTTGCGAACTAATTTGCCAGAATTTTACGTAATTATGACTTAACATTGAAGGTTGTGCAATGTAACAGGAATATTTAGACTTAGGGATGCCACCCATTAGATAAAATACGGAACGGTTCCGTATTTCACTGACAGGAAAAACGTTTTGTTTTCGAGATGATAGTTTCCGGATTCGACCATATTAATGACCTAAGGCTCTTATTTCTGTGTGTTATTATGTTATAATTAAGTCTATGTTTTGATAGAGCAGTCTGACTGAGCGGTGGTAGACAGCAGCAGGCTTGTAAGTGTTCATTCAAACAGCACTTTCGTGCGTTTGCCAGCAGCCCTTAGCAATGCATTGCGCTTTTTATGACTTCAAGCCTGTCAACTCCCAAGATTAGGCTGGTGTAACCGATGTGAAATGGCTAGCTAGTTAGCCGGGTGCGCGCTAATAGCGTTTCAAACATCACTCGCTCTGAGACTTGGAGTAGTTGTTCCCCTTGCTCTGCATGGGCAACGCTGCTTCAAGGGTGGCTGTTGTCGATGTGTTCCTGGTTCGAGCCCAGGTAGGAACGAGGAGAGGGACGGAAGCTATACTGTTACACTGGCAATACTAAAGTGCCTATAAGAACATCCAATAGTCAAAGGTATATGAAATACAAATTGTATAGAGAGAAATAGTCCTATAATAACTACAACCTAAAACTTCTTACCTGGGAATATTGAAGACTCATGTTAAAAGGAACCACCAGCTTTCATATGTTCTCATGTTCTGAGCAAGGAACTTAAACATTAGCTTTTTTACATGGCACATATTGCACTTTTACTTTGTTCTCCAACACATTGTTTTTGCATTATTTAAATCAAATTGAACATGTTTCATTATCTATTTGAGGCTAAATTGATTTTATTGATGTATTATATTAAGTTAAAATAAGTGTTCATTCAGTATTGCTGTAATTGTCATTATTACAAATAAATAAAAAAAATAAAAAAATCGGCCGATTAATCGGCAGCGGGCTTTTGGGGCCCCTAATAATCGGTATCGGTATCGGCGTTGAAAAATCATAATCGGTCGACCTCTAATCCAGAGAGCCACTGAGCTGGACCAGGAGCTCCAGACACTGAAAAATCTGATCCTGCAGGGGTGGCCTGAAGTGAAAAGACATGTACTTTGAAAGTAGCCATGCATTTTCACAACAGAGATGTGCTGAGTGTGCAAAATTGAGTTATCTTCAGAGGTGAGCAAGTCGTTGTGCCTACTGCCCTCAGGTCAGAGATAATGCAGAGAATCCATTCCTCACACATAGGAACAGAGGGGTGTCTGAAAAGAGCTCACGAGTCTGTCTACTGGCCAGGCATGAATGCACAGCTGAGAACATACATGGCACAGTGTAGCACCGGCACTGCATGGGGTATAAAGCAGCAGAAAGAAACGTTGAGGCCACACGAAGCACCAAAGCGTCCCTGGGAAAAAATAGGGACTGACCTGTTCCAGTTCAACGACAGAGACTACATGGTCACAGTTGATTATCTCTCGACCTTCTGGGAAGTGGACCATTTGGAGAACACACAGTCGAAAACGGTCATTCGAAAACTGAAGACACACTTTGCACGCTATGGGATACCTGACATCCTTTACTCAGACAATGGCCCCCAGTACTCTTCAGACGAGTTCCGTAGTTTCAGCAAGGCTTGGGACTTTACACACAAAACATAGTCTCCAGGATACCCGCAAAGTAATAGTAAAGTGGAATCGGCAGTGAAAACAGCTAAAAGACTGATGGCAAAAGCAAAGAGAGCAGGTGCTGACCCATACCTGGCCATACTGGATCACAGAAATACTCCATCACAAGGAACAGACAGCAGCCCTGCAATGGTGCTCATGGGAAGACGTTCAAAGACACTACTTATAATGAATGAAAATCTTCTGAGACCGGGGATGGCAAACTGTCAGCTGGAGAAGTTCAAAGAAAGACAACAGAAACAGGCAAAGTACTACGACACCTCTGATAAGGATCTCACAGAGCTGCAACGAGATGACAGGGTGAGAGTTCAGCCACTCACAGGACAGAAACAGTGGTGGCAGAGGGTCACAGTAGTCAGACCTGTGGAGCAAAGGTCCTATGAGGTGAAGACAGAACAGGGACAAGTCTTCAGGAGGGACAAGTCTTCAGGAGGAACAGGCGACACCTGAGGAAGAGCATAGAAATAGAGGAGGACTTCCCCACTGTTGAGGAGCCTGGCACAGAGCCAGTAAACAGAGCACCAGCTGACGCCCAGCATGGTGCTGAACACAACCTAGAGGTGAACGCTGCACCTCAACAAGAAGATCCAAACATCTCAGGTCAAGCACCTCCTGATGGAGCCAACACTCCCCACACAAGGTCTGGTAGGGCCATCCGAAGACCTATACACCTGAAAGACTTTGTGTGAAGGTAAAAAATAATAATAATTAATGGACAGTCAGAGACAGTAAAGAAACATTCAGTTCACATTCCAGTTTATTGCAGACATGGACTACAAGCCAAAGTTAGGTGGAGTTTGCCTTTGTTGTAAAAAAAAAAAAAGAGAACATGTAACAATATTGATGTTACACAGGAAACGGAAACCAGTTGTTACTTACGTTATTAATGTGCTAGTTGACAACATGCCTAGTAAAGTTTGCTTAACAATATATCTTTGTCTGTCGTGACGACAACACAAAGCATATTGAAACAGGGGGCACAAAAATGGTCAGATTAATACTGCCATTGAGAAAATTCAAAACAAAACGAGACATGACCTTTTTCAAGGTCAGTCTCGCAAAAGTAAGCATTCTTGCGTTCTAACTACCCGCTATTCAAAATGCTCTGAACAAATTAAGGGAATCGTTCACAAACATTGGCACATTGTGAGATCCGATGATAGTATCGGTAATGTGTTTTCGGGCCTTCCCTTGGTCGTATTCCCGCGGGGCAGAAACCTCAGAGATCAATTGGTACACTCTGATTTACCACCCCAAGATATCCCTGCATATCCCTGTCTATTTGCTCCCCTACTGGATGGAAACTACAAGTGTAACGGCTGTGCTCAATGCAATGAGACTTATAAATGTAGATCCTTCAAACACCCCCAAACAGGGAAATCGATCCCAATCAAAGGTGTTATCACCTACTCCACTAAGGCAGTTATTTATCTTATAACTTGTCCTTGTAGTAAAAAGTATGTGGGTTAAACAAAGCGTGAATTAAAAGTACGTATCTCAGAGCATCGTAGCACTATTAGGTGCAAAAACTCGACTTACCCAGCTGCGGCCGACTTTTCGGAAGCAAACCACTCGATTTCGTCTCTACGTTATATCTCTACGTTATATCGGCATCGAACATGTCACCCTCCCTAGGAGAGGGGGTGACCTCGTCTCTACGTTATATTGGCATTGAGGGGGTGACCTCGACAATTTATTGTTAAAACGAGAGGCTGCCTGGATCTTTAATTTAAAGACCCTTGTTCCCTTCGGTCTCAACGTAGACTTTGATCTGAAGCCATTCTTGTGATTATTGTGATTTTGCTATTGTAAATGTTTGTAGGCTTATGTAGTCAAATTGTATCCATGATCGTATTCTATCCATTTATGTTTTTTGTATGCTATTTTAATATTTGATAATTAACCAATGATATCAGGCCACACCCGGCCATGATTCCAGACACCTGAGTGTGTCTTTTGACACTATATAAATGAGTCATCTCGCAGTGTTTGTCATTATACCCTGATGAAGACAGCTTGTCTGTCGAAACGTTGGACATAAATCATTTTGCATCTGAGCTCCTAGAGTGTGTGGCTTTATTACATTTTTTATTTTATTAAAAACAATATGTTTCTTGCCCATGATGTATTTATCAGAGTTCTGGACCTCACAATAAATAAGTAACTTACATGGTGGTGTTGAACCTTGAAGCAGCAGCTGCGACACAGTCAATCGGAAATGGACAACTCATTGTGCTGAACGTAGGCAAATTCGAGGTGGCATAATTCATTTGAACCGTCTTCATTTAAAAATGTTTTTATAATAATAATCTATTTAAAAAAAATGTTTTACCCCTTTCTCTCCCCAATTGCGGTATCCAATTAATAGTTTATGTGTGTGTAAGATTTTGTATTCGTAGATTTTAGATGTGTATTAAAATGGGTTTATGTATCCATTGTTCAGCTGGAATGGAATGTTCATATCCTGTATCTTTAACATACAAATCGAAACCATCATAAATCTAGCCTCATGCTATAGTGTTTGGTTGGAGTTAGGCCTCTGGATTACATCTGAACAGAGTCCAGATCTCATATTACTGTATTGATTTAAAAAAAAAAATGATATAGATATTTTTTTTTAAATGTTGATGTCACAAATGTATCATTTGTACAGTTCTTTATTAAAAACAGTGTGTCACGTTTGACTGTCTAAAGTAGTGGCCCCTTTTTTATGCCAGTGAAGTACATGATGGATAAAAAATATCACGACAGGCCTGATGGAAAACAGAAAATGTGTCGGTAAACTTTCCAAATGCATCCAACCCTGTCTTTCTAAGATCTTCGAAAGCCAAGTTAACAAACAGATTACCGACCATTTCGAATCCCACCGTACCTTCTCCGCTATGCAATCTGGTTTCAGAGCTGGTCATGGGTGCACCTCAGCCACGCTCAAGGTCCTAAACGACATCATAACCGCCATCGATAAGAGACATTACTGTGCAGCCATATTCATCGACCTGGCCAAGGCTTTCGACTCTGTCAATCACCACATTCTTATTGGCAGACTCGACAGCCTTGGTTTCTCAAATGATTGCCTCGCCTGGTTTACCAACTACTTCTCTGATAGAGTTCAGTGTGTCAAATCGAAGGGCCTGTTGTCCGGACCTCTGACAGTCTCTATGGGGGTGCCACAGGGTTCAATTCTCGGGCCGACTCTCTTCTCTGTATACATCAATGATGTTGCTCTTGCTGCTGGTGATTCTCTGATCCACCTCTACGCAGACGACACCATTCTGTATACTTCTGGCCCCTCTTTGGACACTGTATTAACGAACCTCCAGACGAGCTTCAAAACTCTCCTTCCGTGGCCTCCAACTGCTCTTAAACGCAAGTAAAACTAAATGCATGCTATTCAATCGATCACTGCCCACACCTGCTCGCCCGTCCAGCATCACTACTCTGGACGGCTCTGACTTAGAATACGTGGACAACTACAAATATCTAGGTGTCTGGTTAGACTGTAAACTCTCCAGACTCACATTAAGCATCTCCAATCCAAAATTAATTCTAGAATCGGCTTCCTATATCGCAACAAAGCATCCTTCACTCATGCTGCCAAACTTACCCTCATAAAACTGACCATCCTACCGATCCTTGACTTCGGTGATGTCATCTATAAAATAGCCTCCAACACTCAACTCAACAAACTGGATGCAGTCTATCACAGTGTCATTCGTTTTGTCACCAAAGCCCCATACACTACCCACCATTGCGACCTGTACGCTCTCGTTGGTTGGCCCTCGCTTCATACTCGTCGCCAAATCCACTGGCTACAGGTTATCTACAAGTCTCTGCTAGGTAAAGCCCCGCCTTATCTCAGCTCACTGGTCACCATAGCAGCACCCACTCGTAGCACGCGCTCCAGCAGGTATATCTCACTCGTCACCCCCAAAGCCAATTCCTCCTTTGGTCGTCTTTCCTTCTAGTTCTCTGCTGCCAATAACTGTAACGAACTGCAAAAATCTCTGAAGCTGGAGACTCATATCTCCTTCACTAGCTTTAAGCACCAGCTGTCAGAGCAGCTCACAGATCACTGCACCTGTACATAGCCAATCTGTAAACAGCCCATCTATCTACCTACCTCATCCCCATACTGTATTTATTTATTTATCTTGCTCCTTTGCACCCCAGTATCCCTACTTGCACAATCATCTTCTGCACATCTACCATTCCAGTGTTTAATTGCTATATTGTAATTACTTCGCCACCATGGCCTATTTATTGTCTTAACTCCCTTATCTTACCTCATTTGCACTCACTGTATATAGACTTTTTGTTTTCTTTTGTTCTACTGTATTATTGACTGTATGTTTTGTTTATTCCATGTGTAACTCTGTGTTGTTGTATGTGTCAAATTGCTATGCTTTATCTTGGCCAGATCGCAGTTGCAAATGAGAACTTGTTCTCAACTAGCCTACCTGGTTAAATAAAGGTGAAATAATATATATATATATTTTTAAATGTCGATAAAACAAACTACGCTAGACAAAGTGGGATGTTTTTGTGTCTGTAAAATGAATTATGCGAGAAATGTCGGTGGAAACGCTTTTATGCCAAAATATTGATATAATAACCATTATATGGAAGTAATGTAACGGCTGTAGAATTGAAAATGGGATGGAAGCACACTTAACTTGTATTTTAACTGCAAAATACATTTTTCACGCACAATCTTTTATCCGCAACAAGTCAATTTAATTGAAACACATCTCTGGTGGAAACATTTTAATATTGTTTTTATGCAGATTTTTTAATTTTCGCATTAAAATACGTCGCCAATTGGATGGAAACCTAGCTACTGAGGCAAATATATCTCATTTTGCAACAACATGTGATTGTTTGTCTCTGAAATGATACCATCAAGTGATAGACATGTATTTGTTTGACATCTATCAATGTTCAACCCCATTCCATGATTAGGTGGTGAAAAAACACATCTAAAAAGCTCATTTACCAACATTCCTGATAATGGTTATACATACAGTATAGTGTTTTGGAATGACACTTATTCATATTAAATATTCCTATTACAGTCCCCCACCCGATCTTACTACGCTTTGTCTTTATAATACCAGAAATGGACAAGGTATATACCACTACAACGACACAGGTTCCAGGTACATGGGCACGTGGGTGATGGGCAAGATGGAGTCAGCAGGAGAATTCATCCACCTGAACCACAGATACCAGGGCAACTTCCTCAACAACAATGTAAGTTAGCCCAGGAGGAATCTGACATTAATAAAGCAAAAACACTGCCTTAATGAAAACAATAACCACAAACACAGCATGTTCAAATCAAATATGACATGTTTAGTTACAAGTTTATCAGCATACAACACGATTACTGTGTACTTGCATATATAAACTCACTATCAGCCATTTGTGTTTCAGCCCTCAGGCCCAGGGAAGTATGTGTTTGAAATTGGCTGTGAGCAGCATGGAGAATACCTACAGGTGGATCAGGTATGACCACTAACACATATTTGCATATGCAGAAATTGCAATGATATGATAAAACAACCTGTACAAGAGCAGAATGTCTCTCTAGCAAATGTTTGAAGTATCTGGAAAAGATCATGACAAAGACACTTAACAGAGAGCTGCTTCTCTCTCTTGACTAAAACTCCAGCCTGCATCAGATGAGGAGAATGGTAAACATGGGAAAGCCCAGAAGTCCAGGTCTCCCTACCCTGGCCATGGGGAGGGCTATTTCTCTATAGGGGCTTCAGGAGAGGAGGTGCCACAGCAATTACAGAGTGCTGCTGTGCTGTGCCTTTGTTGTAGAATAGTAGTTCCACTTCATGTGTCCATTTGTTGCATGACACCCCTTAGTGGTTGATTGATACAGAGATAACCTTCTTCTTTGTTTTTCTCAACAATTCTCAAAATGCTATTGGGCTTAGTCTCTTAAAGTGCATACACCTAGATACTTGCATGATTATCATCCTTCATGACATTGTAATAGTAGTCATGGATCCACTGTTCGTCTTCTAGTCTCTCTGTGTGTTTTTGGCTGAGTTGTGCACTGGAGTTTTAGATGTTTTGGGGCTTGCCGTGCTTTAGAAGAAGCTGTCGCTGAACAATTTAACCATCTAATAGGAAGCACTACACAGATCTTACACAATGACAGCAAAACACTTGCAGCACGGCATTGCACTTAAAACATCCCAACTGTATTCATATAAGAGAAAATGAAAATAGATGCATAAAGGTGCTTTAGGCAGAAATGGCCAAAGGGAACCTTTTCTTGACCTCTGTTACTGCTTCTCCATGGACAACAGGACAGAGCGGATGCCGATGAGGATGACATAGTATCCACCATGGTCCTGAAGTGGAAGCCCAAGGCTGTCACGGGCCTGTCCCTCTGGACCCCAGCCAAAGATCCATCCTCGGGTGAGCAGGACCCTTACGTAGCCTGTAGTAGTGTTTATCACGTGTGACTGTGAAGAGAGTACCTTGTCTGAGGAATAATTCATATTTAGTTTTTTACATGTATCAATTAAAATAGTTGTTCTATCAACAGACGGAGAAGGACTGGCCTCCGCAGACGAGAAAGGGGGATCCGAACCTCCCGCTCCAGAGACCTGAGACCTTGCCAGATTCACAGTTTACGCACAACAAACACACATTTCAACAATAAAGACGTCTCTCTCATAATTACTGGTCTGATTAGTCACTGAGGAATTATTTGAGTATGAAAAGGTTTGATGTGATTATAAAAAAAATCCCCAATTGACTGTGTGGTTTAGCCAGGGTAGAAAAGATGGGTCAAAGTTGAATGAATATTGCCAGCCTGTGGGGAAATCCAGAGTTAGTGTAGGTGTTACGTCATCATCATGCGACGAGGGGAAACGCATGCGGAAAGCGCAGAGAGAAATGTGTCACTGCTAGGCAAAAAGTGTTTCTACGTTAATTTGTTGGAAACATGGCGCCGGTACAACAAGAACCAGAGATCCAGTTCGCTCAAAGATTGGCATCTAATGAGAAGCCCATGCGAACAAAAGCCATCAGGAAGCTAAGAAAATATATTAGTGTTAGGTCACAGAAAATCCAAGGTAAGGCTAACGAGGTTACCAGGAAAATGGACCACGCGCTTTGCCTCCACACACGCAGCTTGTCTGCCTCATCTCTTCGTGATCCTAGCTTAGCTAACCTTCGATTCGTTTTTTGCACGTTAAACCAATTTGATTTACATCGTTTTAACAATACAATAGTGGACTCGTTAGAGCACGAAACATGATATAAACGAGCTTAGAATGTAACACATCAAAGAAAATGATCACATTTGGTCGGGAATGCAAATTGTGACGATGCGAGCAACAATGTTGCCAACTCCTTTCATAGTTGTGATTTTTGTATCTAGTTGTTTGACCGGCACTTGTCTTCTCTCCAGGTGGGTTTGAAGGCGACGAGTTACTCAAACTATGGAAAGGACTCTTTTATTGCCTGTGGATGCAGGACAAGCCACTTCTTCAGGTAAGTCGTAGCCACATTGACACAACTTATTTGCATTCATGTAAAAAAAAAAAAAGAAGGTTAAACTAGAAGAGTTGATACACAAAATACTTCAGACTACACAAAATACTTCGGACTACACAAAATACTTCGGACTACACAAAATACTTCGGGCTATAAGTTGCTAGATTATGATTTTTGCCAACAGGAGGAGCTGTCGAATCAGATCTCTGGCCTGATGCACAGCTTCCAGAACATCCAGAGCCGTAAGGCCTCATTTTTACGCACTACTATGTATTCAATATTGTCTTTTTTTTTTTTTTAAATGTATGTTACCCATGGGTCTGGGAACAAATGTTCTGAGAGTTTAGACAGACCCTATACAGAACATGTACTCCAATTTTAAGATCTGTTCCTGTTTTTCATCGATTCTTTTAATCCTTTTTTGTAGAGTTCATGTTTCTGGAGACCTTCCTGCAGACCATCAAAAGAGAATGGACTGGCATTGACAGGCTTCGCATGGATAAGTTCTTCCAGGTCAGCATATTCAACCATCAAAATGTTATCAGCATTTCCTTACGCAGTAAATCATCCTGTATAGTTTAGAGGATAAACTGAAAATATTTTGTACATGAAGAAATGACAAATCCTTTTTGTCATTCTCTGACGGACAGCTGGTTCGTTTCGTGTTCAGGAACACTTTTGAGATGATGAAGAGGAAAGAATGGGAGACCAGGTGGGAGACGCTTTGACCCTTGACCAAACTTGAAAACATCTGACAAACTTAGATTTTTGGGGTGTACTGTCCCTTTAAGTCTTTATGCATGCATGCTTCCTGTGATGTTAGAATGGGGTGTTTTGTCTTTCTACAGTGTGGTGACCAGGTTTCTGGAGCTCCTGACTGCCCAGGTCCTCAACAGCTCCAGCGGAGCTCCCTGTGGATTACAGTTCCACATACTGGACATCTATATGACCGAGCTGGCTGCAGTCGGCTCAGCTGAGGTATCAACTGGTTATGTTAATGCCCCAAGAGATGTGCTAGGTTCACTTTGTTGTTTACGATTAGAGTTGTAATTGAGAGGTAATAAATCAATCAATAAATCCACCTTTAAGGGTAGGGGAAGTAATGAGACTTAAGTTTGATAAAGATCTGTCAGTTTGATTGGGTGTTAGGAGGTCCTATTGGCTGAATGAGGTGGTCGTATGCTGATTGGTTCCATTTCCACCACAGTGGAATGACAGGTTGTGGTTTGCTTGTGATTACAGCTCACAGCGGCTCAGAACCTGACATTCATTGACCCTTTCTGCAAAACAGCATCTAAAACGAAAGAGTAAGTTTTACAGGGACATTTCTGGGGAGGGGTCAAGATAATCTCTACCTTTTTATATTGAGTTTCATCCTTCCTGATCATTCCCTGTGTCTCATTCACTCTGTCTCAGTCGGATCCTGCTCAAGGCTATCTGCAGCAGCATTTTCAGCGCCATCGTGGACCAGGCTCCCTTCGCCATCGAAGACCTGTTGAAGGAAGTGAAGGCTACAGGTGAAGGGGCTGAGGAGTCCGACTCGGGACAGGCTTCTGAAGAGGAGGAGGAGGTAGAGAAGGAGCCCCCCAAGGGCAAAAAAACTGCAAAGGAACCCCCCAAGAAAACCACTGGTGGGCAGACCAACGGTAGGCGTTGAAATATAAGAGCCATAATTTATGGATTAGCTTTAGCTTGAATACCACAAGTATGTTGCATTATATGGAATTATCTTATTAATGACACAAAGCCTATATTTGCAAATGTCCAGATATAATCCATAAGTCTTGTTCTCACCTTTGTGGTTTTAGGCACTGTATCAACTGAGGAAGATGATGATGATGAAGATGGTCTGGAGGATGAAGAAGATGACGAAATGCTTCATCTGGAGAGTGACTCTGAGTCTGAGATGCCAGATGACGCGGGAATAGGACCTGTTCTCCAGTTTGACTACTCTAGCCTGGCAGACAGGCTGTTTGGGCTAGCCAGACGCAGCAACACCCCTAGCCACAACAGACAGAGACTGTACAAAGTCGTCAAGACGTAAGTAAACACACACACTCGTAAATTAGAAATCCTTGACATGGACACTGATGAAGAGGAGTTGGTTCAGTTTGTGTATTGACGGACACCTCTTCTCTCCCTCTGTTCTCCTGCAGTCTCCGGGATCTCGGTGAAGGTAGGAATCCTGATGGTCATAACTTTCATCAGCGTATCCCCATCATAGATGTGCAAGGAAAGCTGACGTCTCTCTCTCCCCCTTTGTCTCCTCTCTTTCTCTCTCAGGAGTCTTTCCACAGGATGAGTACCCAGAGGAGGTATCGACAGATGAGGATGACGATGAAATGTTTGGCAGCAGAAAGAGGATGAAACGGGGACGAGGCTTAGGGGAGGAGGAGGAAGAGAGCTCACCAGCCAAGAAATGGAAAGGTACCTAAAACCCCTAATTTAAACGATCGCCTTTGATCTTATTCTTTTACTTCATAATTTATTTGTTGTTCTTACATCATTGATATCTTGTACTTAAGGCAAGAAAAAAGACTCCAAAGCAAGAACTTCTGACCAGACTGCCGCAACAGATGACACTAAACCAGCGGAGACTCCCGGAGACTCCAATAACAAGAAAAAGAAGAGGAAGAGGAGGAAGAAGACTGGAGAGGTGAAGACTGAAGAGCAGAACGGGGTGGTGGCGAAGTCAGAGGTGAAGGCTGAGGAGGACACAACTCCTGCTTCTGCACCGCAGACGACAGACTCTAAAGAAGCAGAGACGGAGCCCTCTATCCCAGCCAAGGGCACTGATACGAGAGCGGCTATCCTGAAGGAGAAGGCAAAGGTGACAGCCATGGAGACAGGGGTCCAATCAGAAACTCCACGGGATGTAGTGGTAGGTAACCTATCATCTGTCACAGTCATGGAGGTAGACCAGAAGAAACAATCAGAGACTCCGAAACCAGACGCCACGTCTTCCAAGAAGAAAAATATCAAGAAGTCCAAAACGCCTGCACCGAAGGAGGAAGAGGTAGCAGAACCAGCCAAGACTGCCCCTGAGACTGCTACTACCACCCTGAGCAGGAGGAAAAACACCAAGCAGAAGCCTGAGGAGCAGACAACCGTAGAGGAAGTTGAAATGACGTTAGAAACAGTAGACGAGACCACAGCCACCCCACCGAAAAAGAGGAGGAGGAGGAGGAAGAAGGTTACACGGACCGCTGAGGAAGCTGAGACAGACACAACACAGGTGGACCTTGAACCAGAGTCTACACCAGCCAAGGAGCCTCCAGCTGACCTCCGCATCGCCGCCACTCCCCTGAAAAAGAAGAAACTAAAGGTGGCAAAGGCTGGAGAGGAGAGCACTGAGGCTGAAACCCCACCGAAAGCAGAGGCAAACCTCACACTGATCGACACTGAGGTACAGACGCTGGAGGCCGCCACACCTACCCCACTCAAGAAGAAGAAGAAGAAGAGAAGCTCTGGACGGGTAGCGCAGGAGCCAGAGACCACAACAGTGGAGGAGAGCGTTTCAGAGGAGCAGCCTACAGATGCTGACCTGGACACGCCCCTGAAGAAAGGGAAGAAGAGGAAGGTCCCGGTAGTGATAGAGGTCGAGGCTGAGGTCAACGGGGTGGCTGGAGGCAAGAAAGCCAATCTGAGCAACGTGAGTTTTAAGTTAACGTTAACTTCACTTCCTAGGCCCAGGTTGAGTCAGCCTGACACATTTTGTTAGGTGTCCCCTTCCATCAAATATGCAAATAGTTAAAGTTAGTAGCTACAGTAAATGCGTACCATTTTAATTGGCGTAAGTGAAGCAGATGAGCGCTAGTTAGCTGTGTTCGCTAGTAGCCATTGAACCAGGTTTCCAGTTAATGAGCTTGTTTTAAATTTTGTTAAATTCCTTTTTATTTCCTCATCTCTTCAGGACAGCAAAGAGCTGTCCACGCCAATGAGCGCCAAGAAAACAAAAAAAATGACGCCCAAGAAGGCAGGGGCGGAGTCGGACTTCATCACGTTCCAGAACCATGCCACCATCCCTACTCCCCTTTTCTTCAAGACCACCAAGGGAAGCCCCAGCACACCACTATCCGGCAAGAAGAAGGTAGTGAACTGGTTCAAAACCAGCAAGTTACTCCATCACCATCTGTCCTTAACTTCTGTTCACAAATGTGAAATCCTCATATTTTATCATTTTCTTTCACAGAAGAAGTGTCAGACTCCAAAGTCCGAATCCAAGAAGGTTACCTTCGGACTCAATAAAAACAAAACTGCAGGTATTAGAGGGCAGGATAGCACCTTATTTGGACTTGTTCAAGAGACAAGACCTCTTACCTTCTAATGACCTATATATCTCCAGTTATCCCATGATAATCTAGCTTCTAGGTCCTCATTTCTTTACGGTTCAATATCGTTCCATAGTTTTGATGAGACTTTCCTATTTGTTTTTTGCCCATTCATGATCCCCAGAGTTCAGGAAGACTGACCGCAGCCTGCTGGTGAGTCCAGAGGGGTCATCCCGAGTGCCCTTTGACCCCCAGCAGAAGCCCCTGTTTGGGGTCCTGAAATCTCCAGAGGCCTTTCTTACCAAAAGCACTAAGAAGACCAAGAGCACCCTGAAAACCACCCCCAAACGCCCCACTGCGGCTGACTTCTTCTAGTCTTCTGTGAGGAGACTGGTGAGACAGATGACCGTCCCACCCCCACTGTTTGTCCACCAGGAAAATATAATTATAAACTGAATATCCACAGATTCCCCTATGGGAAGAGAGTGATCTTGATATACAAATGTTTTTTTTTTTTGTAATTTCAAATTTTCCATGTTTTGCTGTTCTGTGGGTGAGCAAGTGTTCAAATAAAAACTCACTCCCTCATTTTAGTGAACCTGTCTAACTGTGGGTGTTTCTTCTTCACTCAGTCTTTTAGTTTTGAGCCAGACTGCATATATGTGTGTTAAACAGCACGACGTTCTTGCTTTGCCGAAGAATATAGGATTTGGTTGTTGGCGTGGGGGATTATCGGATTTTTATATTTTAGAAGGAAAGACCACGAGTCATTCATATCCCAATCAACATTTGTATTTAATTTTTTTTCTCCCAAGGGAAGGGTTTGGGAACAAATTAGTGTGCACACATAGCAACAGCACAGTCACACACTGACTTATTCTACGTTTTGTTACAGCCTGAATGATGAATGTATTAATAGATTTTTTTTCTTCGCCCATTTACACACAATACTGCATAAGGACAAAGTGAAACATGTTTAAAATTATTTACATATGTATTCACACCCCTTTGCTACTAAACTCCACATTGAGCTTGGGTGCATCCAAATTCCTTTGCTCATCCTTGATGTCACTACGACTTCATTGGGGTCCACCTGTGGCCAGTTCAATTGTTTGGAAAGAAACACCTGTCTATATAAGGTTCTACAGTTGACAGTGCATGTCAGAGAGAAGCAGAATAATCAAGAAGACGTTAAACATAACGTTCCTTGATGGGCCAAGAACGAGATGCATGTTAACTACACTATCATCATTAGGAGACATGCAGTTGAAGTCAGAAGTTTACATTTAAACTCAGTTTTTCACAATTCCTGACATTTAATCCTAGTAGAAATTCCCTGTTTTAGGTCAGTTAGGTTCACTTTATTTTAAGAATGTGAAATGTCAGAATAATAGTTATTTCAGCTTTTATTTCTTTCATCACATTCCCAGTGGGTCAGAAGTTTACATACTCTATTATTTGGTAGCATTGCCTTTAAATTGTTTAACTTGGGTCAAATGTTTCGGGTAGCCTTCCACAAGCTTCCCACAATAAGTTGGGTGAATTTTGGCCCATTCCTCCTGACAGCTGGTGAAACTGAGTCAGGTTTGTAGGCCTCCTTGCTCGCACATGCTTTTTCAGTTCTGCCTACAAATTATCTATGAGATTGAGGTCAGGGCTTTGTGATGACCACTCCAATATCTTGACTTTGTTGTTCTTAAGCCATTTTGCCACAACTTTGGAAGTATTGTCCATTTGGAAGACCCATTTGCAACCAAGCTTTAACTTCCTGACTGATGTCTTGACATGTTCCTTCAATATATCCACATAATTTTCCTACCTCATGATGCCATCTATTTTGTGAAGTGCACCAGTCCCTCCTGCAGCAAAGCACCCCCACAACATGATGCTGCCACCCCCGTGCTTCACGGTTGGGATGGTGATCTTCGGCTTGCAAGCATCCCCTTTTCCTCCAAACATAACGATGGTCATTATGGCCAAACAGTTCTATTTTTGTTTCATCAGACCAGAGGACAAAAACTATGATCTTTGTCTCCATGTGCAGTTGCAAACTGTATTCTGGCTTTTTATGGCGGTTTTGGAGCAGTGGCTTCTTCCTTGCCGAGCGGCTTTTCAGGTTATGTCGATATAGGACTCGTTTTACTGTGGATATAGATACTTTTGTGCCTGTTTCCTCCAGCATCTTCACAAGGTCCTTTGCTGTTGTTCTGGGATTGATTTGCACTGTTTGCACCAAAGTACGTTCATCTCTAGGAGACAGAACACGTCTCCTTCCAGAGCGGTATGACGGCTGTGTGGTCCCATAGTGTTTATACTTGCGTACTATTTTTTGTACAGATGAACGTGGTACCTTCAGGCATTTGGAAATTTCTCCCAAGGATGAACCAGACTTGTGGAGGTCTACAATTGTTTTTCTGAGGTCTTGGTTGATTTCTTCTGATTTTCCCATGATGTCAAGCAAAGAGGCACTGAGTTTGAAGGTAGGCCTTGAAATACATCCACATCCACGCCAATTGATTCAAATGATGTCAATTAGCCTATCAGAAGGTTCTAAAGCCATGACATCATTTTCTGGAATTTTCCAAGATTTTTAAAGGCACAGTCAACTTAGTGTATGTAAACTTCTGACACACTGGAATTGAGATACAGTGAATGATAAGTGAAATAATCTGTAAACAATTGTTGTAAAAATGACTTGTGTCATGCACAAAGTAGATGTCCTAACCGACTTGCCAAAACTATAGTTTGTGAATAAGAAATTTGTGGAGTGGTTGAAAAAATGAGTTCCAATGACTCCAACCTAAGTGTATGTAAACTTCCGACTTCAACTGTATACTTGGAATACAGAGGAGGAATGGAGGGAAAACATTGTGGTAGAGGAGATCAACGAGGAATTGGTTGAGCTTGAGTCAGGTAAATATGGTGGAAAAAGGGAGATGGTTATTTGAAGAAAAATGGAAGAAAGTGTAAGCAGAGTGAGATGTACGCCTGATCGAGGTCTGGAGGTGAAATTGAAGTGAATTAGGGCGAATCTTTGGAGGTGGCAGGTGTAGGGAAGTCCTCAGAGCCCGAGGCTTACACAGAGGGTCAGGATAAAGATGAGTCTGTGACATGTTTGGAGAAAGTGAATCTGTCCCTTTTGGCTGGTTTCGGGGAGGGTGAAAACAGAGTTGGGTGCTGTGGAATCATTGAGGGTAACCAGAACTGGTATTGTGATAACTGTTTGTGTTTCTTCTGGTCAGAGGGAGCTTGCACTTCGCACCAAACGAATTGGGTCAAGAGATGTGAATTGTTTTGCTCTCTAGAAAGGGCGCCATTGAAAGGAGTGATTACTGGGGTAGAGGTAAATGTGAAAGTGGACCAACTGAAGGGAAAGATTCCCGTTTTTTGTGATGCTCGGCATTTGGTGCGATGCAGACAGGGTGGTGTGAGTGGTGAGACAAGTTATTTTGAGTTGTGGTGTTGAGTCTTTGCACGACAAAGTGATGTTAGAATATTTCACTTATCTCTTATCAGCTTTTGTGCCAATTACATTACGTTGTTACAGGTGTCAAGCTTATGGGCATGTGGGTAGGAGGGGGATTCCTGGGTGTGAGAAGTGTGCAGAAGGGCATGAGACAAAGGAATGTGTAGCATTGGGGAAAGAAGCGGTATGTGTTAATTGTAGGGGTCCCCATGGGGTTGGGGATTTGAAGTGTCCGGTGCGAGAGAGGCAGTTTGAGGTTTCCAGGGTCTGAGTAGTGCAGAAGGTGTCGTATGTTGAGGCAGTAAAGAAAGTAGAGGATTATGGGTCAAGGGGGAAGGATCCTGAGAGGATCCCAGTGAGTAGTAGATCTGTATCAGTACAGAGGGAGGGGCCAAAGAGTGATACATGCTTCAGTAAGATTGTCTTGTTACCGTTCATATCAACGGTTATCAACTGTACTGCAGGGATGGAAAATGTAAGTCACAGAAAATGATGTTGTGGTGGCAGCTGCAGAGAAGTATTTGGGTATCCGAGATTTGACTTCAGACAAGTTACAGGGTGTGTTGAGTGATGGTGTCCCGTCCTCCCAGGTTGTTGGCCTGAGGTAGGACTAGATAGGGTTATATAGTGGTGGGGGTAGAGGTAATGGTAGGTAGGACTAGATAGGTTTATATAGTGGTGGGGGTAGAGGTAATGGTAGGTAGGACTAGATAGGTTTATATAGTGGGGTAGAGTTAATGGTAGGTTGGACTAGATAGGTTTATATAGTGGTGGGGGTAGAGGTAATGGTAGGTAGGACTAGATAGGTTTATATAGTGGGGTAGAGTTAATGGTAGGTTGGACTAGATAGGTTTATATAGTGGTGGGGGTAGAGGTAATGGTAGGTAGGACTAGATAGGTTTATATAGTGTGGGGGTAGAGGTAATGGTAGGTAGGACTAGATAGGTTTATATAGTGGTGGGGTAGAGGTAATGGTAGGTAGGACTAGATAGGTTTATATAGTGGTGGGGGTAGAGGTAATGGTAGGTAGGACTTGATATGTTTATATAGTGGTGGGGGTAGAGGTAATGGTAGGTAGGACTAGATAGGTGTATATAGTGGTGGGGTAGAGGTAATGGTAGGTAGGACTAGATAGGTTTATATAGTGGTGGGGGTAGAGGTAATGGTAGGTAGGACTTGATAGGTTTATATAGTGGTGGGGGTAGAGGTAATGGTAGGTAGGACTAGATAGGTTTATATAGTGGTGGGGGTAGAGGTAATGGTAGGTAGGACTAGATAGGTTTATATAGTGGTGGGGGTAGAGGTAATGGTAGGTAGGACTAGATAGGTTTTTATAGTGGTGGGGGTAGAGGTAATGGTAGGTAGGACTAGATAGGTTTATATAGTGGTGGGGGTAGAGGTAATGGTAGGTAGGACTAGATAGGTGTATATAGTGGTGGGGGTAGAGGTAATGGTAGGTAGGACTAGATAGGTTTATATAGTGGTGGGGGTAGAGGTAATGGTAGGTAGGACTAGATAGGTTTATATAGTGGTGTAGAGTTAATGGTAGGTTGGACTAGATAGGTTTATATAGTGGTGGGGGTAGATTTAATGGTAGGATATTGGTGTATTTATTTCCCTTTTTTTTCAAGCGATGTATAAGGGATTTATACTCCAGTCTAGTAGGTGCAACATTTATTGTATGCTAACCGCCGTTAAACCTCATCGGAGAAGAAGTGCATGTCAGAGCAGAAACTATACCATCAAGTCCAAGGAACTGTCCGTAGGTCTCCCGAGATTTGTGACAAGGCATATATCTGGGGAAGGGTATTAAACAATTTCTGGAGTGTTGAAAGTTTCCAAGAGCACAGCGGTCTCCATCATTAGGAAATTGAAAAAATATGGAACTACCCAGACTATGCCTAGAGCTGGCTGTCTGACCAAACTGAGCAAACGGGCAAGAAGGGAGGTGACCAAGAACCCAATGAGTACTCTGACAGAACTACAGAGTTCCTTGGCTGAGACGGCAGAACCTGCCAGAAGAACAACAGTCTCTACAGCACTTCACCAATCTGGGCCCGGTTTCTCGATAGCGATGGAATTTAGGCTTACAAGTGTTTTAACGATGCATCTTTCCTACAACGGCCGATGATGTAAAAAACGTTTCCCAAAACACCACACGGAGAGAATGGTTCGCTAAGTGTGTCGTTGAGGCGTATGACGATACTGATAGGATTGAAAGGGAACGCTGCTCTCAGATCAGCTTTTTCCATTCAAATCTTATCTTAACATTCAAATTATTCCACAATACTTCTGTGTATAAAGTGACGCTGGAAGGCAAAAAAAAAAGCATCTAACGACGCACTTAGCTGTTCTGCAAGTGGTCTGAGGCAAACTGTTAGATTACGAGCGTATTCAAGTGCAACGTTAACAATGGTTTTGGGAAATAGCGAAGGTTCTAACAATGAACTTAGCCCTGGGCTTTATGGGAGAGTGGCCAGATGGAAGAAGCCACGCCTGAGAAAAAGGCCTTTTTCACGAGAAAGACTGAGAGCATAAGGCAAAATATTCTGTGGTCTTAGGAGTCAAAAATGTTACTCTTTGACCTGCATGCAAAGAGATATATCTGGAGAAAACCAGGCACAGCTCATCACATGTCTAATACCATCCCTACCGTGAAGCATGGTGGTAGCAGCATCATTCTATGGGGATGCTTTTCAGCAGCAGGAACTGGGAGACTGGTAAGGATAGAGGGAACAATGAATGGAGCCAAATACAGGACAATCCTTGATGAGAATCTGCTTCAGAGTGCAAACAACCTTAGACTGGGGTGAAGATTTACGTTCCAACAGGACAATGACCCCAAGCATACAGCCAAAGCAACACTGAAATGGCTTTGGAACAAAAATGTGAAAGTCCTTCAGTGACACAGCCAAAGCCCAAAATCTGTAAGGAAGAATGGGAGAAAAGCTGATACACACATACCCAAGATGACTCAAAGCTGTAATCGCCTCCAAAAGTGTTCCTACAAAGTATTGACTCTTATGTGAATACTTATGTAAATTAGATATTTCTGTATTTCATTTTCAATACATTTGCAAAAAAATCCCAAAATGGTTTCACTTTGTCAATATGGGGTATTGTGTGTAGATGGGTGAGAAAAAAATTGATGTATTTTGAATTCAGGCTGTAACACAACAAAATGTGGAATAAGTACACTACCGTTCAAAAGTTTGGGGTCACTTAGAAAATGTATCAGAAATACAGTGTAGACATTGTTAATGTGCTATATGACTATTGTAGCTGGAAACGGCAGATTCTTTATGGAATATCTACATAGGCGTACAGAGGCCCATTATCAGCAACCATCACTCCTGTGTTCCAATGGCACGTTGTGTTAGCTAATCCACGTTTCTCATTTTAAAAGGCTAACTGAACATTAGAAAACCCTTTTGCAATTATGTTAGCACAGCTGAAAACTGTTGTTCTGATTAAAGAAGCAATAAAACTGGCCTTCATTAGACTAGTTGAGTATCTGGAGCATCAGCATTTGTGGGTTCGATTACAGGCTTAAAATGGCCAGAAACAAATAACTTTCTCCTGAAACTCGTCAGTCTGTTCTTGTTCTGAGAAATTAAGGATATTCCATGCGAGAAATTGCCAAGAAACTGAAGATCTCGTACAACGCTGTGTACTACTCCCTTCACAGAAAAGCACAAACTGGCCCTAACCAGAATAGAAAGAGGAGTGGGAGGCCCCGGTGCACAGCTGAGCAAGAGGACAAGTACATTAAAGTGTCTAGTTTGAGAAACAGATGCCTTACAAGTCCTCAACTGGCAGCTTCATTAAATAGTACCCACAAAACACCAGTCTCAATGTCAACAGTGAAGAGGCGACTCCGGGATGCTGTCCTTCTAGGCCGAGTTCCTCTGACCAGTGTCTGTGTTCTTTTGCCCATCTTAATCTTTTCTTTTTATTGGCCAGTCTGAGATATGGCTTTTTCTTTGCTGTTAGGTGGGGCCAATGGGTGTTGAAGGTCAATCCAGAAGTCCATGGCAAAATCCTCTTTTTATGTAGCTTAGCACAAACTAAAAAGTTGCTTGCGTGATTTGCCCAGTCGGAATTGTAATACTGTATTAAGCATGGCGTTATAGATGTGCCTCAGCCAAATGCTGAGAGGGAACGTCAGGCAGACAGACAGGAGATCATCCACCGGGGAGGAAGAACACCTTGTGTGCTCTCTAGTATAAAGTATCTACTTAAGTCCACAGATGATGCAATCTCTATTGCACTCCACACTGCCCTTTCCTACCTGGACAAAAGGAACACCTATGTGAGAATGCTATTCATTGACTACAGCTCAGCGTTCAACACCATAGTGCCCTCAAAGCTCATCACTAAGCTAAGGACCCTGGGACTAAACACCTCCCTCTGCAACTGGATCCTGGATTTCCTGACGGGCCGCCCCCAGGTGGTAAGGGTAGGTAACAACACATCTGTCCCGCTGATCCTCAACACGGGGGCCCCTCAGGGGTGCGTGCTCAGTGCCCTCCTATACTCCCTTTTCACTCATGACTGCACGGCCAGGCACGACTCCAACACCATCATTAAATTTTCTGATGACACATCAGTGGTATGCCTGATCACTGACAACGATGAGACAGCCTATAGGGAGGAGGTCAGAGACCTGACCGTGTGGTGCAAGGGCAACAACTTCTCCCTCAACGTGATCAAGACATAGGAGATGATTGTGGACTACAGGAAAAGGAGGACCGAGCACACCCCCATTCTCATCGACAGGGCTGTAGTGGAGCAGGTTGAGAGCTTCAAGTTCCTTGGCGTTCACATCACCAACAAACTATCATGGTCCAAGCACACCAAGACAGTCGTGAAGAAGGCACGACAAAACCTATTCCCCCTCAGGAGACTGAAAAGATTTTACATGGGTCCTGAAATCCTCAAAAGGTTTTACAGCTGGACCATCGAGAGCATCCTGACTGGTTAAATCGCTGCTGGTAAGGCAACTGCTCGCCCTCCGACCGCAAGGCACTACAGAGGGTAGTGCGTACGGCACAGTACATCACTGGGGCCAAGCCTTCTGCCATTCAGGACCTCTATACCAGGCGGTGTCAGAAGAAGGCCCTAAAAATTGTCAGACTCCAGCCACCCAAGTCATAGACTGTTTTCTCTGCAATCAAATTCAATCAAATTTATTTTTATATAGCCCTTCGTACATCAGCTGATATCTCAAAGTGCTGTACAGAAACCCAGCCTAAAACCCCAAACAGCAAGCAAAGCATGTGAAAGAAGCACGGTAGCTAGGAAAAACTCCCTAGGAAAAACTCCCTAGAAAGGCCAAAAACCTAGGAAGAAACCTAGAGGAACCAGGCTATGAGGGGTGGCCAGTCCTCTTCTGGCTGTGCAGGGTGGATATTATAACAGAACATGGTCAAGATGTTAAAATGTTAAAATGTTCATAAATGACCAGCATGGTCAAATAATAATAATCATAGTAGTTGTCGAGGGGGCAACAAGCACGTCCGGTGAACAGGTCAGGGTTCCATAGCCGCAGGCAGAACAGTTGAAACTGGAGCAGCAGCACGGCCAGGTGGACTGGGGACAGCAAGGAGTCATCATACCAGGTAGTCCTGAGGCATGGTCCTAGGGCTCAGGTCCTCCGAGAGAAAGACAGAAAGAGAGAATTAGAGAGAGCATATTTAAATTCACACAGGACACCGGATAAGACAAGAGAAATACTCCAGATGTAACAGACTGACCCTAGCCCCCCGACACATAAACTAATGCAGCATAAATACTGGAGGCTGAGACAGGAGGGATCAGAAGACACTGTGGCCCCATCCGATGATACCCCCGGACAGGGCCAAACAGGCAGGATATAACCCCACCCACTTTGCCAAAGCACAGCCCCCACACCACTAGAGGGATGTCTCCAACCACCAACTTACCGTCCTAAGACAAGGCCGAGTATAGCCCACAACGATCTCCGCCATGGCACAACCCAAGGGGGGGCGCCAACCCAGACAGGAAGACCACGTCAGTGACTCAACCCACTCAAGTGACGCACCCCTCCCATGGACGGCATGGAAGAACACCAGTAAGCCAGTGACTCAGCCCCTGTAAAAGGGTTAGAGGCAGAGAATCCCAGTGGAAAGAGGGGAACCGGCAAGGCAGAGACAGCAAGGGCGGTTCGTTGCTCCAGCCTGACTGAGTCTGCATCTCTCACATTGGTAGGCAGACCATTCCATAAAAATGGAGCTCTATAGGAGAAAGCTCTACCTCCAGCCGTTTGCTTAGAAAT
This sequence comes from Salmo salar, assembly GCF_965601325.2. NCBI lineage: Eukaryota > Metazoa > Chordata > Actinopteri > Salmoniformes > Salmonidae > Salmo > Salmo salar. The sequence goes on from NC_138315.1 coordinate 46,775,012, forward strand.
TCTAGGGACAATTAGGAGGCCTGCGTCTTGTGACCGTAGCGTACGTGTAGGTATGTACGGCAGGACCAAATCGGAAAGATAGGTAGGAGCAAGCCCATGTAATGCTTTGTAGGTTAGCAGTAAAACCTTGAAATCAGCCCTTGCCTTAACAGGAAGCCAGTGTAGGGAGGCTAGCACTGGAGTAATATGATCAAATTTTTTGGTTCTAGTCAGGATTCTAGCAGCCGTATTTAGCACTAACTGAAGTTTATTTAGTGCTTTATCCGGGTAGCCGGAAAGTAGAGCATTGCAGTAGTCCAGCCTAGAAGTAACAAAAGCATGGATTAATTTTTCTGCGTCATTTTTGAACAGAAAGTTTCAGATTTTTGCAATGTTACGTAGATGGAAAAAAGCTGTCCTTGAAACAGTCTTGATATGTTCTTCAAAAGAGAGATCAGGGTCCAGAGTAACGCCGAGGTCGTTCACAGTTTTATTTGAGACGACTGTACAACCATCCAGATTAATTGTCAGATTCAACAGAAGATCTCTTTGTTTCTTGGGACCTAGAACAAGCATCTCTGTTTTGTCCGAGTTTAAAAGTATAAAGTTTGCAGCCATCCACTTCTTTATGTCTGAAACACAGGCTTCTAGCGAGGGCAATTTTGGGGCTTCACCATGTTTCATTGAAATGTACAGCTGTGTGTCGTCCGCATAGCAGTGAAATTTAACATTATGTTTTCGAATGACATCCCCAAGAGGTAAAATATATAGTGAAAACAATAGTGGTCCTAAAACGGAACCTTGAGGAACACCGAAATTTACAATTGATTTGTCAGAGGACAAACCATTCACAGAGACAAACTGATATCTTTCCAACAGATAAGATCTAAACCAGGCCAGAACTTGTCCATGTAGACCAATTTGGGTTTCCAATCTCTCCAAAAGAATGCAAGCATAGACTGTTTTCTCCTGCAAGCGGTACCAGAGCGCCAAGTCTTGGTCCGAGAGCCTTCTAAACAGCTTATACCCCCACGCCATAAGCGTCCTAAACATCTAATCAAATGGCTACCCAGATTTTTGCATCCCCCCCCCACTTCTGCACTGCTGCTACTCTCTGTTATTATCTATGCATAGTCACTTTAATAACTCTATCTACATGTAAATACTTCCTCAATTATCTCGACACCGTTGCCCCCCGCACATTGACTCTGTACCGGTACCCCTTGTGTATAGCCCTGCTATTGTTATTTACTGCTGCTCTTTAATTATTTGTTATTCTTATCTCTTACTTTTTTAGAGATTTTCTTAAAACTGCATGGTTGGTTAAGTGCTTGTAAGAAAGCATTTCACTGTAAGGTCAACACCTGTTGTATTTGGCGCATGTGACAAATACAATTTGATTTGATTTGATAACTAGAACGTAACTACTTCTTTCGAATACATTCACATTTTGTTTTGTTTTAGTTTGAAGGGTAAGTTCCCATCTGATACAGCAAGAATTGATGCTCTGGTTTTTTCAGGTCAGCAAAAGCAGAGCTATAAAAAGCAGCAGCTCAGTGACCCTTGGTGTAGCCACAGCTCTGGCAGTCATCCCAATGCACAAAACATGAAGGGAAAGTACTTGTCTTTAGGAGGAAAGGACAACATAGGAGGCATGTTGTGCTTGAACGCTGTGCCAACGGAACAGAGTAAAAATACTACACTTACGTTCCCAACACATCAACGCCCTTGCCATTAAAGACCTGAAACCTTGACCGCATTTACACAAAATGACTATATTTTTCGTATTTTTCATCATTTTCCAGTCAACTTGTAATTCCTCATTTGATTTGATTTGAAGTATTTACCTAATATTTCTATCCAATCCTCCTTCTTTCCTTCTGTTTCACACTGCTTCTCTCCCACCTCCCACCTCCTAGTACCCAATCCTCCTTCTATCCTGCTGTGTGTCACACTGCCTCTCTCCTGTGCCGGCACCCGCACTCGCCCTGAGGAGCGTGTCATCGGTCCGGTTCAACCTGTGCCGGCTCCACGCACCAGACCTCCAGTGCGCCTTCCCAGCCCGGTACGTCCTGTGCCGGCTCCCCGCACTCGTCCACCAGTGCGTGTGTTCAGTCCGGAGTCTCCAGCGACGGTCTACAGCCCGGAACCTCCAGCGACGATTCACAGTCCAGAGCGTCCAGCGATGGTTCACAGTTCAGAGCCTCCAGTGACGGTCCACAGTCCAGTGCCTCCAGTGACGGTCCACGGCCCGGAGCTTCCAGTGACGGTCCACGGCCCGGAGCTTCCTGCGCCGGTTCCATGGCCGGAGCCTTCCTCTGCGCTGGTGCCCAGTCCAGGCACAATGTCCAGTCCCGCTCCATGGACGGAGCCTTCCTCTGCGCCGGTGTCCAGTCCAGGCACAGCGTTCAGCCCGGCTCCATGTCCGGATCCGCGGTCTGAGCGGGTGCTACGTCCCACACCGGAGCTGCCACCGACGCTAGTTGCCCACCCTAACCCTCCCCATCTAGTTTCAGGTTTCGCGGTCGGAGTCAGCACCTTTTTGGGGGGGTGGGGGGGGGGGGGGGGGGGGTACTGCGATGTGGGATATTGTTTGTTTTGTATGTGTGCTTATGTGCGCTACGTATTTCACATCGTTATATCTTTGTTGTTTTGAGAAGTTTCACTATTATTAAAATGTGGAACTCTGCTCACGCTGCGCCTTGGTCCAATTATTTATATGACGATCGTGACAGTCAGGGTGGAGACCAAGAACCCAATGGTCACTCTGACAGAGCTCTAGAGTTCCTCTGTAGAGATGGGAGAACCTTCCAGAAGGACAACCATCTCTGCAGCACTCCACCAATCAGCCCTTCATGGTAGAGTGGCCAGACGGAAGCCACTCCTCAGTAAAAAGGCACATGATAGCTCACTTGGAGTTTGCCAAAAGGAACCTAATGGACTCTCATACCATGAGAAACAAGATTCTCTGGTCTGATGAAACCAAGATTGAACTCTTTGGGCTCAATGCCAAGCATCACATCTGGATGAAACCTGGCACCATCCCTATGGTGAAGCATGGGGGTGGCAGCATCATGCTGTGGGGATGTCTTTCAGCAGCAGGGACTGGGAGACTAGTCAGGATCAAGGGAAAGATGAATGGAGCAAAGTACAGAGAGATACTTGATGATATCCTCCTCCAGAGCGCTCAGGACCTCAGACTAGGGTGAAGGTGCACCTTCCAACAGGACAACGACCCTAAGCACACAGCCAAGACAACGCAGGAGTGTCTTTGAGTGGCCCAGCCTGAGCCTGGACTTGAACCTGTCTCTGGAGAGACCTGAAAATAGCTGTGCGGCAACATTCCCCATCCAACCTGACAGAGCTTGAGAGGAACTGCAGAGAAGAATTGGAGAAATTCCCCAAATACAGGCGTGCCACTGCTTGTAGCGTAATACCCAAGAAGACTCAATGCCAAAGGTGCTTTAACCAAGTACTGAGTAAAGGGTCTGAATACTTATGTAAATGTGATATTCACGGTTAAATTTTTTTGGGATATAATTTGCAACAATTTCATTACGGGGTATTGTGTGTAGATTAATGAGGAACAAAACGCAATTTAATACATTTTTAGAACATGGCTGTAACGTAACAAAATGTGGAATACTTTCCAAGGGCACTGTATGTATTGAAGAGGTTGGGGCTTAAGCTGCATCTCTGTCTCACCAAATGGTCCTGTGGTAAGAAATGTGTGTTTTTTGCCAATTTTAACTGCACACTTGTTGTTTGTGTACAGTACATAGATTTTATAATGTCGTATGTTTTTCCCCCAACCCCATTTTCCATAAATTTGTATAGCAGAGTCAAAAGCTTTTTTGAAATCAACAAAGCATGAGAAGACTGTGCCTTTGTTTTGGTTTGTTTGTTTGTCAATTATGGTGTGCAGGGTGAATACGTGGTCTGTCGTAGGGTAATTTGGTAAAAAGCCAATTTGACATTTGCTCAGTACATTGTTTTCACTGAAGAAATGTACACGTCTGCCGTTAATGATAATGCAGAGGATTTTCCCAAGGTTGCTGTTGACGCATATCCCACGGTAGTTATTGGGGCCAAATTTGTTTCCACTTTTGTGGATTGAGGTGATCAGTCCTTGGTTCCTAATATTGGGGAAGATTCCAGAGCTGAGGATGATGTTAAAGAGTATAACCAATTGTAGTCTGTATATTTTATCATTTCATTGAGGATACCATAAACTCCACAGGCCTTTTTGGGTTGGAGGGTTTGTATTTTGTCCTGCAGTTCATTCAATGTAATTGGAGATTCCAGTGGGTTCTGGTAGTCTTTAATAGTTACATTTACATTTTAGTCATTTAGCAGATGCTCTTATCCAGAGCGACTTACAGTAGTGAATGCATACATTTCATTTTATACCTTTTTTATTTTTTGTACTGGCCCCCCGTGGGAATCGAACCCACAACCCTGGCATCGCAAACACCATGCTCTACCAACTGAGCTACAGGGAAGGCCTAGTTGATTGTAAGATTTGTATTTGATCTCTATCACTCTCTGTCTGTCTCTCTCTCTCGCTCTATCTATCCATCTATCTGTCTGTCTGTCTTTCTCTCTCTGTCTGTCTGTCTCTCTCACTTTCTCTCTCTCGCTCTCTCTCTCTCTGTCTGTCTCGCTCTCTTTCTCTCTCATGCTTTCTCTCTCTATGTCTGTCTCGCTCTCTTTCTCTCTCATGCTTTCTCTCTCTATGTCTGTCTGTCTGTCTGTCTGTCTGTCTGTCTGTCTGTCTGTCTCTCTCTCTCTCTCTCTCTCTCTCTCTCTCTCTCTCTCTCCTTTCTTCTATAAATGACCACCATTCATTCATTCTTCCATCTCTTTGTCATTTTTACTCCATTTTGCTGCGTGTTCATTCAACATTCAATTTGTTTTATTGCTATGCACACAGAAGAAAATAGTAAATGGTATGGCTACATGATTTTCATTTTGATGTAGTATTTTTTTCTTCTGTTTATTCCTACCACTTGGCGTTATTGCTTTCAGTAGTCTAGACGCTGCAGTATTTCAGTCGCCAACAGCAGAGGCGAAGATGCTTGCCCACTTTGAGGATAAGTCACTAAACTCATCAGTTAAATTAGTGCAGGCACACTGCGCTCAGCAAAGGAGGATGTGACTTATTTCTCGAATTGAGTTAATCCACCTTGACATTTGGAGATGCTTTATCCATCGACTGCTTTTCCTGTTCTGAAAAGAGGACAGAAAACCGAAGTTTGCTATATGTTCTCCCTCACTTCAAAGAAATGTGGGATTCATCTGCGGTTGTGTAGGGTTTCTTATCGGATGAGTACAAGGTGTGTCACCTGTGGAAAAAATAAATAACTGAGGTAAGTTATTTTTTATATATTTTAACAGTTCTCAGCGCATGTATACGCTATATGTCTTGTTGTCTTGTGTTGCTATTTATTTATACATTTTTGGTTATGTAGATTAGACACAGCTGAATGACAATATTGGCAGTGTTATTGTTTTCAACCTGGACTCAGAGGTAGACATAACATAATAAATGTAAATCTGTATTCCTTCATTTAGTGTCAGATGTTACGTTTTGTATGGTTTGTATTCATTTGTGGATGCCCATCATCCATTTCATATGATATGTTACAAATTGCAATTCGTACAATATGTAATATGTTGTGAATTCCAATTTATTGTGGCTAACATTAACTAGGTGGCTAATGCTAATGTTAGATAAGTGGCTAACTATATCTAGGCTAGTGGTTAAGGTTAGTGGTTAGGGTTAAGGTTAGAGTTAGGAGTTAGGTTAAAGGGTTAGGGTTGTAGACTAGAGGAACTGTTAGCTAACATGCTAAGTAGTTGCAAAGTAGCTAAAAAGTAGACATTCTAGACATTTGCGTTGTACCCCGACCCTGACCAATCTCCTTCCTTAAATTTTTTTTTCATTAAAGGAGTAGTTTGTACTTAAAATAACAATCTTAAATAGTTCCTCACCCTGAAAGTAGTCTATTGGCCATGCTCACATGCCTCCATTACTTCCATTGATTGTTAGCTTGTGGTGGCTAAAGTTAGCTGAAGTTTGTAGTGGCTCTAAAGCTGCACAATGTGGGGCTCCTGAGTGGCGCAGCGGTCTAAGGCACAATTGGCCCAGCGTCGTCCAGGTTAGGGGAGGGTTTGGCCAGCTAGGATGTCCTTGTCCCATTGGGTTCTAGTGACTCCTGTGACGGGCCGGGGCGCATGCACGCTGACACGGTCGGCAGTTGTGCTGTGTTTCCTACGATACATTGGTACAACCGGCTTCCGGGTTAAGCGAGCAGTGTGTCAAGAAACAGTGCGGCTTGGCAGGGTCATGTTTCGGAGGAAGCATGGCTCTCGACCTTCGCCTCTCCCGAGTCCATACGGGAGTTGCAGCGATGGGACAAGACTTTAACTACCAACTGGACACCATGAAATTGGGGATAAAAAGGGCTAAACAATATATAAAAAATAGGTGCACTATGCAAAAATTGCTCCGCCATTTCTTGGTTGGTAAAATTATAATAGTTTGCCTGATTTCGGTTTGTGTGACTAAATAAGCAAACATAGTGTAGAGAATCATTGTACCATCTAAACTGCTGTGACATATCTTTTCCATAACCAAAAATATTATATTTTTAACTGTTTGACGCTAGTGTACAAAACCGAAAGTAAAAGACGCAAAAATGAAACTTAACCTCTGTGGGGTATGTGGGACGCTAGCGACACACTATTCAACAGTCAGTGAAATAGCAGGGCGCCAAATTCAAAACAACAAAATCTCATAATTCAAATTTCTCAAACATACAACTATTATATCCCATTTTAAAGATACACTTCTCATTAATCCAACCACATTGTCCGATTTCAAAAAGGCTTTATGGCGAAAGCATAACATTAGATTATGTTAGAACAGCGCCGAGACAAGAAAAACCACACAGCCATTTTCCAAGCAAGGAGAGGCGTCACAAAAACCAGAAATACAGCTAAAATGAATCACTAACCTTTGATGATCTTCATCAGATGGCACTCATTGGACTTCATGTTACACAATACATGTATGTTTTGCTCGATAAAGTTCATATTTATATCCAAAAACCCCATTTTAAATTGGCGTGTAATGTTCAGAAAGGTTTTGCCTCCCAAAACTTCCGGTGAATGAGCACATCAATTTATAGAAATACTCATCATAAACGTTGATAAAATATTCCACTGTTATTCAAAGAATTATAGATACACTTCTTCTTAATGCAATCACTGTGTTAGATTTCAAAAAAGCTTTACAGCGAAAGCACACTTTGCAATAATCTGAGTACGGTGCTCAGTCACAAAACCAAACCCGCCATTTTATGGACTCAACAAAACTCAGAAATAGCATTATAAATATTCACTTACCTTTGATGATCTTCATCGGAATGCACTCCCAGGAATCCCAGTTCCACAATAAATGTTAATTTGTTTCGATAAAGTCCATCCTTTATGTCCAAATACCTCCTTTTTGTTAGCGCGTTCAGTCGAGTAATCCAAATCCACTGTGCTCGCGTAGTGAGTTGAGACGAAAAGTCCAAAAAGTTATATTACAGTTCGTAGAAACATGTCAAACGATGTATAGAATCAATCTTTAGGATGTTTTTATCATAAATCTTCCATAATATTCCAACCGGACGATTCCTTTGTCTTCAAAAAAGCAAAGGAATACAGCTAACTCTCACGTGAGTGCACGCCACCGAGCTCATGTCATTTTCTCAATTATCTGATTCCAATGGCTCTTATTCTCTCCCCATTCACAGTAGAAGCATGAAACAACGTTCTAAAGACTGTTGACATCTAGTGGAAGCCTTAGGATGTGCAAAATGACCCCATTGACACTGTATACTGGATAGGGAATCACTTGAATAACTACAAACCTCAGATTTCCACACTTCCTGGATGGATTTTTTCTCAGGTTTTTGCCTGCCATACAAGTTCTGTTATACTTACAGACATCATTCAAACAGTTTTAGAAACTTCAGAGTGTTTTCTATCAAAATCTACTAATAATATGCATATCTTAGCTTCTGGGACTGAGTAGCAGGCAGTTTACCCTAGGCACCTTCTTCATCCAGATGTCAAAATACTGCACCCTACCCTAGAGAAGTTAACACCGGAAAGCATTTCTTTGTGAATTTGGTCGGGTCGCCCAAAAAGTTACATATTGCACCTTTAAAGAAAACGGAACCATGGATTACAGTTTCTCCTGGCCCATAAACTACTTTCAGGGTAAGGAACCATCTAACATCAAGTTGTAAAATAGTGAACTACTCCTTTAAATAACCTTCTGTCTTATGTAACCATGCCAAACGTAACATATCATACTCATTTGAGTGTCCTGGATTTACATTTACTATGTTACGTCTAGTGTATGAGACCAGGCTGTTGTTTTTGCTTGTATGCTATGATCTTTCCGTCATAGATACTTAGCTATATCCTTAATCCTTATTTATTATTAAGGTTCTTCATGCAACTACTGAATTGTATCATTAAATCTGCTACACAGGATTTCCTTTATGAAGATGCCCACAGAACGTTTATGTGTGTCCATTGGAACGTTGCTGTTTGCCTTTTTGTCTTTCTCCACTGTTCGAGGTAAGAGATGAAACTGCGATGGTTGCTGATAAAGAGTTAAATTGATGGCTGTTTAAACCAAAGGACACTCTCTAAATCTCTCAGGGGCCGGTTAGTGGATAACTACTGTATCCATACTGCATATTGAATGTTGAAGAAGTAGATCATTGTTTTTGTTATTCGCAGCTGCTATGCCCCAGGGCACTGTACATCAAATCAAATCAAATTGTATTGATCACATACACATATTTAGCAGATGTTATTGTGGGTGTAGCAAAATGCTTGTGTTCCTAGCTCCAAAAGTGCAGGAGTATCTAACAATTCACAACAATACACACACATCTCAAAGTAAAATAATGGAATTAAGAAATGTATAAATATGAGGATGAGCAATGTCGGAGTGGCACTGACTATAATATAGTAAAATACAGTAAATGTGTATGAAATAAGTAACTGTAAATGATTGAAGAATCTGGAAAGAAAATACCCAAACCACTCTCAGGGATTTGAATTACTAGCCTATGTTATTATTCAGGATTTTTCAATCAAATGAACCTATTTGGTCTGGTCTATTACAAAGCTGAGTAGGTGTTGTGCCCCACTTTAAAATCCAATCAGTCTACCTTTGTGTCCTAAAATACCATTACAGCTTTGGTGAGGAGAAAAGTGTTCATAAGGTGTGCCCGTGAACCCGTGTCACAGTGTGTAACATATTGTTTGAGAGACCGAGGGTGACAAAGAAAGAGAGAGAGAGAGTGTGTGTGTATTTGTGTGAGTCTGTGTGTGTGGAGAGAGGAGAGAGACAGAACAGACCTGGTAGGGATCCAGGACAGAGTCTGAACAGACCTGGTAGGGATCCAGGAGAGAGTCAGAACAGACCTGGTAGGGATCCAGGAGAGAGTCAGACAGACCTGGTAGGGATCCAGGAGAGAGTCAGAACAGACCTGGTAGGGATCCAGGAGAGAGTCAGAACAGACCTGGTAGGGATCCAGGAGAGAGTCAGAACAGACCTGGTAGGGATCCAGGAGAGAGTCAGAACAGACCTGGTAGGGATCCAGGAGAGAGTCAGAACAGACCTGGTAGGGATCCAGGAGAGAGTCAGAACAGACCTGGTAGGGATCCAGGAGAGAGTCAGAACAGACCTGGTAGGGATCCAGGAGAGAGTCAGAACAGACCTGGTAGGGATCCAGGAGAGAGTCAGAACAGACCTGGTAGGGATCCAGGAGAGAGTCAGAACAGACCTGGTAGGGATCCAGGAGAGAGTCAGAACAGACCTGGTAGGGATCCAGGAGAGAGTCAGAACAGACCTGGTAGGGATCCAGGAGAGAGTCAGAACAGACCTGGTAGGGATCCAGGAGAGAGTCAGAACAGACCTGGTAGGGATCCAGGAGAGAGTCAGAACAGACCTGGTAGGGATCCAGGAGAGAGTCAGAACAGACCTGGTAGGGATCCAGGAGAGAGTCAGAACAGACCTGGTAGGGATCCAGGAGAGAGTCAGAACAGACCTGGTAGGGATCCAGGAGAGAGTCAGAACAGACCTGGTAGGGATCCAGGAGAGAGCGCGCCGGGGGCCGGGAGAGTCAGAACAGACCGGTGGGTCCAGGGAGTCGCGCCGGAGGGCCAGGAGAGTCAGAACAGACCTGGTAGGGATCCAGGAGAGAGTCAGAACAGACCTGGTAGGGATCCAGGAGAGAGTCAGAACAGACCTGGTAGGGATCCAGGAGAGAGTCAGAACAGACCTGGTAGGGATCCAGGAGAGAGTCAGAACAGACCTGGTAGGGATCCAGGAGAGAGTCAGAACAGACCTGGTAGGGATCCAGGAGAGAGTCAGAACAGACCTGGTAGGGATCCAGGAGAGAGTCAGAACAGACCTGGTAGGGATCCAGGAGAGAGTCAGAACAGACCTGGTAGGGATCCAGGAGAGAGTCAGAACAGACCTGGTAGGGATCCAGGAGAGAGTCAGAACAGACCTGGTAGGGATCCAGGAGAGAGTCAGAACAGACCTGGTAGGGATCCAGGAGAGAGTCAGAACAGACCTGGTAGGGATCCAGGAGAGAGTCAGAACAGACCTGGTAGGGATCCTTCATGTAGGTTATTGTTTATTGATCGACTCCAGATGAACTGTGTTTCATCATCCATTCGGTCTCTTTCAAGGATCTGTATTCTGTATATTATTCTGCAGGCAGCCCTCCCTCCCCCTGGCATTGAACCAAACATGGCAGAGTTACTTTATGTTCCCAAGAGACCACATGGTTGCCTGGTCCCCCTCAGATTGTAATACAGGGATACCCACTGGGCTCTCAGTTACAGACTCTATTCAGCAGGAAAATAAGGAAACATGAAAGAGTAATAAAAATAGATAGAGACAAGACTGATCCTGGAGGAGGAGAGACAGAGGAACAGGAACACAGAGACCACAGAAGAAGCGAGAAAAGAAGCTCAGATTATTTATCCGTTGGGTCTCATTAGTGCAAAATGTGTCCCTCTATGACCATCTAATACTTTTATCCAGAAACACTGGCTGCTACTTAAAGAGTTCAAAGGTGAACGGATATTTGAGGTTGAAACTTTGACTCTCTCAGACCTAATGCAACAAGTCTAATGTACAATCATTGTACAGTATAGGCATCACCCAAAACATACCTTCATGTCTAGTAGGAGACACCATGTAGTTGATGTATGATGATGAATGTAAATGTTTAGAATTGGTTCATTATAGTACGTTACATCACTTTACCCATGGGCAATCCTGACTGCTTTTATGTGATGAGTTCAGTTTGTGTTTGTGTGTGCATGCGTTTCCTGTTTACTTTGATGACTTAGATACAGTTCGATGAGCGAAGTCAGTGCTGAGAATAATTATGTTGTGATGGTAATAACATTCCTTCTGTGTGGCATCAGGGTCTATTGGAATCCTGAAGCTTTACCAGCCTCCTTTACCAGGCTCCTTTACCAGCCTCCTTTACCAGCCTCCTTTACCAGCCTCCTTTACCAGTCTCCTTTACCAGCCTCCTTTACCAGCCTCCTTTACCAGCCTCCTTTACCAGCCTCCTTTACCAGTCTCCTTTACCTGTCTCCTTTACCAGGCTCCTTTACCAGCCTCCTTTACCAGCCTCCTTTACCAGGCTCCTTTACCAGCCTCCTTTACCAGTCTCCTTTACCAGTCTCCTTTACCAGCCTCCTTTACCAGCCTCCTTTACCAGCCTCCTTTACCAGTCTCCTTTACCAGCCTCTTTTACCAGCCTCCTTTACCAGCCTCCTTTACCAGCCTCCTTTACCAGCCTCCTTTACCAGTCTCCTTTACCAGCCTCTTTTACCAGCCTCCTTTACCAGCCTCCTTTACCAGTCTCCTTTACCAGCCTCCTTTACCAGCCTCTTTTACCAGCCTCCTTTACCAGGTCCATAGGCTCTCACACATAGTTAGTAAGCAATGTCTATCTGGTACAGCCATGTCCAGTCTGTAGTAGGCACTTACATGCCTCCTTAAATTGAACTACAGTAGACTCCAAACATAGCATGGATGTGTCATTATTTAAAGAGTCACCCAGCTGAGTGTTATTATCAGAAACACCAGAGGCGTCCAAAATAACTATTCTCACTGCATTGATAGTACATTTATGACCTATATGAATTGAATGACATCTGCTCTGTACTGCACAACAATCTGTGTCCTCACATATTATGAGGGGGCACAGATGTTTCTCTGTCGTTGGCACTGTCACCCTACCATCTGTGCCATTTGTGGCTTGATTGACAGGCCAAAGACAATGCAGAGAAGACCCCTATATCTTCTGCTTTGTGTAGGAGAGAGAGAGTACTGTTCCCCGCAGAAAGCCATCACGTCTATTCAATACCAATCGGAATGCTGCAATCAGAGTAGAGTCAGTGGTTCCCAGTCTTTTCGGTTACTCTACCACCAACTGCTCTTCCCGGAGTACCCCTGAAGTAACCCCTCATGTGTATTTTACCAGTAGGCCTATGGTCTCATGAGTCTTCTCAAGTACCCCCTATGGATAGACCAGGTACCCCCAGGTCCTAGTACCCCTGATTGGGAACCACTGCTCTACTCCACCCCAGCACAACAGGGGACAGCACTGTAGCCTATACATTCACTTGGGTGACAATTAGTGTTTTTACTGCCATTGTAATGGAGATGAAGTGAGTCCTGGAGTACCTCGACACCGTAGACTGGGGAACATGTGCTCCATGTCCACCTGGCTGCAACAGGGAATTCCCACTGTCTCAGTGTCAAGAGCTAGCAGGCAGCAATGGATAATGGAAACGATCAGCCAGCCAAGTTGATTTTTTAATTTTTTTATTTCACCTTTATTTAACCAGGTAGGCCAGTTGAGAACAAGTTTTCATTTATAACTGCGACCTGGCCGAGATAAAGCAAAGCAGTGCGACAAAAACAACAACACAGAGTTACACATGGAATAAACAAAAGTACAGTAAATAACAATAGAAAAATATATATACAGTGTGTGCAAATGGAGTAAGGAGGTAAGGCAATAAATAGGCCATAGTAGCGAAGTAATTACAATTTAGCAAATTAACACTGGAGTGATAGATGTACAGATGATGATGTGCAAGTAGAAATACTGGTGTACAAAAGAGCAAAAAAAAGTAAATAAAAACAATATGGGGATGAGGTAGGTAGATTGGATGGGCTATTTACAGATGGGCTGTGTACAGCTGCAGCGATCGGTGAGCTGCTCAGAAGCTGATGCTTAAAGTTAGTGAGGGAGACATAAGTCTCCAACTTCAGCAATTTTTGCAAATCGTTCCAGTCATTGGCAGCAGAGAACTGGAAGAAGAGGCGACGAAAAGAGGTGTTGGGGGCTTTGGGTGTTGGGGGCTTTGGGGATGACCAGTGAGATATACCTGCTGGAGCGCGTGCTACGGGTGGGTGTTGTTATGGTGACCAGTGAGCTGAGATAAGGCGGAGCTTTACCTACCAAAGACTTATAGATGACCTGGAGCCAGTGGGTCTGGCGACGAATATGTAGCGAGGACCAGCCAACGAGAGCATACAGGTCGCAGTGGTGGGTAGTATATGGGGCTTTGGTGACAAAACGGATGGCACTGTGATAGACTGCATCCAGTTTGCTGAGTAAAGTGTTGGAGGCTATTTTGTAAATGACATCGCCGAAGTCGAGTATCGGTAGGATAGTCAGTTTTACGAGGGTATGTTTGGCAGCGTGAGTGAAGGAGGCTTTGTTGCGAAATAGGAAGCTGATTCTAGATTTCATTTTGGATTGAAGATGCTTGATATGTGTCTTAAAGGAGAGTTTACAGTCTAGCCAGACACCAGAGTAGTAATGCTAGTCGGGCGGGCGGGTGCGGGCAGCGATCGGTTGAAGAGCATGCATTTAGTTTAACTAGCGTGTAAGAGCAGTTGGAGGACACGGAAGGAGTGTTGTATGGCATTGAAGCTTGTTTGGAGGTTTGTTAACACAGTGTCCAAAGAAGGGACAGATGTATACAGAATGGTGTCATCTGCGTAGAGGTGGATCAAGGAATCACCCGCAGCAAGAGCGACATCATTGATATATACAGAGAAAAGGGTCAGCCCGAGAATTGAACCCTGTGGTATCCCCATAGAGACTGCCAGAGGTCCGGACAACAGGCCCTCCGATTTGACACACTCAACTCTATCAGAGAAGTAGTTGGTGAACCAGGCGAGGCAGTCATTTGAGAAACCAAGGCTGGTGAGTCTGCCGATAAGGTTATGGTCATTGACAGAGTCGAAAGACTTGGCCAGGTCGATGAAGACGGCTGCACAGTACTGTCTTTTATCGATGGCGGTTATGATATCGTTTAGTACCTTGAGCGTGGCTGAGGTGCCCCCATTACCAGCTCGGAAACCGGATTGCACAGCGGAGAAGGTGTCGTGGGATTCGAAATGGTCAGTGATCTGTTTGTTAACTTTGCTTTCGAAGACTTTGGAAAGGCAGGGCCGGATGGATGTAGGTCTGTAACAGTTTGGGTCTAGAGTGTCACCCCCTTTGAAGAGGGGGATGACATTGGCAGCTTTCCAATCTTTAGGAATCTCGGACAATACAAAAGAGAGGTTGAACAGACTAGTAATAATAATGCAACAATGGCGGCGGATCATTTTAGAAAGAATGGGTCACGATTGTCTAGCCCAGCTGATTTGTAGGGGTCCAGGTTTTGCAGCTCTTTCAGAACATCTGCTATCTGGATTTGGGTGAAGGAGAAGCTGGGGAGGCTTGGGCAAGTAGCTGCGGGGGGTCCGTAGCTGTTGGCCGGGGTTGTGGTCGCCTGGAGGAAAGCATGGCCAGCTGTAGAGAAATACTTATTGATATTCTCGATTATCGTGGATTTATTGGTGGTGACAGTGTTTCCTAGCTTCAGTGCAGTGGGCAGCTGGGAGGAGGTACTCTTATTCTCCATGGACTTTAGTGTCCCAGGACTTTTTGGAGTTAGAGCTGCAGGATGCAAATTTCTGTTTGAAAAAGCTAGTCTTTGCTTTCCTAACTGACTATTGGTTCATGACTTCCCTGAATAGTTGCATATCGCAGGGACTATTCAATGCTAGTGCAGTACGCCACAGGATGTTTTTGTGCTGGTCGAGGGCAGTCAGGTCTGGAGTGAACCAAGGGCTGTATCTGTTCTTAGTTCAATTTTTTTTGAAAGGGCCATGCTTATTTAAGATGGTGAGGAAATTACTTTTAAAGAACAACCAGGCATCCTCGACTGACGGGATGAGGTCAATATCCTTCCAGGATACCCGGGCCAGGTCGATTAGAAAGGCCTGTTTGCAGAAGTGTTTTAGGGAGCATTTGATAGTGATGAGGGGTGGTCGTTTGACCGCGGATCCATAACCGATGCAGGCAATGAGGCAGTGATCGCTGAGATCCTCGTTGAAAACAGCAGAGGTTTATTTGGAGGGAAAGTAGGTCAGGATAATATTTATGAGGTTGCCCATGTTTACGGATTTGGGGTTGTAACTGGTGTGTTCCTTGATCATTTGTTTGAGATTGAGGGCATCTAGCTTAGATTGTAGGACGGCCGGGAAGTTAAGCATATCCCAATATAGGTTACCTAACTCCGAGGATAGATGGGGGGCAATCAATTCACATATGGTGTCCTGTGCACAGCTGGGAGCTGAGGGGGGTCTATAACAGGTGGCAATAGTGAGAGACTTAATTCTGGAGAGAATCATTTTTAAAATTAGAAGCTCTAACAGTTTGTGCATAGACCTGGAAAGTATGACAGAACTTTGCAGGCTATCTCTGCAGTAGATTGCAACTCCTCCCCCTTTGGCAGTTCTATCTTGACGGAAAATGTTGTAGTTGGGGATGGAAATATCCGAATTTTTGGTGGCCTTCCTAAGCCAGGATTCAGACATGGCAAGGACATCAGGGTTGACGGTGTGCTAAAGCAGTGAGTAAAACAAACTTAGGGAGGAGGCTTCTGATGTTAACATGCATGAAACCAAGGCTTTTACGGTTACAGAAGTCAACAAATGAGAGTGCCTGGGGACACACAGGGCCTGGGTTAGCCTCCACATCACCAGAGGAACAGAGGAGGAGTAGGATGAGGGTACGGCTAAAGGCTAGCAAAACTGGTCGTCTAGTGCGTTGGGGACAGAGAATAAAAGGAGCATATTTCTGGGCGTGGTAGGATAGATTCAGGGCATAATGTACAGACAGGGGTATGGTGGGGTGCGGGTACAGTGGAGGTAAACCTAGGCATTGAGTGACGAAGAGAGAGGTTGCATCTCTGGACGGGCTAGTTATGCTGGGTGAGGCCACCGCATGTGTGGGAGGTGGGACAAAATAGGTATCTGAGGCATGTTGAGTGGGACTAGGGGCTCCGCAGTAAAATAAAGCAATGATAACTATCCTAAACAACAGTATACAAGGCCTATTGACATTAAAGAGAGACATAAAGTGAGGCATAAAGCAATCACAGGTGTTGATTGGGAGAGCTGGCTAAGACAACAACGGGTAAGACAACAACAGCTAATCAGCTAAGACAACAACAACAGGTAAAATGGCGATGAATGGGCAGAGAGGGTCGGTTAACTGCACACAGGGCCTGAGTTCGAGGCTAGGGCAGACAGATAAACAAAATAAACAAAATGGAGTACCGTGATTAATGAACAGTCCAGCAGGCATCAGCTATGTAGCCAGGTGATCATAGGGTCCAGTGAACAGCGATAGATGAAACAGGGAAGCCGTTAGGTATTCGTTACTACGCTAGCAAGCGGGAGACACGGCGTACATAAAGATAGCAGGTAGCAGAAGTGTCTTCACCGACGTCCAGCAAAGACCGGTTGAGGGCACAACGGACGGAATAACGTCGGCAGACCAGTCGTGATTGATCGCCGGGGCTCCGTGTCGACAAAGAGTCCAGGCCAATTGGCAAAAGAGATATTGAAGTAATTTTTTTGCTAGCCGGGAGATGCGCCTGCCTCGAGGCTAGCTGGTGCTAGCTTTGCCACTCGGTAGCAACTAGCTAGCTGCGATAATCCGATGCAAAGGTCCAGAGCTTACGGCAGGAATCTGGTGATGCAGTGGCTTCTAGTTGTGTTAGTGAAGAGTCCGGGAGGCATCAGCTGTGTAGCCGAGTGATCATCGGGTCCACTGAGCAGGCCGGGAGATGGGACTGGCTCAAGGCTAGCTTCGGGGCTGGGCCACTCGGTAGCAGCTAGCTAGATGCGATGATATGGAGTAATGGTCCAGAGCTTACGGCAGGAATCTGGTGATGTAGTGGAGAAGAGCAGTCCGGTATGCTCAGGGTTGATATCGCGCTGTGCAGACAAGCAGGTATTATCCAGGCTAAAAGCGGCTTGTGTCCTAGCTAAAGGTAAAGGCTGCAAGCAGTGGCTAACAATGACGAAACAGCTAATTGCATAATTAGCTGGTTAGCATCTGATGGCTAACATCTGTTGGAGTTTCTAGCTATAAGGTCTAAAAATAGCAGATCCGTATCACATTGGGTGAGCGTTAGTATTTGTGTGTCTGTCTGTGTGAGAGACTCCATCTGTAGTGTATTTGCATGTGTACAAGGATTACATTTTAGTCATTTGGCAGACGCTCTTATCCAGAGCGACTTACAGTAGTGAATGCATACATTTCATTTCATGCATTTTTTTTTGTACTGGCCCCCCGTGTGAATTGAACCCACAACCCTGGCGTTGCACACACCATGCTGGCGTTGCAAACACCATGCTCTACCAACTGAGCCACAGGGAAGGCCAAGGATCCCAATTTAGTTCCTGAACAGAGCCCATTGTTTCCCAAATGGCACCCTCTTCACTATATAGTGCACTACTTCTGATCAGAGCCCTATGGGGCCTGACGAAGATTAAGTCAGTTACATCACAAATAAAACAGTACATCATACATCATATTACTACACCACTACTCTATCACTATATATCTACAATACAATACATTATTACACCACTACTCTACCACTATATATCTACAATACAACACATTATTATACCACTACTCTACCACTATATATCTACAATACAACACATTATTATAACACTACTCTACCACTATATATCTACAATACAACACATTATTACACCACTACTCTACCACTATATATCTACAATACAACCCATTATTACACCACTATATATCTACAAAATAACACATTATTACACCACTACACTACCACTATATATCTACAATACAACACATTATTACACCACTACTCTACCACTATATATCTACAACACAACCCATTATTACACCACTACTCTACCACTATATATCTACAATACAACACATTACTACACCACTACTCTACCACTATATATCTACAATACAATACATTATTAAACCACTACTCTACCACTATATATCTACAATACAACACATTATTATACCACTACTCTAGCACTATATATCTACAATACAACACATTATTATAACACTACTCTACCACTATATATCTACAATACAACACATTATTACACCACTACTCTACCACTATATATCTACAATACAACAAATTATTACACCACTATATATCTACAATACAACCCATTATTACACACCTACTCTACCACTATATATCTACAATACAACACATTATTATACCACTACTCTACCACTATATATCTACAATACAACCCATTATTACACCACTATATATCTACAATACCACACATTATTACACCACTATATATCTACAATACAACCCATTATTACACCACTACTCTACCACTACATATCTACAATACAACACATTATTACACCACTACTCTACCACTATATATCTACAATACAACACATTATTACACCACTACTCTACCACTATATATCTACAATACAACACATTATTACACCACTACTCTACCACTATATATCTACAATACAACACATTATTACACCACTACTCTACCACTATATATCTACAATACAACACATTATTACACCACTATATATCTACAATACAACCCATTATTACACCACTATATATCTACAATACAACACATTATTACACCACTACTCTACTACTATATATCTACAATACAACACATTATTACACCACTACTCTACCACTATATATCTACAATACAACACATTATTACACCACTACTCTACCACTATATATCTACAATACACCACATTATTACACCACTATATATCTACAATACAACATATTATTACACCACTACTCTACTACTATATATCTACAATACAACACATTATTACACCACTACTCTACCACTATATATCTACAATACAACACATTATTACACCACTACTCTACCACTACATATCTACAATACAACACATTATTACACCACTACTCTCCCACTATATATCTACAATACAACACATTATTACACCACTACTCTACCACGATACATCTACAATACAACACATTATTACACCACTACTCTACCACTATATATCTACAATACAACACATTATTACACCACTACTCTACCACTATATATCTACAATACAACCCATTATTACACCACTACTCTACCACTATATATCTACAATACAACACATTATTACACCACTATATATCTACAATACAACACATTATTACACCACTACTCTACCACTATATATCTACAATAGAACACATTATTACACCACTATATATCTACAATACAACACATTATTACACCACTATATATCTACAATACAACACATTATTACACCACTACTCTACCACTATATATCTACAATACAACACATTATTACACCGCTACTCTACCACTACATATCTACAATACAACACATTATTACACCACTACTCTACCACTATATATCTACAATACAACACATTATTACACCACAACTCTACCACTATATATCTACAATACAACACATTATTACACCACTATATATCTACAGTACAACACATTATTACACCACTACTCTACCACCATATATCTACAATACAACACACTATTACACCTCTATATATCTACAATACAACACATTATTACACCACTATATATCTACAATATAATACATTATTACACCACTATATATCCACAATACAACACATTATTACACTGCTATATATCTACAATATAATACATTATTACACCACTACTCTACCACTATATATCTATAATACAACACATTATTACACCACTACTCTACCACTACATATCTACAATACAACACATTATTACACCACTACTCTACCACTATATATCTACAATACAACACATTATTACACCACTACTCTACCACGATACATCTACAATACAACACATTATTACACCACTACTCTACCACTATATATCTACAATACAACACATTATTACACCACTACTCTACCACTATATATCTACAATACAACCCATTATTACACCACTACTCTACCACTATATATCTACAATAGAACACATTATTACACCACTATATACCTACAATACAACACATTATTACACCACTATATATCTACAATACAACACATTATTACACCACTACTCTACCACTATATATCTACAATACAACATATTATTACACCGCTACTCTACCACTACATATCTACAATACAACACATTATTACACCACTACTCTACCACTATATATCTACAATACAACACATTATTACACCACAACTCTACCACTATATATCTACAATACAACACATTATTACACCACTATATATCTACAATACAACACATTATTACACCACTACTCTACCACCATATATCTACAATACAACACACTATTACACCTCTATATATCTACAATACAACACATTATTACACCACTACTCTACCACTATATATCTACAATACAACACATTATTACACCACTATATATCCACAATACAACACATTATTACACCACTATATATCTACAATATAATACATTATTACACCACTACTCTACCACTATATATATCTACAATACAACACATTATTACACCACTACTCTACCACTATATATCTACAATACAACACATTATTACACTAGTACTCTACCACTATATATCTACAATACAACACTTTATTACACCACCACTGTACCACTATATATCTACAATACAATCCATTATTACCCCACTACTCTCCCACTACATATCTACAATACAACACATTATTACACCACTATATATCTACAATACAAGACATTATTACACCACTATATATCTACAATACAACACATTATTACACCACTACTCTACCACTATATATCTACAATACAACACATTATTACACCACTACTCTACCACTATATATCTACAATACAACACATTATTACACCACTATATATCTACAATACAACACATTATTACACCACTACTCTACCACTATATATCTACAATACAACACATTATTACACCACTACTCTACCACTATATATCTACAATACAACACATTATTACACCACTACTCTACCACTATATATCTACAATACAACACATTATTACACCACTACTCTACCACTATATATCTACAATACAACACATTATTACACCACTACTCTACCACTATATATCTACAATACAACCCATTATTACACCACTATATATCTACAAAATAACACATTATTACACCACTACACTACCACTATATATCTACAATACAACACATTATTACACCACTACTCTACCACTATATATCTACAACACAACCCATTATTACACCACTACTCTACCACTATATATCTACAATACAACACATTACTACACCACTACTCTACCACTAAATATCTACAATACAATACATTATTAAACCACTACTCTACCACTATATATCTACAATACAACACATTATTATACCACTACTCTAGCACTATATATCTACAATACAACACATTATTATAACACTACTCTACCACTATATATCTACAATACAACACATTATTACACCACTACTCTACCACTATATATCTACAATACAACAAATTATTACACCACTATATATCTACAATACAACCCATTATTACACCACTACTCTACCACTATATATCTACAATACAACACATTATTATACCACTACTCTACCACTATATATCTACAATACAACCCATTATTACACCACTATATATCTACAATACCACACATTATTACACCACTATATATCTACAATACAACCCATTATTACACCACTACTCTACCACTACATATCTACAATACAACACATTATTACACCACTACTCTACCACTATATATCTACAATACAACACATTATTACACCACTACTCTACCACTATATATCTACATATACAACACATTATTACACCACTACTCTACCACTATATATCTACAATACAACACATTATTACACCACTACTCTACCACTACATATCTACAATACAACACATTATCACCACTACCTACCACTATATATCTACAATACAACCCATTATTACACCACTACCTACCACTATATATCTACAATACAACACATTATTACACCACTACTCTACCACTATATATCTACAATACAACACATTATTACACCACTACTCTACCACTATATATCTACAATACAACACATTATTACACCACTACTCTACCACTATATATCTACAATACAACCCATTATTACACCACTATATATCTACAATACAACACATTATTACACCACTACTCTACTACTATATATCTACAATACAACACGTTATTACACCACTACTCTACCACTATATATCTACAATACAACACATTATTACACCACTACTCTACCACTACATATCTACAATACAACACATTATTACACCACTACTCTCCCACTATATATCTACAATACAACACATTATTACACCACTACTCTACCACGATACATCTACAATACAACACATTATTACACCACTACTCTACCACTATATATCTACAATACAACACATTATTACACCACTATATATCTACAATACAACACATTATTACACCACTACTCTACCACTATATATCTACAATAGAACACATTATTACACCACTATATATCTACAATACAACACATTATTACACCACTATATATCTACAATACAACACATTATTACACCACTACTCTACCACTATATATCTACAATACAACACATTATTACACCACAACTCTACCACTATATATCTACAATACAACACATTATTACACCACTATATATCTACAATACAACACATTATTACACCACTACTCTACCACCATATATCTACAATACAACACACTATTACACCTCTATATATCTACAATACAACACATTATTACACCACTATATATCTACAATATAATACATTATTACACCACTATATATCCACAATACAACACATTATTACACTACTATATATCTACAATATAATACATTATTACACCACTACTCTACCACTAAATATCTACAATACAACACATTATTACACCACTACTCTACCACTACATATCTACAATACAACACATTATTACACCACTACTCTACCACGATACATCTACAATACAACACATTATTACACCACTACTCTACCACTATATATCTACAATACAACACATTATTACACCACTACTCTACCACTATATATCTACAATACAACCCATTATTACACCACTACTCTACCACTATATATCTACAATACAACACATTATTACACCACTATATATCTACAATACAACACATTATTACACCACTACTCTACCACTATATATCTACAATAGAACACATTATTACACCACTATATACCTACAATACAACACATTATTACACCACTATATATCTACAATACAACACATTATTACACCACTACTCTACCACTATATATCTACAATACAACACATTATTACACCACAACTCTACCACTATATATCTACAATACAACACATTATTACACCACTATATATCTACAATACAACACATTATTACACCACTACTCTACCACCATATATCTACAATACAACACACTATTACACCTCTATATATCTACAATACAACACATTATTACACCACTACTCTACCACTATATATCTACAATACAACACATTATTACACCACTATATATCCACAATACAACACATTATTACACCACTATATATCTACAATATAATACATTATTACACCACTACTCTACCACTATATATCTACAATACAACACATTATTACACCACTACTCTACCACTATATATCTACAATACAACACATTATTACACTAGTACTCTACCACTATATATCTACAATACAACACTTTATTACACCACCACTGTACCACTATATATCTACAATACAATCCATTATTACACCACTACTCTCCCACTACATATCTACAATACAACACATTATTACACCACTATATATCTACAATACAAGACATTATTACACCACTATATATCTACAATACAACACATTATTACACCACTACTCTACCACTATATATCTACAATACAACACATTATTACACCACTACTCTACCACTATATATCTACAATACAACACATTATTACACCACTATATATCTACAATACAACACATTATTACACCACTACTCTACCACTATATATCTACAATACAACACATTATTACACCACTACTCTACCACTATATATCTACAATACAACACATTATTACACCACTACTCTACCACTATATATCTACAATACAACACATTATTACACCACTACTCTACCACTATATATCTACAATACAACACATTATTACACCACTACTCTACCACTTATATCTACAATACAACACATTATTACACCACTACTCTACCACTATATATCTACAATACAACACATTATTACAGCACTATATATCTACAATACATTTACATTAACATTTAAGTCATTTAGCAGACGCTCTTATCCAGAGCGACTTACAAATTGGTGCATTCACCTTATGATATCCAGTGGAACAACCACTTTACAGTAGTGCATCTAAATCTTTTAAGGGGGGGGGAGGTTAGAAGGATTACTTTATCCTATCCTAGGTATTCCTTAAAGAGGTGGGGTTTCAGGTGTCTCCGGAAGGTGGTGATTGACTCCGCTGTCCTGGCGTCGTGAGGGAGCATGTTCCACCATTGGGGTGCCAGAGCAGCGAACAGTTTTGACTGGGCTGAGCGGGAACTGTGCTTCCTCAGAGGTAGGGAGGCGAGCAGGCCAGAGGTGGATGAACGCAGTGCCCTTGTTTGGGTGTAGGGCCTGATCAGAGCCTGAAGGTACAGAGGTGCCGTTCCCCTCACAGCTCCGTAGGCAAGCACCATGGTCTTGTAGCGGATGCGAGCTTCAACTGGAAGCCAGTGGAGAGAGCGGAGGAGCGGGGTGACGTGAGAGAACTTGGGAAGGTTGAACACCAGACGGGCTGCGGCGTTCTGGATGATTTGTAGGGGTTTAATGGCACAGGCAGGGAGCCCAGCCAACAGCGAGTTGCAGTAATCCAGACGGGAGATGACAAGTGCCTGGATTAGGACCTGCGCCGCTTCCTGTGTGAGGCAGGGTCGTACTCTGCGAATATTGTAGAGCATGAACCTACAGGATCGGGTCACCGCCTTGATGTTAGTGGAGAACGACAGGGTGTTGTCCAGGGTCACGCCAAGGTTCTTAGCACTCTGGGACCAGGACACAATGGAGTTGTCAACCGTGATGGTGAGATCATGGAACGGGCAGTCCTTCCCCGGGAGGAAGAGCAGCTCCGTCTTGCCGAGGTTCAGCTTGAGGTGGTGATCCGTCATCCACACTGATATGTCTGCCAGACATGCAGAGATGCGATTCGCCACCTGGTTATCAGAAGGGGGAAAGGAGAAGATTAATTGTGTGTCATCTGCATAGCAATGATAGGAGAGACCATGTGAGGATATGACAGAGCCAAGTGACTTGGTGTATAGCGAGAATAGGAGAGGGCCTAGAACAGAGCCCTGGGGGACACCAGTGGTGAGAGCACGTGGTGCGGAGACAGATTCTCGCCACGCCACCTGGTAGGAGCGACCTGTCAGGTAGGACGCAATCCAAGTGTGGGCCGCGCCGGAGATGCCCAACTCGGAGAGGGTGGAGAGGAGGATCTGATGGTTCACAGTATCAAACGCAGCAGATAGGTCTAGAAGGATGAGAGCAGATGAGAGAGAGTTAGCTTTAGCAGTGCGGAGCGCCTCCGTGACACAGAGAAGAGCAGTCTCAGTTGAATGACCAGTTTTGAAACCTGACTGATTTGGATCAAGAAGGTCATTCTGAGAGAGATAGCAGGAGAGCTGGCCAAGGATGGCACGTTCAAGAGTTTTGGAGAGAAAAGAAAGAAGTGATACTGGTCTGTAGTTGTTGACATCGGAGGGATCGAGTGTAGGTTTTTTCAGAAGGGGTGCAACTCTCGCTCTCTTGAAGACGGAAGGGACGTAGCCAGCGGTCACGGATGAGTTGATGAGCGAGGTGAGGTAAGGGAGAAAGTCTCCGGAAATGGTCTGGAGAAGAGAGGAGGGGATAGGGTCAAGCGGGCAGGTTGTTGGGCGGCCGGCCATCACAAGACGCGAGATTTCATCTGGAGAGAGAGGGGAGAAAGAGGTCAAAGCACAGGGTAGGGCAGTGTGAGCAGGACCAGCGGTGTCGTTTGACTTAGCAAACGAGGATCGGATGTCATCGACCTTCTTTTCAAAATGGTTGACGAAGTCATCCGCAGAGAGGGAGGAGGGGGGGGGAGGGGGAGGAGGATTCAGGAGGGAGGAGAAGGTGGCAAAGAGCTTCCTAGGGTTAGAGGCAGATGCTTGGAATTTAGAGTGGTAGAAAGTGGCTTTAGCAGCAGAGACAGAAGAGGAAAATGTAGAGAGGAGGGAGTGAAAGGATGCCAGGTTTGCAGGGAGGCGAGTTTTCCCCCATTTCCGCTCGGCTGCCCGGAGCCCTGTTCTGTGAGCTCTCAATGAGTCGTCGAGCCACGGAGCAGGAGGGGAGGACCGAGCCGGCCTGGAGGATAGGGGACATAGAGAGTCAAAGGATGCAGAAAGGGAGGAGAGGAGGGTTGAGGAGGCAGAATCAGGAGATAGGTTGGAGAAGGTTTGAGCAGAGGGAAGAGATGATAGGATGGAAGAGGAGAGAGTAGCGGGAGAGAGAGAGCGAAGGTTGGGACGGCGCAATACCATCCGAGTAGGGGCAGAGTGAGAAGTGTTGGATGAGAGCGAGAGGGAAAAGGATACAAGGTAGTGTTCGGAGACTTGGAGGGGAGTTGCAATGAGATTAGTGGAAGAACAGCATCTAGTAAAGATGAGGTCAAGCGTATTGCCTGCCTTGTGAGAAGGGGGGGAAGGTGAGAGGGTGAGGTCAAAAGAGGAGAGGAGTGGAAAGAAGGAGGCAGAGAGGAATGAGTCAACGGTAGACGTGGGGAGGTTAAAGTCACCCAGAACTGTGAGAGGTGAGCCATCCTCAGGAAAGGAACTTATCAAGGCGTCAAGCTCATTGATGAACTCTCCAAGGGAACCTGGAGGGCGATAAATGATAAGGATGTTAAGCTTGAAAGGGCTGGTAACTGTGACAGCATGGAATTCAAAGGAGGCGATAGACAGATGGGTCAGGGGAGAAAGAGAGAATGTCCACTTGGGAGAGATGAGGATCCCAGTGCCACCACGCCGCTGACCAGAAGCTCTCGGGGTGTGCGAGAACACGTGGGCAGACGAGGAGAGAGCAGTAGGAGTAGCAGTGTTATCTCTGGTAATCCATGTTTCCGTCAGTGCCAAGAAGTCGAGGGACTGGAGGGTAGCATAGGCTGAGATGAACTCTGCCTTGTTGGCCGCAGACCGGCAGTTCCAGAGGCTGCCGGAGACCTGGAACTCCACGTGGGTCGTGCGCGCTGGGACCACCAGGTTAGAGTGGCAGCGGCCACGCGGTGTGAAGCGTTTGTATGGCCTGTGCAGAGGGGAGAGAACAGGGATAGACAGACACATAGTTGACAGGCTACAGAAGAGGCTACGCTAATGCAAAGGAGATTGGAATGACAAGTGGACTACACGTCTCGAATGTTCAGAAAGTTAAGCTTACGTTGCAAAAATCTTATTGACTAAAATGATTAAAATGATACAGTACTGCTGGCTGGTGAAGTAGGCTAGCTAGCAGTGGCTGCGTTGTTGACTTTGAAAGAGTAGCTGGCTAGGTAACCTCGATAGTTTCAGTACTACACCTTAACATGATACAAAGGCAACTATGTAGCTAGCTAACATAACACTAATCAAGACGTTCCTTTGTAATGTAGTTCGTTTCTACAATGCTGCTCGTCGGTAATAGTTGGCTAGGTTTGGAAATGGCGTCGCGGGGGACGAAAAATAGCTGGCCAGCTAACCTCGATAATTACTCTAAACTACACAATTATCAAACTATGACAAGCTATGACAAAGACAACTTATTGACTAAAATGACTAAAATGATACAGTACTGCTGGCTGGTACAGTAGGCTAGCTAGCAGTGGCTGCGTTGTTGACTTTGTTTGAAAGTGTAGCTGGCTAGGTAACCTCGATAGTTTCAGTGCTACACCATTATCATGATACAACGGCAACTATGTAGCTAGCTAACACTAGCTAACCTGGCTAGCTAACCTCGATAATTACTCTAAACTACACAAGTATCTTAGATACAAAGACAGCAAAGACAACTATGTAGCTAGTTAACACTACATTAATCAAATCGTTCCGTTGTAATGTATTAGTTTCTACAGTGCTGCTAGTCGGTAGAAGTAGGCTAGCTAGCTAGCAGTGTTGACTAAGTAGGAGAACGGTGGCGCGGCGCAGCGGACGAAAATAGCTGGCTAGCTAACCTCGGTAATTACTCTAAACTACACAATGATCTTAGATACAAAGACAGCAAAGACAACTATGTAGCTAGCTAACACTACACTAATCAAATACAACACATTATTACACCACTACTCTACCACTATATATCTACAATACAACACATTATTACACCACTATATATCTACAATACAACACATTATTACACCACTACTCTACCACTATATATCTACAATACAACACATTATTACACCACTACTCTACCACTATACATCTACAATACAACCCATTATTACACCACTACTCTACCACTATACATCTACAATACAACCCATTATTACACCACTACTCTACCACTATATATCTACAATACAACACATTATTACACCACTACTCTACCACTATATATCTACAATACAATAGCTAATTATATAGAATAGATAATATATGTAATATAGCAATAGAATAGTATTTTCAGACAGATAAAAGGATAATGCTTCCATCCAAAGCTTCATTGAAAACCATATTTTTTATAGCAGACCAATTGAGCTGTCATAAGACACTTTTTTTTAATGATCAGTGCCTGTGTGACCCAATTCCTCATTATCTTCTCTACCAGAATTGGAAATTCTGGTAGCTTTATTTACATTTTTCCTTTTAACATAGTTTCTGTCTATAATCTCCCCAGAACTTCAAAAGCCTCCTCCTCTCTTCCTCCTTCCCTTCCTCCTTTCTTCACAGACAGCGTGCAATGCAGCACGGTGCGGCAATACATTAGCAGTATGTCATTTGCAGTGATTTCTTCTATTCCACAGTCTCAGCATAAAAGCCCAGCTGCAAAACAACACTAGCATTTTAGCTAATTAGCAATTTTTCAGCTACTTACTCCTTTTCTTTTATAGCTACTTTGCTACTACTTGGCATGTTAGCTAACCCTTCCCCTAAATCCTAACCTTAACCCTTTAACCTAAATCCTAACCTTTAACCCTGACCTTAACCCTTTAACTTAAATCTTAACCGTTACCTTAACTCCTAACCTTAACCCTAACCCCTTAGCCTAGATAACGTTAGCCAGACATTTCTGTTTTATGTTTGATACATTTGAATTCAGCCAACCATTGTTACTCTGGTCTGAGTGGGTGCGATGTGTACAGTGCACATGAACGTTCGCAGGGCTCATGAAGTAGAAGTTCTGTTGTTGTGTGTAATGGGAGCGCGCGCTTCAGTGCGCATACAAATAGGCTACGTTTCCTGTGCTCCACGCTTTGGAGTCAGAACGTTGAATAAGAGAAAGTGATTGTTCCGTGTATGCACGGTGTTGAAATATCATTAATAATCATTAAGTCTGATTAAGAGGAATGTACTGTACCAATGTAACAATGGGTGTGGAAATTGCTTTTTACAATATAGAACCAGTTTATTGGTTATAATTGCCAATATGGTAATTGTATGGTGCTGGTAGCCAAGCGCTTATATTATACAGGCTCACCTGTTTGAGCTCCCATTAGACAGGTTCCATTTGGTTTCTCAAGGGGAGGCTGTATACAGTCTTGTCCCTCTACCTGTGTCCTTTCAGATAGGACAGGTAAAGCCTGATACAGATTTATTTTGGTCTACAGCCCGTGTATATTTGGTAAATCTACTTGTATATTTTGTATGATATGGCGCTTTCATCATTGCGTCCCCAAAACCGGTAAATAAATGTACACTCTGAGCACGTCAACCTGCCTTGTCTTCTGCTGATGTCATGGCCTTAGCACTGCTACAAAGGGCCATATTTTACAGTCACATAGACTAATCAAAATGTGTTGCAGACAAAATAATGAAAAAGGCTGTGTTGGTAGCGTCAATAAACAGACAAGGAATAGTGGTTGAACAAGTGCTTGCATGTGTAGATATATATTTTTTTTACTTGACTTGAGATTTAACTTGAAAAGTTGTGACTCGACTTGACTTGCTGTTAGAATGCTCGACTTGGACTTGACCCGTTCTACTTGGGACTCGACTTGAGACTCGGACCTTGTGACTTGAGACTTGCTTGTGACTCAAGCAATAGTGACTTGGACCCACTGTTCATTATAGGTACCTACAGTCATCACTGAATTGGTGCATGAGGAACCCATGAGAGATTCAGTCATAGTTTCACACTGTTCTCAAAGACTTGTCCATCCCTCCCTCCTGCCCACCCTCTTGCAACTTCAAATCAAATGTATTTGTCACATACACATGGTTAGCAGGTGTTAATGCGAGTGTAGCGAAATGCTTGTGCTATAGCTCAAAGGACAACAACAAATGATGGACAGATATAGCACTGTTGCAGAGAAAACGACAGAGGCAACATATGAGATTGCTTGGATACTCGCTAGAAACAACAAGGCCTTCACAGATGCAGAGATTGTCAAATAATGTTTTTATGGCCTCAGCCAAAATATTATATTCTGATTTCACAAACAAGGAAGCTATTTTAAAGCAAATTAAGGGACTGCAACTCTCTGACTCAACCATAACAAGACGCACAGAGGACATTGGCGAGGACATCATTAGCAACTGATTACTGACATATCCGTGGTGCCGTGTTTTAGTATCGCGCTTGACGAAAGTGCTGATGTAACTGACATTGCCCAATTATGTGTTTGGGTCCGCTTCCCTCAAAACAAGTCATTCAGAGAGGAACTTTTATGTTTATTGACCCTTCAGGGTCAAACATGAGGAGAGGATATTATGAAAGCCCTTATTACATTTTTTGCTGATAATAATATTGACTGGTCAAATCTGGAATCTGTGTGCACTGACAGTAAACCAAACATGCGAGGGAAGGAGAAAGGACTCATAGGTGGCAGGGTAGCCTAGTGGTTAGAGCATTGGACTAATAACCGAAAGGTTGCAAGCTTGAATCCCTTAGCTGACAAGATAAAAATCTGTTAACCCATGGTTCCTAGGCTCTCATTGAAAATAAGAATTTGTTCTTAACTGACTTGCCTAGTTAAATAAAGATAAATACAAGCTAAAATAGGCCTGATGAGAGAGGATATTCCTGAATTTGTGTCATTCATCAGGAAGCACTTGTGGCTAAACTCCAAGACAGTGATGCAGCGAGTGGTGAACATTATTATTGCGAGGGCACCGAATCACAGACAATTCTGCGAGTTGCTGGAAGAATACCAGACAGAATACGGCGACTTGATATTTTTCCATGAGGTGAGATGTCTGTCTCGTGGCTTTGAGTTTTGGAAAAATGTCTCTCTCTCTCCTCCCTCAAATCCATGAATTTGTTGCAAGCAAGGGGAGAGAGGAGCCAGAGCTGGATGATCCACAGTGGATATTAAAGCTGGCTTTTTTAACTGACATCACCTGCCACCTGAACACGGTGAATCTCCAGCGCCAAGGGAAAGCTAAAACTCTGGGTAAAATGATACGTGTGGTCACAGCATTTCAAAAATAAAATCATCACATTTGTTTATACCTGACAGACATTTTGTTCATTTCCCAAAACTCAGATCAGTCACCACATACAACCCAGACATACTGCAACCTTTTAGCTATGATGCATTTGTGTGTGTGTTGGAAGAGTTGAAGTTGGAGTTTGAGTCAAGATTCAAGGATATCTTGGAGTACAAGGAGTTTTTCAACTTCATTGAGAAACCCTTTCATGTGCCAGCGTCATCTCTGACCCCCAGTCATCACAGCCCTCTGTCCTGACCGTGCTGGAATAGAGAGTGAGATAGTGGAGCTGCAGGCAAATGACACATTGCAAGGTGAACTAAGATCAGGTGTTACCCATTTCTGGATCTTTGTGTCAGACACAGAGTATGTCACACCCTGATCTGTTTCACCTGTCTTTGTGATTGTCTCCACCCCCCTCCAGGTGTCACCCATCTTCCCCATCATCCCTTGTGTATTTATACCTGTGTTCTCTGTTTGTCTGTTGCCAGTTTGTCTTGTTTGTTCAAGTCAACCAGCGTTTTGTGTCTCAGCTCCTGCTTTTTCCAGTCTCTCTTTTCTCGCCCTCCTGGTTTTGACCCGCCGCCGCCTGGCCCGCCTGCCTGCCCCCCTGCCGTGAGCCCCCTCGTGACGCCCGCCGCCTGCCTGAGCCCCCCCCACTCTACCTGACCCTGAGCCCTCCTCTAGTGTACTGACCCTTGCCTGTCCTGACTCTGAGCCCGCCTGCCTGACCACTCTACCTGACCCTGAGCCTTCCTCTAGTGTACTGACCCTTGCCTGTCCTGACTCTGAGCCCACCTGCCTGACCACTCTACCTGACCCTGAGCCCTCCTCTAGTGTACTGACCCTTGCCTGTCCTGACTCTGAGCCCGCCTGCCTGACCACTCTACCTGACCCTGAGCCCTCCTCTGGTGTACTGACCCCTGCCTGCATTGACCTGTCTATTGCCTGCCCCTTGTTGGAATATTAAACTAGTGTTTATTAGACGTGGTCTGCATCTTGGTCTTACCTTCATACCTGATAGAATATCCACTTCTGAAGCAGCGTGTGCAAAAGGTGACATCATATTTTTGTCAGCACTTATACATGTGAAGCAACATTTTCAACAATGAACATTGTGAAACACAAACAGAGAAACAGACAGACCAATGCACACCTGGATTGCCTCACAAGGATAGCAACAACAGACTATAAATTCAGAATGAATTAAGTCAAGGAGAAGGGACAGAAGGGACATTTTCTCTACTGAGATAACCCTGAGATAACCCTTAATATGGGTCGTATACATGCGATGTAGCCTATTTGATGTGTGTATGTATATATTTGTCATGCGCTGTGCGTCAAATCAATTACATGTGCTCTATTGCTCTGAATTTGCTCTCAATTGATTATTGATAATATTGGAAGAAAAAGTTAACACATTTTAAGATCTGTGAGGTCCTCTGAATGATCGTCTCAACCCAAAGTGTCCCCCTTGACATACCAAGTCATAATAACTAGCAGTAGATAATCCTTTGGAAAGAGAATATTGAAATTACAGTTTGCTTATGAAGCTGTGTTGGCTCTTAGACAGTAAACATACGAAGAAATGCGACATGCTTCTATTCTAGTACTGTACACCTATTCCAGCCTACAAGACAACACCTGGCACCAACTACAGCCTTGTTGATTGGGGGAAAAACCACCTCCTTCCAGTAGAGTTGGTGTTTTTGCCCAGAGAAGACATCACTGATCCCCAACCTTGTTCTTCCAGGTCACACCACCAGCCGACCGAGTATGACCTCAGCGGAGGGCAGTGGGGCTGGGGTCAACGTGGGGGGTCTAAAATCTGTCCTGGAGGACACCGTGTCCCCAGCCTTCGGTGCCACCATCATCATCATCATCACTGTCATTGTGTCCGGGAGCGCCTACCTCTGTTTCCTCAAGTACGTCTGTGCAGGCTGCTGCAAACCCACACAGGTGGCCCCGGTTACACACCTGGACCCAAACAAGACTGAAGAGCAGGTGTAGCGGAGTTCGTGTGAGTGTGTGTGCGTGAACGTGCACTGGAAACAGCTGTCTCGTGTGTGTGTGTGTGTGTGTGTGTGTGTGTGTGTGTGTGTGTGTGTGTGTGTGTGTGTGTGTGTGTGTGTGTGTGTGTGTGTGTGTGTGCGTGTGTGCACATCATAAACAGACCTTCATTCAAAACAGCTTTTTCCCAGCTAATTAACACTTGATGGATTCCTGTGGTTAATCTCTCATGTTTAATTACTGTGAACCAGAGTGACTCATTGAAGAGCTGTGTGTTTAATTACCGAGACTACCAGCGGTGGGGTGGGCCAACCACGAACACTTTCCATGGAAGGGACTCGCAGAGAGATGGAAGGATGGATGGAATATCAAATGAAAAGCTGCAGCACTCTAACACACAGTGGGAAAACTAAGCCTGACATTGATTGGGTAAACGGCGTGTTAGCTTTTGTGTGTGTGTGTGTGTGTGTGTGTGTGTGTGTGTGTGTGTGTGTGTGTGTGTGTGTGTGTGTGTGTGTGTGTGTGTGTGTGTGTGTGTGTGTGTGTGTGTGTGTGTGTGTGTGTGTGTGTGTGTGTATGTGTGTGTGTGTGTGTGTGTGTGTGTGTGTGTGTGTGTGTGTGTGTGTGTGTGTTTTATTTGTGAAGGGGAGACTTGCCACTTGCTGCCGTGAAGAAGTGAGAACACACACCTCCGTGAAGAAGTGAGAACACACCTCTCTGGATTCAGACCCTCTCTCTTTCTCCTCCATTTTCCCTATTTTCTCATTTTTCCTCCAGAAGGGTGAGCGGAGTGTTTGCCGGGGTCTCATGTTTAAAAACATCCTCTTCCCCTCCTCCTCTCCTCCTCCTCTTCCCCTCCTCCTATCCTCCTCTCCTCCTCCTCTTCTCTTCCCCTCCCCCCCTCCTCCTCCTCTTCTCATCCTCTTCCCCTACTCCTCCTCCTCTCCTCATCCTCTTCCACTCCACATCTCCTTCTCTTCTTCTACTCCTCTTCTCCTTCTCCTCCTATCCTCCTCTTCCCTCCTCCTCTTCTCCTCCTCCTCTTCCCCTCCTCCTCTTCTCCTCCTCCTCTTCCCCCCTCCTCCTCCTCCTCTCCTCCTCCTCTTCCCCTCCCCCTCCTCCTCCTCTTCCCCTCCCCCTCCTCCTCTCCTCCTCCTCTCCTCTTATCCTCCTCCTCTTCCCCTCCCCCCTCCTCTCCTCCTCCTCTTCTCCTCCTACTCTCCTCCTCTTCCCCTCCTCCTCTCCTCCTCCTCCTCTTCCCCTCCTCCTCTTCCCCTCCTCTCTCCCTCCCTGCCTAGAGTGTCTCTTATAAGAGTTCTGTGATACTAAATTACATTTTCTCTGAGGTACAGAGGATGTTCAAAGAAGCCCTGGTTTATTTAACACCGCGACCAACAATATACATTTTCAATAATGCATATAGTATCAGAGCTTCATGAAGAGGAATGAATGGTACTCCCCTCTATTTCCTCCCAAACACATAAAAGATACTTTGTATAAAACAAATTATTCTTAATTACAGAGGTGTTTTCATCTCTCTATAGTGTTGTGTATAAATTGAGCTGTTGTATGGTTTGCTGTATTATTTCACAATGCCTGTTATCCTAAATGTGTTTTCATCTAGCGTAGCATCCCGTATCATCGGCATATTCAACAGTGTATAAGAAACATATTACCTTCAACGTTGTTATCTTGTGATAAAGCCATCAATGTTTTGTGATTATTGGTGTCGTAAAAATGTTAGCTAACCGGGTTAGCAATTAGCATGTTTGACATTCAGTGGAAATACTATTAATCAAATTTCAATCAAATGTATTTATAAAGCCCTTTTTTTTTTTTACATCAGCCGATGTCACAAAGTGCTGTACAGAATCTCAGCCTAAAACCCCAAATAGCAAGCAATGCAGATGTAGAAGCACGGTAGCTAGGAAAAACTCCCTAAAAGGCCAGAACCTAGGAAGAAACCTAGAGAGGAACCAGGCTCTGAGGGTGGCCAGTCCTCTTCTGCCTGTGCCGGGTGGAGATTATAACAGAACATGTTATACATGTTAACAAGATGTTCAAACGTTCATAGATGACCAGCAGGGTCAGATAATAATAATCACAGTGGTTGTAGAGGGTGCAACAGGTCAGCACCTCAGGAGTAAATGTCAGTTGGCTTTTCATAGCCGATCATTCAGTTAGAGACAGCAGGTGCGGTAGAGAGAGTCCAAAACAGCAAGTTCGGGACAAGGTAGCCCGTCCGGTGAACAGGTCAGGAACAACAGTAGAAACTGGAGCAGCAGCATGACCTGGTAGACTGGGGACAGCAAGGAGCAATCAGGCCAGGTAGTCCTGAGGCATGGTCCTAGGGCTCAGGTCCTCCGAGAGAGAGAGAGAGAAAGAGAGAGAGAGAATTAGATGGAGCGTACTTAAATTCACACAGGACACCGGATATGACATGAGAAATACTCCAGATATAACAGACTGACCCTAGCCCTCCCACACATAAATTACTGCAGCATAAATACTGGAGGCTGAGACAGGAGGGATCGGGAGACACTGTGGCCCTGTCCGACGATACCCCCGGACAGGGCCAAACAGGCAGGATATAACCCCACCGACTTTGCCAAGGCACAGCCCCCACACCACTAGAGGGATATCTACTACTATCAGCTTTGTGGTTTAGCAAAAAAAAACATGTCCCGTATTATCGGCATATGGTTCCCAGTTATTGATGACTATTTTTGGTTGTTGATTTTGTTCAAAAAAAGAGACATCAACTGTCACGTCCTGACCATTGCAAGCTTTTATTTTCTATAGTAGAGTAGGTCAGGTCGTGACAGGGGGCTTTGTCTAGTTTAAATTTTCTATGTTGTGTGGTTCTAGTTTCTGTTTTTCTATGTTTTTTTGGGGGATGATCTCCAATTAGAGGCAGCTGGTCATTCGTTGTCTCTAATTGGGGATCATATTTAAGTAGTTGTTTTTCCCACCTGGGTTTGTGGGAGATTATATTTTGAGTTAGTGTATGTTTCACCTCTTTGTCACGGTTAGTTGTTTTGTTTATTCGTTTATTTATATGTCTTGCATAGTTTCACAGTTATAATAAAATGTGGAACGATACACACGCTGCGCCTTGGTCTTCATTGAACGACGAACGTGACATCAACCTTGTATCCGAATTGTTTGCTAGATAGTTGACTAACGTTAGTTGGCTAGTCTTCCGGATAAAAAAAAATACTTGCCTGAAACCAGTTAGCTATATTTCAGAGGTAAAAAGTTGGATATTAAACGATGTGTGATCTGTCGGAGCTGTTGAATTTTACAATATACAACGTGTCCCACAAAATGTGTATACATATTACTTTTTTGAAAACTCTCAAAATCCTAACTTAACTTACATAAATTGCGATGAAAATCGGTTGTCAGCTAGCTAGAAGGGTGTCTTTAGTTGCAAAACGTACCGTTATTTTCCAGGCCATTTAAATGTTCCAGGTGACGTAACTAACTAGGTCAGTAGTATGTAACTAACTAGGTCAGTAGTACGTAACTAACTAGTTCAGTAGTACGTATCTAACTAGTTCAGTAGTACGTAACTAACTAGTTCAGTAGTATGTAACTAACTAGTTCAGTAGTATGTAACTAACTAGGTCAGTAGTATGTAATTAACTAGTTCAGTAGTATGTAACTAACTAGTTCAGTAGTATGTAACTAACTAGTTCAGTAGTATGTAACTAACTAGTTCAGTAGTATGTAACTAACTAGTTCAGTAGTATGTAACTAACTAGTTCAGTAGTACGTAACTAACTAGTTCAGTAGTACGTAACTAACTAGTTCAGTAGTACGTAACTAACTAGTTCAGTAGTATGTAACTAACTAGTTCAGTAGTATGTAACTAACTAGTTCAGTAGTACGTAACTAACTAGGTCAGTAGTATGTAACTAACTAGGTCAGTAGTACGTAACTAACTAGTTCAGTAGTATGTAACTAACTAGTTCAGTAGTACGTAACTAACTAGTTCAGTAGTATGTAACTAACTAGTTCAGTAGTACGTAACTAACTAGGTCAGTAGTATGTAACTAACTAGGTCAGTAGTACGTAACTAACTAGTTCAGTAGTATGTAACTAACTAGGTCAGTAGTATGTAATTAACTAGTTCAGTAGTATGTAACTAACTAGGTCAGTAGTACGTAACTAACTAGTTCAGTAGTATGCAACTAACTAGGTCAGTAGTACGTAACTAACTAGTTCAGTAGTATGTAACTAACTAGGTCAGTAGTACGTAACTAACTAGTTCAGTAGTATGTAACTAACTAGTTCAGTAGTACGTAACTAACTAGTTCAGTAGTACGTAACTAACTAGTTCAGTAGTATGTAACTAACTAGGTCAGTAGTATGTAACTAACTAGTTCAGTAGTACGTAACTAACTAGTTCAGTAGTATGTAACTAACTAGTTCAGTAGTACGTAACTAACTAGGTCAGTAGTATGTAACTAACTAGTTCAGTAGTATGTAACTAACTAGGTCAGTAGTACGTAACTAACTAGTTCAGTAGTACGTAACTAACTAGTTCAGTAGTACGTAACTAACTAGTTCAGTAGTATGTAACTAACTAGTTCAGTAGTACGTAACTAACTAGTTCAGTAGTACGTAACTAACTAGGTCAGTAGTATGTAACTAACTAGGTCAGTAGTACGTAACTAACTAGTTCAGTAGTACGTAACTAACTAGTTCAGTAGTACGTAACTAACTAGGTCAGTAGTACGTAACTAACTAGTTCAGTAGTACGTAACTAACTAGGTCAGTAGTACGTAACTAACTAGTTCAGTAGTATGTAACTAACTATGTCAGTAGTACGTAACTAACTAGTTCAGTAGTATGTAACTAACTAGGTCAGTAGTACGTAACTAACTAGTTCAGTAGTATGTAACTAACTAGTTCAGTAGTACGTAACTAACTAGTTCAGTAGTACGTAACTAACTAGTTCAGTAGTATGTAACTAACTAGGTCAGTAGTATGTAACTAACTAGGTCAGTAGTACGTAACTAACTAGTTCAGTAGTATGTAACTAACTAGTTCAGTAGTATGTAACTAACTAGTTCAGTAGTATGTAACTAACTAGTTCAGTAGTATGTAATTAACTAGTTCAGTAGTATGTAACTAACTAGTTCAGTAGTATGTAACTAACTAGTTCAGTAGTATGTAACTAACTAGGTCAGTAGTATGTAACTAACTAGTTCAGTAGTATGTAACTAACTAGTTCAGTAGTACGTAACTAACTAGTTCAGTAGTACGTAACTAACTAGTTCAGTAGTACGTAACTAACTAGTTCAGTAGTATGTAACTAACTAGTTCAGTAGTATGTAATTAACTAGTTCAAAGAGTTAACATATTGCAGTACTATATTCCAGTAGTGTGCCAGTAAGCCTAGCATCACGCTGCTAATTGAACCAGTCTCCAGCAGTGTACCAGTAAGCCTAGCATCACGCTGCTAATTGAACCAGTCTCCAGCAGTGTACCAGTAAGCCTAGCATCACGTCTGCTAATTGAACCAGTCTCCAGCAGTGTACCAGTAAGCCTAGCATCATGCTGCTAATTGAACCAGTCTCCAGCAGTGTACCAGTAAGCCTAGCATCACGCTGCTAATTGAACTCGTCAGTCGTCTGTCTGCTTAGTTTTCTAATGACAGCATGGTGCATGAGTAATGAGTGGGACGATGATGGTGGGAGCGAAGGGCTCTATTCACTCTGCTTCGTTTAAGTGTTATAAAGGTAAAGGCAATTTCAAATTTTTGCCATCATATGCAGCGTTTACTGTGAATGTACATTGCCTTTAAACTTCAATCACGTTGGAACGCTGAACTTCCGCCACACAGATTGAATAGAACCTTTAATGAGCTGTGTTTACACAAGCAGCTCAATTAAGATTTTTGCTAAATAATTTCAAAAAAAGTTTTTTTTGTTGACCAATCAGATCAGCTTTTTTTTTTGACAATAGAATTGGGCTTCCTATTTTCTGCATAGCAACCATCTCCAAGTGTAAGATGTGATGCGGCTTCGTGTCAAGGTAAATGTCAAAGTGCTTTCTTGTTTAATACAATGGGTGACAGTGACAGTACATAATCATCATAATCATCCCATCACACACTCAATGTTCTCTGACATTACACACTATAACTATACCTTGTCCAATTCACATCAACCCCCCCCCCCCCCCCAAAAAAAGAGCGGTTGAGTGCCACAAAGGTTTTGTGTGTTTAATAAATAATAAGAAAAACAAATACCATTTAGCAGACGCCTTTATCCAAAGCAACTTCAAGTCGTACATTTTACATATCGAACCCCCACAACCCTGCTAGTGCACGCATCATGATCTACCAACTGAACCGTACAGGACCACGTTTACTGACCAGAAAAGACTGATGTAGTTGTTGACAGATCATAGAAAGAAATTGAGGCTGTAGAGGACAGAGGATAACGCCAGGACATCATTATACAACACGTGTTATAGAGACCAGAGGATATAGAGACCAGAGGATATAGAGACCAGAGGATATAGAGACCAGAGGATATAGAGACCAGAGGATAATGCCAGGACATCATTATACAACACGTGTTATAGAGACCAGAGGATATAGAGACCAGAGGATATAGAGACCAGAGGATATAGAGACCAGAGGATATAGAGACCAGAGGATAATGCCAGGACATCATTATACAACACGTGTTATAGAGACCAGAGGATATAGAGACCAGAGGATATAGAGACCAGAGGATATAGAGACCAGAGGATATAGAGACCAGAGGATAACGCCAGGACATCATTATACAACACGTGTTATAGAGACCAGAGGATATAGAGACCAGAGGATATAGAGACCAGAGGATATAGAGACCAGAGGATATAGAGACCAGAGGATATAGAGACCAGAGGATAACGCCAGGACATCATTATACAACACGTGTTATAGAGACCAGAGGATATAGAGACCAGAGGATATAGAGACCAGAGGATATAGAGACCAGAGGATAATGCCAGGACATCATTATACAACACGTGTTATAGAGACCAGAGGATATAGAGACCAGAGGATATAGAGACCAGAGGATATAGAGACCAGAGGATATAGAGACCAGAGGATAACGCCAGGACATCATTACACAACACGTGTTATTTCCAATGTGGTCCATGGAGGCTATAGAGACCAGAGGCAAAGACACTATATACAGCACATCAGAGATCAGAGCAAGCTTTCATCGGCTTCAGTGGGCAAAATAGTTTTCTTTACAGAGCAGGCTTAATCTTCTATGATTATTCTGTTTCATCTGACTACGTAATGCAGTTCATTCAGTGAACTATTATGCCATTTAGTTATTTACTCAGACAAAAGTGAATCATTGAAAAAAGTGTGTGTGTGTGTGTGTGTGTGTGTGTGTGTGTGTGTGTGTGTGTGTGTGTGTGTGTGTGTGTGTGTGTGTGTGTGTGTGTGTGTGTGTGTGTGTACCTGGGAGCCTGTTATTGCTTCAGACTCTGGCTGCTGGGTCTCAACTTCCAGGATAAGACCAGTATAAACGACCCAGTTAAGACCAGTATAAATGACCCAGTTAAGACCAGTATAAATGACCCAGTTAAGACCAGTATAAACGACCCAGTTAAGACCAGTATAAATGACCCAGTTAAGACCAGTATAAATGACCCAGTTAAGACCAGTATAAACGACCCAGTTAAGACCAGTATAAATGACCCAGTTAAGACCAGTATAAATGACCCAGTTAAGACCAGTATTCAGGCTGTCAAACAACAGAATGTGGAATAGGTCAATGGCAGTGAATACTTTCTGAAAGCCCTGTAGAAAACACATTGTTAGTTCCTGTCTTGATAAAGATGGGCAAAAAAAGACTGTATAAAGTAATACAAAAAATCTGTAAAAGATGGGGGTGAAAATGATTGGCAACCTTGTTTTCAATACTCTAGCACCCTCCCCTTGCAAGGATCATGATATTGAGCCTTTTTCCTCAAATGTTTAATGAGATTGGAAACCACGTTGGGAGGGATCTTAGACCATTCCTCCATACAGACTCTGTTAAGGTCAATGGCATAATGAACTTTACCAAGTACAAGGACATTTTAGCCGAAGACGTGGTTGCCTCTGCCAGGATGTTGAAACTTGTGGCCGCAAGTGGATCTTCCAGCAAGACAATAACCCCAAACACACATCAAAATCCACAAAGAAATGGTTCATTGACCACAATATCAACAGTTTGCAATGGTCATCTCAGTCTCCGGACTTGAACCCCATTGAAAACCTGGTTAGATTATTTTATTCTTCTTACTTAAACAACATTTATTTATCTGAGTTATTGTATTAGTATTATTTTTACAGTCTTCTTAAGGTTGCCGTTAATCTTCCATGAGCTGTATGTGTATAGTACATAAATCCAAGAATAAGAGTCTTTTTCACATGAACAGTTTTTTTTGTTGTTGAATTTTTGTTTAATTGAACATATGTATGATAATGTATCATAATGTGCTGTAGCACTCCAACCATGAAGGACAATGACATCTCTTGTAATATAAATAACCAGAGAGAGAAGGTAGAGAAGTAGGAACAGAAGCACGAGACAGAGAGAGAGAGACAGAGAGAGAGCTACAGAGATAGAGAGAGAGGGAATGAGAGAGAAAGACTCAGGGGGTATGATAATTCGGTATAGAGCAGACCTAACCCACTCTATTATATTAGTCAAAAAAAGGAACATTTTACATCTGGCCAGAAATGAACAAGGAAAGGATCTCAACAGACAAAAATCTCCTCAGGTGTGCTACCTATATCCCCCCAATATAATCCCCACACTTAGATTGATAAGGAAAAATAAACAAATGAATCCATTTGAGAATGAGGCTGAAGTGTAACAACATTTCGAAAATGTCAAGGGGTCTGAATACTTTCCGAATGCAGTGTATTTCCCTTAGATTACACAGACCCACAAAGAATTAGAAAACAAATCAAATTTTGATAAACTCTCGTGGTAAAAATAAAACAGTGTGATTCGAGAGAGAGAGAGAGAGAGAGAGAGAGAGTAGTAGTTTTGGCAGTAAACCCCAAAAATACTAAAATAATGATTTTCCAGAGAAGATCCAGATCTCAGGGAATTAGACCAAAGTTCTCAATTGGTACAAAATATATAGAGTACTGTACACACTACAATTACTTAGGTTTAAAAATAAGCTCAACTGGACACCTTAATGAGGTAGTGAATGAACTGAGAGAGAAAGCACGCAGGGCATTCTACGCCATTAAAAGCAAATTAAAATTAAAATACCTATTACAATTTGGCTAAAACTAATTGAATATGTCATTGAACCAATTGCACTTTATGGCAGCGAGGTGTGGGGTCCACTTGCAAAACAAGATTTCATCAAATGGGACAAACACCCCATTGAAACCCTACATGCAGAGTTCTGTAAGATTCTCCTACGTGTCCAGAGGAAAACTACAAACAATGCATGCAGGGCAGAATTAGGCCAATATCCACTAATAATAAAAACTCAAAAAAGAGCAATTAAGTTTTGGAAACATCTAAAATACAGTGACCCCCTCTCATATCATTACCAAGCCCTGCAATGCCAAGAGCTGAGCAAAGAAAAAAGTTCCCTCATCCAGCTGGTCCTGGGGCTGAGTTCACAAACCTGTTCTACTAACACACTGAAGCCTCAGGACCAGAACATCCAATCAATCAGAATAAACCAAATTACAACACAGTCAAAACAAAACTACATTGCTTATTGGGAAACACAAGCACAAACACAAAGCAAAATGCAGTGCTATCTGCCACTAAATCGACAGTACACTATGGCTAAATATTTGACCATGGTTACTGATCAAAACCTTAGAAAAACCTTGACAAAGTACAGGCTCAGTGAGCACAGCCTTGCCATTGAGAAGGGTAGACACAGGAAAACCTGGCTCCAGGTAGAGGAAAGGCTGTGCAACCACTGCACCACAGCAGAACCTGAGACGGAGCTGCATTTCCTGACAAAATGTCAAAAATATAAAACAATTAGAGAGTGTCATTTCCCCAAATTTGAAACCCTTATTCAAGGTTTCAAAGACCTCTCTGATGAGGATAGGCTACCCGTCCTGTTGGGGGAGGACGCAGAGAGCTGTGGGTTGGCAACGCACTACATTGCTGCCTGCCATAAGTTGAGGGACAGTGTCTGACAGACCAATAAACCTGCACATGTCCTCTACT
Organism: Salmo salar; assembly: GCF_965601325.2. NCBI lineage: Eukaryota > Metazoa > Chordata > Actinopteri > Salmoniformes > Salmonidae > Salmo > Salmo salar. Next base: position 46,819,453 of record NC_138315.1, read on the forward strand.
GTATGATTATTGTTATTGTTGAATATATGGTTATTTTGACCCTTGGTTATTGTTGTTACTGTTGTCCCGTTGACAATATTTGATTCTCATTTTTTATTTATTTTTATATTGTAAATATCCAAAATAAGCTTTGGCAATATGTACATTGTTACGTCATGCCAATAAAGCGAATTGAATTGAATTGAGAGAGACAGAGACAGAGACAGAGACAGAGAGAGAGAGAGAGAGAGAGAGAGAGAGAGAGAGAGAGAGAGAGAGAGAGAGAGAGAGAGAGAGACACACAGAGATAGAGGTCTTGCAGCAGAGAGACAGAGAGCAGTCTTGCTTCTGTCCCCAACCAAGGAGGGCCTTCAGCAGCACCTGGATCTTCTGCACAGATTCTGTCAGACCTGCGCCCTGACGGTAAATATCAGTAAGACAAAAATAATGGTGTTCCAAAAAAGGTCCAGTTGCCTGGACCACGAATACAAATTCCCTCTAGACACCGTTGCCCAAGAGCACACAAAAAACTACACATACCTTGGCCTAAACATCAGCGCCACAGGTAACTTCCACAAAGCTGTGAACGATCTGAGAGACAAGGCAAGAAGGGCCTTCTATGCCATCAAAAGGAACATAAAATTCGACATAACAATTAGGATCTGGCTAAAAATACTAGAATCAGTTATAGAACCCATTTCCCTTTATGGTTGTGAGGTCTGGGGTCCGCAAAAATATCCTCCTTGAACAACGTTAAACACAAATAATGCAGGCAGAGCAGAATTAGGCCGATACCCGCTAATTATCAAAATCCAGAAAAGAGACGTTAAATTCTACAACCACCTAAAAGGAAGCATTTCCCAAACCTTCCATAACAAAGCCATCACCGAGAGAGATGAACCTGGAGAAGAGTCCCCTAACCAAGCTCAAATCAAATAAATCAAATCAAATGTATTTGTCACATACACATGGTTAGCAGGTGTTAATGCAAGTGTAGAGGAATGCTTGTGCTTCTAGTTCCGACCATGCAGTAATATCTAACAAGTAATCTAACAAATTTCACAACTACCTTATACACACAAGTGGAAAGGAATGAATAAGAATATGTACATATAAATATAAATATATGGATGAGCAATGGCCGAACAGCATTGGCAAGATGCAGTAGATGGTGTAGAGTACAGTATATACATATGAGATGAGTAATGTAGGGTATGAGAACATTATATAAAGTGGCATTGTTTAAAGTGGCTAGTGATACATTTAATTACATCAAGATGGCAAGATGCAGTAGATGGTATGGCGTACAGGATATACATATGAGATGAGTAATGTAGAGTAAGTAAACATTATATAATATAAAGTGGCTAGTGATAAATTGATTACATCAATTTTTCCAGCTGCCGTACCAGGCGGTGATACAGCCCGACAGGATGCTCTCGATTGTGCATCTGTAAAAGTTTGTGAGTGTTTTTGGTGACAAGCCGAATTTCTTCAGCCTCCTGAGGTTGAAGAGGCGCTGCTGCGCCTTCTTCACCACGCTGTCTGTGTGTGTGGACCATTTCAGTTTGGTCCTGGGGCTCTGTTCACAAACACAAACAGACCCCACAGAGCCCCAGAACAGCAACACAATTAGACCCAACCAAATCATGAGAAAACAAAAAGATCATTACTTGACACATTGGAAAGAATTTACAAAAAAAAAACAGAACAAACTAGAATGCTATTTGTCCCTAAACAGAGAGTACACAGTGGCAGAATACCTGACCACTGTGACTGACACAAAATGAAGGAAATCTTTGACTATGTACAGACTCAGTGTAACGTGTACGCTAGGTGTCAGGAAGAAAGTACTGTACATTTAATAAATAAATGAACATAGACCAAAACAAGAAACACGAGTAGCGTACAGACATGGAACACAGGAACAGAAACAATAACACCTGGGGAGAGAACCAAAGAGCCAAAGGGAGTGACAGATATAGGGAAGGTAATCAGGAAGGTACAGGTGAGTCTGACGAGGAGCTGGTGCGCGTAACGATGGTGACAGGTGTGCGTAAAAGTAAGCAGACTGGCGACCTCGAGCGCCGAAGAGGGAGTATACAGTGACACTCAGTGAGCATAGCCTTGCTATTGAGAAAGGCTGCCAAAGGCAGACCTGTCTCTCAAGAGAAGACAGGCTATGTGCACACTGCCCACAAAGTGAGGTGAAACTGAGCTGCGCTTCCTAACCTCTTGCCTAATGTATGACCATATTAGAGACACATATTTCCTTCAGATTACACAGATCCATAAAGAATTCGAAAACAAATCACATTTTGATAAACTCCCATATCTACTGGGGGAAATACCACAGTGTGAAATCACAGCAGCAAGATTTGTGACCTGTTACTAGAAGAAAAGGTCAATCAGTGAAGAACAAACACCACTGTAAATACAACCCATATTTATGTTTATTTATTTTCCCTTTTGTGCTTTAATTATTTGCACATCATTATAACACTCTATATAGACATAATATGACATGTATTTTATTATGTTGGAACTTTTGTAAGTGAAATGTTTACTGTTCATTCTTTATTGTTTATTTCACTAAAAGTTTATTATCTATTTCACTTGCTTTGGCAATGTAAACACATGTTTCCCGTGCCAATAAAGCCCTTAAGTTGAAAATGAGACAGAGAGAGAGGGGTGGAGAGGAGAGGAGAGAAGAGAAGGAGAGGGAGGGGGAATTAGAGGAGAGGAGAGAAGGAGGGGGAGGGGAAGAGAGAGGAGAGGAGAGAAGGAGAGGGATGGGGAAGAGAAAGAGTTTTATGAGAGCACCAAACGACGGAACGATGCAGAAACGTGCTTCTAGCCCTAACAGGGTATTTATTGCACAGCTTGTTCTTCTGAGACAATATCACCCAGCGGTACCAGGACTCACCTGTCTGATCCAGCGGGTATTGGCAGGATCTGAAGTGTGTGTGTGTGTGTCCATGTGACATGCAGGCTGATTGTATTGGTGCAGTTTAGATGAGATGTATTTATGGATTCATTCCCTTATTGTCAGTGTTTATGACTGTGATGGGTACGACCGACAGGGCATATTTGCTGTCTGTTTGTCTTTGTGCACGTTTCGTTCCTGCCCATTCTCTTCACATTTCCAGGCCTGCAGTAGGAGAAGAGATTATCAAAGGAGTGGAGGGGTTAAATATCTCCTCTGTCTGATCTACTTAGACAGCATCCAGGATAACATGAGAACACACAAACATACTGTACACACACACAGCTTCCTGCACATCTGCTCCCCTCTCATCCACAACCCCACCTTCCTGCACGTCTGCTCCCCTCTCATCCCCCATCTGCAAGAACCCCGCTTGAGATACACCTCTTCATCTCTCCTTCATCAGATTGATTTAGCACCTCATCTCTTCTCCCTCGGTCGTTCCAATCTAATGGATTCTATTTCTATGTTTCCTGTGGGGCCTGTGGTGCTCACAGCTGGGAGGGGAGGTAGAGGAGGATGAGGGAGGATCAGGGGGAGATAGAGGAAGATGAGGGGGAAAAGAGGGAAATAGAGGAGGATGAGGGGATTGGGGGCAGATAGAGGAGGATGAGGGGATTAGGGGGAGATAGCAAATGATGAGGGGATTAGGGGGAGATAGCAGATGATGAGGGGATTAGGGGGAGATAGGGGAGGATGAGGGGAAAAGGGGGAGATAGCAGAGGATGAGGGGATTATGGGAAGATAGAGGAGGATGGGGGGATTAGGGGAAGATAGAGGAGGATGAGGGGATTAGGGGGAGATAGGGAAGGATGAGGGGGAAAAGATGGAAATAGAGGAGGATGAGGGGATTAGGGGAAGATAGCAGATGAGGGGATTAGGGGGAGATAGAGGAGGATGAGGGGATTAGGGGAAGATAGCAGATGATGAGGGGATTGGGGGAATAGCGGATGATGAGGGGATTAGGGGGAGATAGAGGAGGATGAGGGGATTAGGGGGAGATAGCAGATGATGAGGGGATTAGAGGAAGATAGAGGAGGATGAGGGGATTAGGGGAAGATAGAGGAGGATGAGGGGATTAGGGGAAGATAGAGGAGGATGAGGGGATTAGGGGGAAATAGAGGAGATAGAGGAGGATGAGGGGATTAGGGGGAGATAGAGGAGGATGAGGGGAAAAGGGGGAGATAGAGGAGGATGAGGGGAAAAGGGGGAGATAGAGGAGGATGAGGGGATTAGGGGGAGATAGAGGAGGATGAGGGGATTAGGGGAAGATAGAGGAGGATGAGGGGAAAAGGGGGAGATAGAGGAGGATGAGGGGAAAAGGGGGAGATAGAGGAGGATGAGGGGATTAGGGGAAGATAGAGGAGGATGAGGGGATTAGGGGAAGATGGATGAGGGGAAAAGGGGGAGATAGAGGAGGATGAGGGGATTAGGGGGAGATAGAGGAGGATGAGGGGATTAGGGGGAGATAGTGGAATTAGGGGAAGATAGAGGAGGATGAGTGAGAATGAGGGGAAGAACTGCAGGCATGAGGCGGAGGTTCCTGGAGATATTAACAAATGAAAGGCACCTTACCACTGAGAGGTTACCCAAACCATAATCAATGGTCCGCTCATGCAGAGCCAACCTGGTGGACTTCAGTTCACATATAGATGCTGGATCTTAATTTGATCACTCTTTTGTTATGAGAATTTTCAGGAAATGCAAATGAGCATGATTTATATAAATTCACTTAAAACTCGCAGTAACACACAATTATATTAACAGTATTGCACTTTTAATGTAGCTTAATTCTTGAAAGCTAATAGCCTAACCGCAGACCAAGCAACAATATGGTCTAAACACTCATATCCTGTTGCTGTAGGATTATTTTGCTGCGGCAATACTGGTCAAATTAAGATCCGACATCCGTCCCCACTGGTTCTGTCCTCTCCCAGCAGAGATCCCCAGGCGGAGAGAACAACCGATCTGAAGGTAATCTTTTGTGGACAGACTACATAACACGTTTTTTCGATTCTGTGTTACCTGAGATTAATCATGAAGGCCACAAATTCAATGATGTGCTTTGTCTCAAAACAGAGGAGGATGTGTTACATGAGGCTTTGTCGTCTCTGTGGTACCTTTCTATTAGGCTGTCTAACTGAAGGGGCATGCTATCATTTATCAACCCACACCATATCATGCTATTCATAGATTGCCTTTCCCGTAAGTATGCAACTGGTGAAGAATGGTCTGCGTGAAAAGAGAGAGAGATAGTGAGAGAGAGATAGTGAAAGAGGGTGAATCTTTGAAATTTCAAAACATTTCAATCAAACAAAAAGCCTCATGTATTATATAAACTCTGTGCTGCGCTGTGCTGTGTGCTGCTCTATGATTAAAAGTATTGATGACACTGGGGAGAAGAGTGATTATAGGGTAGCAGGTTGCCTAGCGATTAGAGCGTTGGGCCAATAATCAAAAAAAGGTTGCTAGTTCGAATCCCCAAACCAATGAAACGTCTGCTGATGTGCCCATGAGCAAGGCACTTAACCCTTATTGCTCCAGGATCGCTGTGACCCTGTGACCCCTGAATCTCCGAGGGTGTCTCAGGAAGAGTTGGGATATGCAATAAACATCTGTCCAATTCACATGTGTATTAATACACACTTGGACATGTGTGAAATAGGACAAACATAAGCAGCCACCAAATTATTATTGAATGGGTTTTATCGAGAATTCACATTCTGACATAAACTCAGCAAAAAAAGAAATGCCATCTCACTGTCAACTGCGTTTATTTTCAGAAAACTGAACATGTGTAAATATTTGTATGAACATAAGATTCAACAACTGAGACATAAACTGAACAACTTCCACAGACATGGTGTCACGTCCTGACCATAGTAAGAGGTTATTTTCTATGGTAGAGTAGGTCAGTGCGTGACAGGCGGTGTTTTGTGTTTTTCTATGTTTTCTATTTCTATGTTTAAGTTCTAGTTTTTCTATTTCTATGTTGGGGTTGTTTGGGTTGATCTCCAATTGGAGGCAGCTGGTCCTCGTTACCTCTGATTGGAGATCATATTTAAGTAGGGTTTTTTCTTCCTGGGGCGAATGGCCCTAGCCCTCACCCTCCTATCCAACAGGTCCCAGATGTGCTCAATGGGATTGAGATCTAGGCTCTTCGCTGGCCATGGCAGAACACTGACATTCCTGTCTTGCAGGAAATCATGCACAGAACGAGCAGTATGGCTGGTAGCATTGTCATGCTGGAGGGTCATGTCAGGATGAGCCTGCAGGAAGGGTACCACATGAGGGAGGAGGATATCTTCCCTGTAATGCACAGCGTTGAGATTGCCTGCAATGACAACAAACTCAGTCCAATGATGCTGTGACACATCGCCCCAGACCATGACGGACCCTCCACCTCTAAATTGATCCCACTCCAGAGTACAGGCCTCGGTGTAACGTTCATTCCTTCGACGATAAATGTGAATCTGACCATCACTCCTGGTGAGACAAAACCGCGACTCGTCAGTGAAGGGCACTTTTTGCCAGTCCTGTCTGGTCCAGCGACGGTGGCTTTGTGCCCATAGGTGACGTTGTTGATGGTGATGTCTGGTGAGGATCTGTCTTACAACAGGCCTACAAACACTTAGTCCAGCCTCTCAGCCTATTGCGGACAGTCTGAGTACTGATGGAGGGATTGTGTGTTCCTGGTGTAACTCGGGCAGTTGTTGTTGCCATCCTGTCCCTGTCCCACAGGTGTGATGTTCGGATGTACCGATCCTGTGCAGGTGTTATTACACGTGGTCTACCACCGCGAGGACGATCAGCTGTCCGTCCTGTCTCCCTGTAGCGCTGTCTTAGACGTCTCACAGTACGGACATTGCAATTTATTGCCCTGGCCACATCTGCAGTCCTCGTGCCTCCTTGCAGCATGCCTAAGGCACGTTTACGCAGATGAGCAGGGACCCTGGGCAACTTTCTTGTGGTGTTTTTCAGAGTTAGTAGAAAGGCCTCTTTAGTGTCCTAAGTTTTCATAACTGTGACCTTAATTGCCTACCGTCTGTAAGCTGTTAGTGTCTTAATGACCGTTCCACAGGTGCATGTTCATTCATTGTTTATGGTTCATTGAACAAGCATGGGAAACAGTGTTTAAACCCTTACAATGAAGATCTGTGAAGTTATTTGGATTTTTACAGATTATCTTTGAAAGACAGGGTCCTGAAAAAGGGACTTGTCTTTTTTTGCTGAGTTTATAACAGTGAAAAATGGAGGCAGTATCTTTGACAGAAGGTTTGTTTTTGTCTCCCTTTCTGGGAATTTCCTCCAGTGGGGAATTGATTGCCAGGCGATCATTTTCTTCACTGCCTGCTACTCTGTCACGCTGACCTTCAACTACCCCAGACGAGGACAGAGGGCTGGCCACAGGAGAGGAGCGGCAGGTGTGTGTGTGTGTGTGTGTGTGTGTGTGTGTGTGTGTGTGTGTGTGTGTGTGTGTGTGTGTGTGTGTGTGTGTGTGTGTGTGTGTGTGTGTGTGTGTGTGTGTGTGTGTGTGTGTGTGTGTGTGTGTGTGTGTGTGTGTGTGTGTGTGTGTGTGTGTGTGTGTGTGTGTGTGTGTGTGTGTGTGTGTGTGTGTGTGTGTGTGTGTGTGTGTGTGTGTGTGTGTGTGTGTGTACCTAAGCTGTGAAAAAAAAATTCACAGTAAATGTGATTTGTTGTATAGGCAGGTGAACGCATCTGTGTCATGCCATACTGAGCCAGAGAAAACATACAGAATGTCTAACTTCTCACACCCAGGACAAGTTAAGGCTGTGGTTGTCTCTCCATTGTGACAGGACAACTGGTTGCTGCTCTAATCCTACAGAATTGAGATCGTGATGAACCTGAGCCAGTGTTTCCCTCATCCCTCCCGCCACAGTCTCTCCTGTTCTCTATCCAGCCATCTCTCTAACATCATCCGCCAGAGCCACAGTCTCTCCTGTTCTCTATCCGGCCATCTCTCTAACGTCATCCGCCAGAGCCACAGTCTCTCCTGTTCTCTATCCGGCCATCTCTCTAACATCATCCGCCAGAGCCACAGTCTCTCCTGTTCTCTATCCGGCCATCTCTCTAACGTCATCCGCCAGAGCCACAGTCTCTCCTGTTCTCTATCCGGCCATCTCTCTAACGTCATCCGCCAGAGCCACAGTCTCTCCTGTTCTCTATCCGGCCATCTCTCTAACGTCATCCGCCAGAGCCACAGTCTCTCCTGTTCTCTATCCGGCCATCTCTCTAACGTCATCCGCCAGAGCCACAGTCTCTCCTGTTCTCTATCCAGCCATCTCTCTAACATCATCCGCCAGAGCCACAGTCTCTCCTGTTCTCTATCCGGCCATCTCTCTAACATCATCCGCCAGAGCCACAGTCTCTCCTGTTCTCTATCCGGCCATCTCTCTAACATCATCCGCCACACTCTCTCCTGTTCTCTATACGGCCATCTCTCTAACGTCATCCGCCACACTCTCTCCTGTTCTCTATCCGGCCATCTCTCTAACATCATCCGCCAAAGCCACAGTCTCTCCTGTTCTCTATCCGGCCATCTCTCTAACGTCATCCGCCAGAGCCACAGTCTCTCCTGTTCTCTATCTGGCCATCTCTCTAACATCATCCCCAGAGCCACAGTCTCTCCTGTTCTCTATCCGGCCATCTCTCTAACGTCATCCGCCAGAGCCACAGTCTCTCCTGTTCTCTATCCGGCCATCTCTCTAACCGGCCATCTCTCTAACATCATCCGTCAGAGCCACAGTCTCTCCTGTTCTCTATCCGGCCATCTCTCTAACATCATCCGCCAGAGCCACAGTCTCTCCTGTTCTCTATCCGGCCATCTCTCTAACGTCATCCGCCAGAGCCACAGTCTCTCCTGTTCTCTATCCGGCCATCTCTCTAACCGGCCATCTCTCTAACATCATCCGCCAGAGCCACAGTCTCTCCTGTTCTCTATCCGGCCATCTCTCTAACATCATCCGCCAGAGCCACAGTCTCTCCTGTTCTCTATCCGGCCATCTCTCTAACGTCATCCGCTGGAGAGGATGGAACGATGGGAGAGGAGTGGTATCCTCTCTCCACCTACACCCCCCCCGATACAACCATCTCCTCCTCCTACGACGTCTGGCTCTGGCGCGCTTCGCCTGGCACTCCCGAGGGAGTACGATGGGACGGCGGCTGGGTGCAAGGGGTTTCTTCTCCAGCTAGAGTTGTACCTGGCCACCGTCAGACCTGCTCCTACAGGAGAGGAGAGCGTAAGTGCCCTCGTTTCCTGCCTGACGGGCCGAGCTCTGGAGTGGGCTAATGCGGTCTGGAACGCTCCAGACTCGGCGAGGGACCACTACCCAGAGTTTACCCGCCGCTTTCGGGCTGTTTTCGACCACCCCCCCGAAGGTAAAGCGGCGGGTGAACGGCTGTTCCACCTCAGGCAGGAGACGAGGAGCGCTCAAGACTTCGCGCTGGAGTTTAGGACCTTGGCTGCTGGAGCGGGGTGGAATGACAGGGCCCTCATAGACCACTACCGGTGTAGTCTCCGGGCGGACGTCCGCAGGGAGCTGGCCTGTAGGGACACCAATCTATCCCTGGACGAACTCATTGACATGTCCATACGGTTGGACAATTTGCTGGCTGCCCGCGGGCGTTCGGAGAGGGTCCTGCCCGTTCCACCCCCGTGCACCCCCGCCCCTACCCCTATGGAGGTAGGGGGGGCCGTGCCAAGGGGCACCGGAGGAGGTGGCTCCTCCTGCACCAGCTGTGGTCGGAGAGGACACACGGCCGACCGGTGCTGGAGGAGCCAGTCTGGGAGTCGAGAAGGCAGGCAGAACACTTCTCGGTCACCTCAGGTGAGTCAGCACCAGATTCGCCCAGAACCCCCTGTTGGTCATGTGTTTTTGCCTGTTTCATTTTCTAAATTTTTTCCCTCTTCCCAGCATAGGGCGCTAGTCGATTCAGGCGCAGCTGGGAACTTTATGGACCGTGGACTTGCCATTAAGCTGGGCATTCCACGGGTGCCGATAGATTCCCCCTTCCCCGTGCACTCCTTAGATAGCCGACCATTAGGGTCAGGGCTAGTCAGGGAGTCTACGGTGCCGCTGGACATGGTAACGCTGGGGAATCATAGGGAAAGCATTAACTTTTTCCTTATTGATTCACCTGCGTTTCCAGTGGTGCTGGGGGTCCCCTGGCTGGCTGGTCACAATCCCCTCATTTCATGGAAACAGGGGGTTCTCCAGGGGTGGTCGGAGGAGTGTTCAGGGAAATGTCTAGGAGTTTCCATAGGTGCCACGTCGGTGGAGAGTCCAGACCAGGTGTCCACCGTGCGCATTCCCCCTGAATACGCCGATTTGGCGATCGCTTTTTGTAAAAAGAGAGCGACTAAATTACCACCTCATCGACAGGGGGATTGTGCGATAGATCTCCAGGTTAACGCTGCGCTTCCCAGGAGTCACGTGTACCCCTTGTCACAAGAGGAGACGGCGGCTATGGAGACATACGTCACGGAATCCTTGGGACAGGGGTACATTCGGCCCTCCATCTCACCCGCTTCCTCGAGTTTCTTTTTTGTGAAGAAAAAGGAGGGAGGTCTGCGTCCGTGCATTGATTATAGAGGTCTAAACGCGATCACGGTGGGGTTTAGTTACCCACTACCTCTTATCGCTACGGCGGTGGAATCATTTCACGGAGCACAGTTCTTCACAAAATTGGATCTCAGGAGCGCGTATAACCTGGTGCGTATCAAGAAGGGAGACGAGTGGAAAACCGCCTTTAGTACCACATCAGGCCATTATGAGTACCTCGTCATGCCGTATGGGTTGAAAAATGCTCCAGCCGTCTTTCAATCCTTTGTTGACGAGATTCTCAGGGACCTGCACGGGCAGGGCGTGATTGTCTATATCGATGACATTCTGATATATTCCGCCACCCGCTCCGCGCATGTGTCCCTGGTGCGCAGGGTGCTTGGTAGACTGCTGGAGCATGACCTATACGTTAAGGCTGAGAAGTGTGAGTTTTTCAAACGAGCCGTCTCCTTTCTGGGTTATCGCATTTCCACCACGGGGGTGGTGATGGAGTGTGACCGCGTTAAGGCCGTGCGTAATTGGCCGACTCCAACCACGGTGAAGGAGGTGCAGCGGTTCTTGGGCTTTGCCAACTACTACCGGAGGTTTATCCGGGGGTTTGGCCAGGTAGCGGCTCCCATTACCTCACTGCTGAAGGGGGGGCCGGCGCGTTTGAGATGGTCGACGGAGGCGGACGGAGCCTTCAAGAAGTTGAAGACCCTGTTCACCGACGCGCCCGTGTTGGCGCACCCGGACCCATCTTTAGCTTTCGTGGTAGAGGTGGACGCATCCGAGGCTGGGGTGGGTGCCGTGCTATCACAGCGCTCGGGTGCGCCACCGAAACTCCGCCCCTGCGCTTTCTTCTCAAGGAAGCTCAGTTCGGCGGAGCGTAACTACGATGTGGGGGACAGGGAGTTGCTAGCGGTAGTCAAAGCCTTGAGGGTGTGGCGACACTGGCTTGAGGGGGCTAAGCACCCCTTTCTCATCTGGACCGACCACCGAAACCTGGAGTACATCCGGGCAGCGAGGAGACTGAATCCACGTCAGGCAAGGTGGGCCATGTTCTTCGCCCGGTTTAGGTTTACCATCTCATATAGACCGGGTTCCCTTAATACTAAAGCCGACGCGCTGTCCCGTCTGTATGACACGGATGACCGCCCCATCGATCCAACTCCCATCATTCCAGCGTCTAGGCTGGTGGCACCAGTGGTGTGGGAGGTGGACGCGGACATCGAGCGGGCACTGGTGTTGGATCCTGCGCCTGCGCAGGTGCCCGTGGGGCGCATGTATGTGCCGCTCGATGTTCGCGATCGGTTGATTCGGTGGGCGCACACGCTACCTGCGGCGGGTCATCCTGGTGTAGAGAGGACAGGGCGGAGTCTAAGGGGGAAGTATTGGTGGCCCACCTTGGCTAAGGACGTGAGGTCATATGTCTCTTCCTGTTCGGTCTGTGCCCAGAGTAAGGCTCCTAGGCATTTACCGAGAGGGAAGTTACAGCCCCTCCCCGTTCCGCAACGGCCATGGTCGCACCTGTCTATCGACTTCCTGACAGATCTTCCCCCCTCTCAGGGGAACACTGCGATTCTGGTGGTTGTGGATCGGTTTTCTAAGTCCTGCCGTCTCCTCCCCTTGCCCGGTCTCCCTACGGCCCTGCAGACTGCGGAGGCCCTATTTACCCACGTCTTCCGGCACTACGGGGTGCCGGAGGATATTGTCTCTGATCGGGGTTCCCAGTTCACATCCAGGGTCTGGAAGGCGTTTATGGAGCGGCTGGGGGTCTCGGTCAGTTTAACCTCCGGTTATCACCCCGAGAGCAATGGGCAGGCGGAGAGGGTGAACCAGGAGGTGGGCAGGTTCCTGAGGTCGTATTGCCGGGACCGGCCAGGGGAGTGGGCGAGGTATATTCCTTGGGCAGAGTTAGCCCAGAACTCACTTCGCCACTCCTCTACTAACATGTCACCCTTCCAGTGTGTGCTAGGGTACCAGCCGGTCCTGGCCCCATGGCACCAGAGCCAGACCGAGGCTCCTGCGGTGGAGGACTGGGTTCAGCACTCCAAGGAGACCTGGAAAGCAGTACAGGACTCACTGAAGGAGGCCAGTGCTAGGCAGAAAAGGAGTGCTGACCGCCACCGCAGTGAGGCGCCGGTGTTCGCACCGGGTGACAGGGTCTGGCTCTCGACCCGGAACCTGTCTCTCCGCGTGCCCTGCCGGAAGCTGGGGCCGCAGTGTGTGGGGCCCTTCAAAGTCCTGAGGAGGATAAACGAGGTGTGTTATCGGTTGCAACTCCCTTCCTATTACCGTATTAACCCCTCGTTTCATGTGTCTCTCCTCAGGCCGGTGGTGGCTGGTCCCCTACAAGAAGATGAGGTGCCGGAGGTCCCTCCACCCCCCCTGGACATCGGGGGGTCCCCGGCGTACAGCGTAAGGGCCATTCTGGACTCGAGACGCCGGGCGGGGGGCCTGCAGTACCTTGTGGACTGGGAGGGGTACGGTCCGGAGGAGAGGTGCTGGGTGCCGGCGGAGGACGTCTTGGACCCATCCATGTTGAAGGAGTTCCACCGCCTCCGTCCGGATCGCCCTGCGCCTCGTCCTCCGGGTCGGCCTCGAGGCCGGTGTCGGCGCGCTGCAGGGGCCGCGCGTCAGGAGGGGGGTACTGTCACGATTCCTACCGACGGTGGCGCCCCCTCCTGCTCGGGTGGCGCTCGGCGGTCGTCGTCACCGGCCTATTAGCTACCACCGATTCCCTTTTTGTTTTTCCCTTTTTTTTATGTTTTCTCACCTGCCCTGAGTTAGGTAATTAAGAGGGCTATTTAGTTCAGCTGGCCCGCACCCTATTGTGCGGGATTGTTTTTCTGTATGTCAACTGCGTTTGTTGACTGTGCTTGTTCATTGTATTTTTTCCCTGTTGTTGGGAGACCTCTTATTTTGTACGGGTGGTTCTTAATTAAAATTACCACACAGTGTTCGCTGCTTCCTGCGCTTCTTTCCGCCACACCACAGACAAGACCAGAGCCACAGTCTCTCCTGTTCTCTATCCGGCCAAAGCTATCATTATCTTTGCAGTGTGTTTCAGACAGGTCATCTTTCAGATAATATCAATCAGCTGATGTAAGGCCTAAATCAAACTATTTTTTGGACTGTCTGAGCAGCATCCTTCTGACAATCAGAGCCCGTGGACCTCCAGGTCTCCTCCAGGCCTCATCCAGGACATCCAGGCCTCCTAAAGGCCTCCTCCAGGTCCTCCAGGCCTCCTAAAGGCCTCCTCCAGGACATCCAGGCCTCCTCCAGGACATCCAGACCTCCTAAAGGCCTCCTCCAGGTCCTCCAGGCCTCCTAAAGGCCTCCTCCAGGACCTCCAGGTCCCCTAAAGGCCTCATCCTGGACATCCAGGCCTCCTAAAGGCCTCCTCCAGGACCTCTAGGTCTCCTCCAGGACCTCCAGGTCTCCTCCAGGCCTCATCCAGGACATCCAGGCCTCCTAAAGGCCTCCTCCAGGTCCTCCAGGCCTCCTAAAGGCCTCCTCCAGGACATCCAGGCCTCCTCCAGGACATCCAGACCTCCTAAAGGCCTCCTCCAGGTCCTCCAGGCCTCCTAAAGGCCTCCTCCAGGACATCCAGGCCTCCTCCAGGACATCCAGACCTCCTAAAGGCCTCCTCCAGGACCTCCAGGTCCCCTAAAGGCCTCATCCTGGACATCCAGGCCTCCTAAAGGCCTCCTCCAGGTCCTCCAGGCCTCCTAAAGGCCTCCTCCAGGACCTCCAGGTCTCCTCCAGGACCTCCAGGTCTCCTCCAGGCCTCATCCAGGACATCCAGGCCTCCTAAAGGCCTCCTCCAGGTCCTCCAGGCCTCCTAAAGGTCTCCTCCAGGACATCCAGGCCTCCTAAAGGCCTCCTCCAGGTCCTCCAGGCCTCCTAAAGGCCTCCTCCAGGACCTCCAGGCCTCCTCCAGGTCCTCCAGACCTCCTAAAGGCCTCCTCCAGGTCCTCCAGGCCTCCTAAAGGCCTCCTCCAGGACATCCAGGCCTCCTCCAGGACATCCAGACCTCCTAAAGGCCTCCTCCAGGTCCTCCAGGCCTCCTAAAGGCCTCCTCCAGGACCTCCAGGTCCCCTAAAGGCCTCATCCTGGACATCCAGGCCTCCTAAAGGATCTCCTCCGGGTCCTCCAGGCCCCATATAGGCCTCCGCGAGGACCTCCAGGGCCCCTTCTGTCCTCCTCCAGGTCTCCTCCATGTATCCTCCAGGACCTCTAGGTCTCCTCCAGGACCTCTAGGTCTCCTCCAGGACCTCCAGGCCTCCTCCAGGGCCTCCTCCAGGCCTCCTCCAGGCCTCCTCCAGTCCACCTCCAGGTCCCCTCCAGTCCACCTCCAGGGCCTCTTCCAGGTCTCCTCCAGGTATCCTCCAGGACCTCCAGGCATCCTCTTGCCCCAGCCCAGCCCACTCATCCTTGGCCTGGCTACATGCTACGGTGGGTTTCTCTCACTGCAGCCCGGATGCTCCGCACCACATACCTGCAGGCTGGAGGAAGAACACTTCCCAATGAATAAACTGTTCTTATGGGAGAGTGCTCAGTGCATGTGATTTTGGATAGGCAGTTTTGGAAGACAAGAGAGATAGATAGAACGAAACACGCGTAAGAGGAGCAATGGGAACAATTATAACTCCACATGTTGGATATGTTTTGCAGCCCATGGTATTTCTCGTTACAGCAGCCCCAGGCACAGAGAGGTGAAGTGACCCTTCGTGTCGGTGTTAATAACCAGAGTTTATTTATGATACCTCTGTATAGATTAAAAACACTCAAGGACTCAGGAAGCCAGTGGATTCCTTATCATGCCTACTTGTTGAATACTAGTCCTGACCAAGCAAGATCCATGGGAGAAAAATCCTTGAGATGTTATGAAACAGTATATCCCTGAAGGATAAAAGCCTGCTGTCCACTCTTGGTAAGATGGGATTGATCCAGCTATCATCACTGGAGCTCACTCTGAATAATTTAATAATTGTATTGAATAATTCTCTAATAACCCGCTGCGGGCACAACGTCATTTCAACATGAAAATGTGGGTAATATTTGGCAGAGATGTTGATCAATGATATTTCAACCTTTATTCTTTAAAGTCAGAGGTTTGTTGAATTCCCAATGTGTTATCACTATGTTTTCAACCATCTAAAAGCACAACCAAATTCCAATGCAAAAACAATGTCAGATTTTTGGTTTCGTTGTCATCTAAATGTGTTATAACTTTCAACCATCTAAAAGCACAAACAAGTTCAAATGGGAATACAAATGTCAGATATGTTGCATTTATACAACAACTTAATGTGAACAACTTTTGTGCTGCCGAGTGGCACAGCGGTCTAAGGCACTGCATCTCAGTGCTAGAGGCGTCACTACAGACACCCTGGTTCGAATCCAGGCTGTATCACAACCAGCCATGATTGGGAGTCCCATAGGGCGGCGCACAATTGGCCCAGCGTCGTCCGGGTTTGGCTGGTGTAGGCTGTCATTGTAAATAAGAATTTGTTTTTAACTGACTGGCTTAGTTAAGTTACACATGTGTTATCACTGTGCTTCAGGGTAACAGAATTACGCTTTGACTCATATTTCTCACTTTAAAATGTATACCAAACAACAAACATTACATTTCAAAGTTTAACAACATACAACTCTATGCACAAGGACTACCTTGAACAATTTCCACAGAAAATTTCACAAAAACACAACTGACAAGTCTGGTAACAGAATTACGGTTAAATCTCTGTTACGAACCCCTTTGACCCTGCAGTCTAGGAGGGATGGAAACGAGACCCTACCTTATCACAACACAACAGATTGGCTCAAACGCATTAAGATGGAAAGAGCAGGTGTTATGAACCCCTTTGACCCTGCAGTCTAGGAGGGATGGAAACGAGACCCTACCTTATCACAACACAACTGCTTGGCTCAAACGCATTAAGATGGAAAGAGCAGGTGTTATGAACCCCTTTGACCCTGCAGTCTAGGAGGGATGGAAACGAGACCCGTAACATATCTCATGCAAATCATAATAGTGAAAAGGAACAGTGAGAACTAATAACAACAGACAACCTAAATCTACCGTCAAACACTTATGGTTTATTTGTTAAACACACGGTAAGGGGGGGGGGGGTGGGACTGAGCTGGACCCAAGGAAAGATATAATAAATATCCAAACAAACCCCTAAGCTAGACTAACCTGCTTTAAGAACAGCTAGCTGAACTAACCAAAAATACAGTGGGTGGTCCGCCCAGTTCTAACTAGGGGATCTAGACACTGTTTTCCTACGGGTAATGTAGGCCCATGGGCGACTTGGCTGGTTATCCCCTTTTCCCACCAACAAACAGTCATATACCATAACAATACAATACTCACAGGATAACGGACAAAGTGACATGTAGGTGCAAAAACAAAAGCGAGATCGCCAGAGAGATTGAGTGACAGAGAGATTGAGCTATTGAGAAAACAACTGACTGGGGTTTTTAAAACAAGGGAACGAGGATGTGATTGGGTAAGGGAAAAGGAGCAGGTATCTTCTGATTGGCGACTGACTGGTGACTGACTGGCGACACCTGTGAATAGGGGAGAAGGAAAGAAAATACACACACAGGATACCGGTATCCGTAACAACACTCAGGATACCTGTATCCGTAACAACACACAGGATATCTGTATCCGTAACAACACGCAGGATACCTGTATCCGTAACAACACTCAGGATACCTGTATCCGTAACAACACACAGGATATCTGTATCCGTAACAACACGCAGCATACCTGTATCCGTAACAACACGCAGGATACCTGTATCCGTAACAACACGCAGGATACCTGTATCCGTAACAACACGCAGGATACCTGTATCCGTAACAACACCCAGGATACCTGTATCCGTAACAACACGCAGGATACCTGTATCCGTAACAACACCCAGCAGGATACCTGTATCCGTAACAACACCCAGCAGGATACCTGTATCCGTAACAACACCCAGGATACCTGTATCCGTAACAACACCCAGCAGGATACCTGTATCCGTAACAACACCCAGCAGGATACCTGTATCCGTAACAACACCCAGCAGGATACCTGTATCCGTAACAACACCCAGCAGGATACCTGTATCCGTAACAACACCCAGCAGGATACCTGTATCTGTAACAACACCCAGCAGGATACCTGTATCCGTAACAACACCCAGCAGGATACCTGTATCCGTAACAACACGCAGGATACCTGTATCCGTAACAACACGCAGGATACCTGTATCCGTAACAACACCCAGGATACCTGTATCCGTAACAACACCCATGATACCTGTATCCGTAACAACACGCAGGATACCTGTATCCGTAACAACACGCAGGATACCTGTATCCGTAACAACACCCAGGATACCTGTATCCGTAACAACACGCAGGATACCTGTATCCGTAACAACACCCGCAGGATACCTGTATCCGTAACAACACCCGCAGGATACCTGTATCCATAACAACACGCAGGATACCTGTATCCTTAACAACACGCAGGATACCTGTATCCGTAACAACACGCAAGATACCTGTATCCGTAACAACACACAGGATACCTGTATCCGTAACAACACGCAGGATACCTGTATCCGTAACAAAACGCAGGATACCTGTATCCTTAACAACACGCAGGATACCTGTGTCCGTAACAACACGCAAGATACCTGTATCCGTAACAACACACAGGATACCTGTATCCGTAACAACACACAGGATACCTGTATCCGTAACAACACCCAGGATACCTATATCCGTAACACTCCCACCCTTAAAAGAGCAACCCTATCAGGATTGCTACATAGTTGCTACATAGTTGCTTTTGTATCATGATAAGGTGTAGTACTGAAACTATCGAGGTTACCTAGCCAGCTACACGTTCAAACAAAGTCAACAACGCAGCCACTGCTAGCTAGCCTACTTCACCAGCCAGCTGTACTGTATCATCTTCGTCATTTTAGTCAATAAAATTTTTGCAACGTAAGCTTAACTTTCTGAACATTCGAGAAGTGTAGTCCACTTGTCATTCCAATCTCCTTTGCATTAGCGTAGCCTCTTCTGTAGCCTGTCAACTATGTGTCTGCCTATCCCTGTTCTCTCCCCTCTGCACAGGCCATACAAACGCTTCACACCGCGTGGCTGCTGCCACTCTAACCTGGTGGTCCCAGCGCGCACGACCCACGTGGAGTTCCAGGTCTCCGGCAGCCTCTGGAACTGCCGGTCTGCGGCCAACAAGGCAGAGTTCATCTCAGCCTATGCTACCCTCCAGCACCTCGACTTCTTGGCACTGACGGAAACATGGATTACCACAGATAACACTGCTACTCCTACTGCTCTCTCCTCGCCTGCCCACGTGTTCTCGCATACCCCGAGAGCATCTAGCCAGCGGGGTGGTGGCACTGGAATCCTCATCTCTCCCAAGTGGACATTCTCTCTTTCTCCCCTGACCCATCTGTCTATCTCCTCATTTGAATTCCATGCTGTCACAGTTACCAGCCCTTTCAAGCTTAACATCCTTATCATTTATCGCCCTCCAGGTTCCCTTGGAGAGTTCATCAATGAGCTTGACGTCTTGATAAGTTCCTTTCCTGAGGATGGCTCACCTCTCACAATTCTGGGTGACTTTAACCTGTTGGGGATAGGGGGCAGTATTTTTCACGGCCGGATAAAAAACATACCCGATTTAATCTGGTTACTACTCCTGCCCAGTAACTAGAATATGCATATAATTATTGGCTTTGGATAGGAAACACCCTAAAGTTTCTAAAACTGTTTGAATGGTGTCTGTGAGTATAACAGAACTCATATGGCAGGCAAAAACCTGAGAGGATTCTATATGGGAAGTGGCCTGTCTGACAAGTTGTTGTTCATCTTGGCTCTTTTTATTGAAGACTGAGGATCTTTGCTATAACGTGCCACTTCCTACGGCTCCCATAGGCTCTCAGAGCCCGGGAAAAAGCTGAATGATATCGAGGCAGCCTCTGGCTGAAACACATTATCGCTTTTGGCAAGTGGCCGATCAGTGTACTATGGGCTTAGGCGCATGCCCGAGTCGACCCCATGCTTTATTTTCTTTCGTCTGTTTACCTAAATGCAGATTCCCGGTCGGAATATTATCGCTTTTTTACAAGAAAAATGGCATAAAAATGGATTTTAAACAGCGGTTGACATGCTTCGAAGTACGGTAATGGAATATTTAGAATTTTTTTGTCACGAAATGCGCCATGCTCGTCACCCTTCTTTACCCTTTCGGATAGTGTCTTGAACGCACGAACAAAACGCCGCTATTTGGATATAACGATGGATTATTTGGGACCAAACCAACATTTGTTATTGAAGTAGAAGTCCTGGGAGTGCATTCTGACGAAGAACAGCAAAGGTAATAACATTTTTCTTATAGTAATTCTGACTTTGGTGAGTGCTAAACTTGCTGGGTGTCTAAATAGCTAGCCCTCTGATGCCGGGCTATCTACTTAGAATATTGCAAAATGTGCTTTCACCGAAAAGTTATTTTAAAATCGGACATATCGAGTGCATAGAGGAGTTCTGTATCTATAATTCTTAAAATAATTGTTATGCTTTTTGTGAACGTTTATCGTGAGTAATTTAGTAAATTCACCGGAAGTTTGCGGGGGGGATGCTAGTTCTGAACGTCACATGCTAATGTAAAAAGCTGGTTTTTGATATAAATATGAACTTGATTGAACAAAACATGCATGTATTGTATAACATAATGTCCTAGGTGTGTCATCTGATGAAGATCATCAAAGGTTAGTGCTGCATTTAGCTGTCTTCTGGGTTTTTGTGACATTATATGCTAGCTTGAAAAATGGGTGTCTGATTATTTCTGGCTGGGTACTCTGCTGACATAATCTAATGTTTTGCTTTCGTTGTAAAGCCTTTTTGAAATCGGACAGTGTGGTTAGATTAACGAGAGTCTTGTCTTTAAAATGGTGTAAAATAGTGATATGTTTGAGAAATTGAAGTAATAGCATTTCTAAGGTATTTGAATAACGCGCCACAGGATTCCACTGGCTGTTACGTAGGTGGGACGATTTCGTCCCGCCGGCCCTAGAGAAGTTAACCTCCCCACGTCTACCTTTGACTCATTCCTCTCTGCCTCCTTCTTTCCACTCCTCTCCTCTTTTGACCTCACCCTCTCACCTTCCCCCCTACTCACAAGGCAGGCAATACGCTTGACCTCATCTTTACTAGATGCTGTTCGTCCACTAATCTCATTGCAACTCTCCTCCAAGTCTCCGACCACTACCTTGTATCCTTTTCCCTCTCGCTCTCATCCAACACTTCTCACTCTGCCCCTACTCGGATGGTATTGCGCCGTCCCAACCTTCGCTCTCTCTCTCCCGCTTCTCTCTCCTCTTCCATCCTATCATCTCTTCCCTCTGCTCAAACCTTCTCCAACCTATCCCCTGATTCTGCCTCCTCAACCCTCCTCTCCTCCCTTTCTGCATCCTTTGATTCTCTATGTCCCCTATCCTCCAGGCCGGCTCGGTCCTCCCCTCCTGCTCCGTGGCTCGACGACTCATTGCGAGCTCACAGAACAGGGCTCCGGGCAGCCGAGCGGAAATGGAGGAAAACTCGCCTCCCTGCGGACCTGGCATCCTTTCACTCTCTCCTCTCTACATTTTCCTCTTCTGTCTCTGCTGCTAAAGCCACTTTCTACCACTCTAAATTCCAAGCATCTGCCTTTAACCCTAGGAAGCTCTTTGCCACCTTCTCCTCCCTCCTGAATCCGCCTCCCCCTCCCCCCATCCTCCCTCTCTGCGGATGACTTCGTTAACCATTTTGAAAAGAAGGTCGACAACATCTCGATCCTCGTTTGCTAAGTCAAACGACACCACTGGTCCTGCTCACACTGCCCTACCCTGTGCTTTGACCTCTTTCTCCCCTCTCTCTCCAGATGAAATCTCACGTCTTCTGACGGCCGGCCGCCCAACAACCTGCCCGCTTGACCCTATCCCCTCCTCTCTTCTCCAGACCATTTCCAGAGACCTTCTCCGTTACCTCACCTCGCTCATCAACTCATCCTTGACCGCTGGCTACGTCCCTTCCGTCTTCAAGAGAGCGAGAGTTGCACCCCTTCTGAAAAAACCTACACTCGATCCCTCCGAAGTCAACAACTACAGACCAGTATCCCTTCTTTCTTTTCTCTCCAAAACTCTTGAACGTGCCGTCCTTGGCCAGCTCTCCTGCTATCTCTCTCAGAATGACCTTCTTGATCCAAATCAGTCAGGTTTCAAGACTGGTCATTCAACTGAGACTGCTCTTCTCTGTGTCACGGAGGCTCTCCGCACTGCTAAAGCTAACTCTCTCTCCTCTGCTCTCATCCTCCTAGACCTATCTGCTGCCTTTGATACGGTGAACCATCAGATCCTCCTCTCAATCCCTCTCCGAGTTGGGCATCTCCGGCGCGGCCCACGCTTGGATTGCGTCCTACCTGACAGGTCGCTCCTACCAGGTGGCATGGCGAGAATCTGTCTCCGCACCACGTGCTCTCACCACTGGTGTCCCCCAGGGCTCTGTTCTAGGCCCTCTCCTATTCTCGCTATACACCAAGTCACGTGGCTCTGTCATATCCTCACATGGTCTCTCCTATCATTGTTATGCAGACGACACACAATTAATCTTCTCCTTTCCCCCTTCTGATAACCAGGTGGCGAATCGCATCTCTGCATGTCTGGCAGACATATCAGTGTGGATGACGGATCACCACCTCAAGCTGAACCTCGGCAAGACGGAGCTGCTCTTCCTCCCGGGGAAGGACTGCCCGTTCCATGATCTCACCATCACGGTTGACACTCCATTGTGTCCTCCCCAGAGTGCTAAGAACCTTGGCGTGACCCTGGACAACACCCTGTCGTTCTCTACTAACATCAGGGCGGTGACCCGATCCTGTAGGTTCATGCTCTACAACATTCGCAGAGTACGACCCTGCCTCACACAGGAAGCGGCGCAGGTCCTAATCCAGGCACTTGTCATCTCCCGTCTGGATTACTGCAACTCGCTGTTGGCTGGGCTCCCTGCCTGTGCCATTAAACCCCTACAACTCATCCAGAACGCCGCAGCCCGTCTGGTGTTCAACCTTCCCAAGTTCTCTCACGTCACCCCGCTCCTCCGCTCTCTCCACTGGCTTCTTGTTGAAGCTCGCATCCGCTACAAGACCATGGTGCTTGCCTACGGAGCTGTGAGGGGAACGGCACCTCCGTACCTTCAGGCTCTGATCAGGCCCTACACCCAAACAAGGGCACTGCGTTCATCCACCTCTGGCCTGCTCGCCTCCCTACCTCTGAGGAAGCACAGTTCCCGCTCAGCCCAGTCAAAACTGTTCGCTGCTCTGGCACCGCAATGGTGGAACAAGCTCCCTCACGACGCCAGGACAGCGGAGTCAATCACCACCTTCCGGAGACACCTGAAACCCCACCTCTTTAAGGAATACCTAGGATAGGATAAAGTATTCCTTCTAACCCCCCCCCCCCCCCTTAAAAGATTTAGATGCACTATTGTAAAGTGGTTGTTCCACTGGATATCATAAGGTGAATCCACCAATTTGTAAGTCGCTCTGGATAAGAGCGTCTGCTAAATGACTTAAATGTAATGTAAATGTAAAGTATTTACAATGAAGACCAACAAGATCAACAAACAAAGGCAACCTAACGAAACATACAAAAGTCATCATTTTTACACACGAGACAAAGCATCTGCCAATATATTATCAGAACCCTTTTTGTGATGGATCTACAAATTATAATTCTGTACAATAAGCGCCCAACGCATAAGGCGCTGGTTCTGGTTGTACATACGGTGGAGAAACACTAAGGGGTTATGGTCCGTATATACAATCACAGGTAGGGCACTAGAACCTATGTACACCTCAAAATATTGCAGAGCTAACAACAACGCTAGAGCTTCTTGCTTGATGGTGGCATAGTTAGCCTGACATTTGTTAAATTTACGTTAACAATAACACACAGGATGATCCAGTCCACTCTTGTCCTGCTGCAGTAGAACAGCACCAGCACCTCTGGCACTAGCATCTACCTCAAGTTTAAACGGTTGTTCAAAATCCAGAGCAGCAAGTACAGGGGTATTACATAAAAGTGCTTTAGCAGTTTCAAAAGCTACCTTTACAATCCGGGGACCACTCAAACGATCTTGCCAGACTGAGCAAATCGGTCAATGGAGCAACTACCGCAGAGAAGTTCACAGAAACTACGGTAGTAGCCAACCATTCCTAAAAAGCGGCGTAGCTCTCGTCTGGTGGTAGGTGCGGGGAATGCAGTTACAGCCAAGACTTTGGCATCAACAGGGCGCACCTGTCCATGGCCGACCACTTTGCCGAGATAGGTAACAGTAACCTTCCCAAACTCGCACTTTGCCAAGTTCAGGGTTAGAGAAGCAGCTGCCAAACGCTCACATACTACCCTTAGAGAGTTAACATGATCTGACCACTCAGACGAATAAATCACTAGATCGTTAAGATATGCACTACAATTGGGAACGCCAGCTAATACGGAGTTAACCAGTCGTTGGAAAGTGGCTGGTGCATTTCGCATCCCAAAAGCCATGACAGAGTACAGTAGATATGTTCAGTACAGTAGATAAGTTCAGTACAGTAGATATGTTCAGTACAGTATATATGTTCAGTACAGTAGAGTTCAGTACAGTAGATATGTTCAGTACAGTATATATGTTCAGTACAGTAGAGTTCAGTACAGTAGATATGTTCAGTACAGTAGATATGTTCAGTACAGTAGAGTTCAGTACAGTATATATGTTCAGTACAGTAGAGTTCAGTACAGTATATATGTTCAGTACAGTAGATATGTTCAGTACAGTATATATGTTCAGTACAGTAGATATGTTCAGTACAGTAGATATGTTAAGTACAGTAGATATGTTCAGTACAGTAGATATGTTCAGTACAGTATATATGTTCAGTACAGTAGATATGTTCAGTACAGTAGATATGTTCAGTACAGTAGAGTTCAGTACAGTAGATATGTTCAGTACAGTAGATATGTTCAGTACAGTAGATATGTTCAGTACAGTATATATGTTCAGTACAGTAGAGTTCAGTACAGTATATATGTTCAGTACAGTAGATATGTTCAGTACAGTAGATATGTTCAGTACAGTATATATGTTCAGTACAGTAGATATGTTCAGTACAGTAGAGTTCAGTACAGTAGATATGTTCAGTACAGTAGATATGTTCAGTACAGTAGAGTACAGTACAGTATATATGTTCAGTACAGTAGATATGTTCAGTACAGTATATATGTTCAGTACAGTATATATGTTCAGTACAGTAGATATGTTCAGTACATTAGAGTTCAGTACAGTAGATATGTTCAGTACAGTAGATATGTTCAGTACACTAGAGTACAGTACAGTAGATATGTTCAGTACAGTAGATATGTTCAGTACAGTAGATATGTTCAGTACAGTAGATAAGTTCAGTACAGTATATATGTTCAGTACAGTAGATATGTTCAGTACAGTAGATATGTTCGGTACAGTATATATGTTCAGTACAGTAGAGTTCAGTACAGTAGATATGTTCAGTACAGTATGTATGTTCAGTACAGTAGATATGTTCAGTACAGTATATATGTTCAGTACAGTAGAGTACAGTACAGTAGATATGTTCAGTACAGTATATATGTTCAGTACAGTATATATGTTCAGTACAGTAGAGTACAGTACAGTAGATATGTTCAGTACAGTAGAGTACAGTACAGTAGATATGTTCAGTACAGTAGATATGTTCAGTAGAGTAGATATGTTCAGTACAGTAGAGTACAGTACAGTAGATATGTTCAGTACAGTAGATATGTTCAGTACAGTAGATATGTTCAGTACAGTAGAGTACAGTACAGTATATATGTTCAGTACAGTAGATATGTTCAGTACAGTAGATATGTTCAGTACAGTAGAGTACAGTACAGTAGATATGTTCAGTACAGTATATATGTTCAGTACAGTAGATATGTTCAGTACAGTATATATGTTCAGTACAGTAGATATGTTCAGTACAGTATATATGTTCAGTACAGTAGAGTACAGTACAGTAGATATGTTCAGTACAGTAGATATGTTCAGTACAGTAGATATGTTCAGTACAGTATATATGTTCAGTACAGTAGATATGTTCAGTACAGTATATATGTTCAGTACAGTAGAGTACAGTACAGTATATATGTTCAGTACAGTAGATATGTTCAGTACAGTAGATAAGTTCAGTACAGTATATATGTTCAGTACAGTAGAGTTCAGTACAGTAGATATGTTCAGTACAGTAGATATGTTCAGTACAGTATATATGTTCAGTACAGTAGAGTACAGTACAGTAGATATGTTCAGTACAGTAGATATGTTCAGTACAGTATATATGTTCAGTACAGTAGATATGTTCAGTACAGTATATATGTTCAGTACAGTAGAGTACAGTACAGTAGATATGTTCAGTACAGTAGATATGTTCAGTACAGTAGATATGTTCAGTACAGTAGAGTACAGTACAGTAGATATGTTCAGTACAGTAGAGTTCAGTACAGTAGATATGTTCAGTACAGTATATATGTTCAGTACAGTAGATATGTTCAGTACAGTAGATATGTTCAGTACAGTAGAGTTCAGTACAGTAGATATGTTCAGTACAGTATATATGTTCAGTACAGTAGAGTTCAGTACAGTAGAGTACAGTACAGTAGATATGTTCAGTACAGTAGATATGTTCAGTACAGTAGATATGTTCAGTACAGTAGAGTTCAGTACAGTAGATATGTTCAGTACAGTAGATATGTTCAGTACAGTAGATATGTTCAGTACAGTAGATAAGTTCAGTACAGTAGATATGTTCAGTACAGTATATATGTTCAGTACAGTAGATATGTTCAGTACAGTATATATGTTCAGTACAGTAGAGTACAGTACAGTATATATGTTCAGTACAGTAGATATGTTCAGTACAGTAGATAAGTTCAGTACAGTATATATGTTCAGTACAGTAGAGTTCAGTACAGTAGATATGTTCAGTACAGTAGATATGTTCAGTACAGTAGATATGTTCAGTACAGTATATATGTTCAGTACAGTAGAGTACAGTACAGTAGATATGTTCAGTACAGTAGATATGTTCAGTACAGTAGATATGTTCAGTACAGTATATATGTTCAGTACAGTAGATATGTTCAGTACAGTATATATGTTCAGTACAGTAGAGTACAGTACAGTAGATATGTTCAGTACAGTAGATATGTTCAGTACAGTAGATATGTTCAGTACAGTAGAGTACAGTACAGTAGATATGTTCAGTACAGTAGAGTTCAGTACAGTAGATATGTTCAGTACAGTATATATGTTCAGTACAGTAGATATGTTCAGTACAGTAGATATGTTCAGTACAGTAGAGTTCAGTACAGTAGATATGTTCAGTACAGTATATATGTTCAGTACAGTAGATTTCAGTACAGTAGAGTACAGTACAGTAGATATGTTCAGTACAGTAGATATGTTCAGTACAGTAGATATGTTCAGTACAGTAGATAAGTTCAGTACAGTAGATATGTTCAGTACAGTAGATATGTTCAGTACAGTAGATTAAAGTACAATACATTATACTGTACTCTAGTGCAGTGGTTCCCAGTCTTTTTGGTTACTCTACCACCAACTGCTCTTCCCGGAGTACCCCTGAAGTACCCCCTCATGTGTATTTTACCAGTAGGCCTATGGTTTCATGAGTCTTCTCAAGTACCCCCTATGGATAGACTAGATACCCCCT
The DNA here is from genome assembly GCF_965601325.2 of Salmo salar. Classification (NCBI taxonomy): domain Eukaryota; kingdom Metazoa; phylum Chordata; class Actinopteri; order Salmoniformes; family Salmonidae; genus Salmo; species Salmo salar. The sequence goes on from NC_138315.1 coordinate 46,846,829, forward strand.
ATGGACAGGTCCTAGTACCCCTGGTTGGGAACCACTGCTCTAGTGTGTTCTACTGTACTGTACTGTAATCTATTGAACAGTACTGCACTTAGATGTTGTCTAAGACCTCTCCCACTGGGCACGCCCTGGTTGAATCAATGTTGTTTCCATGTCATGTCAATGAAATTACGTTGAACCAACGTGGAATAGATGTTGAATTGACGTCTGTGCCTCAGTGGGCTTTTCCATCTGACCAGAAATCAAAGCCTTTGCTTATTCCGGTAGAGATACTCTCAAAGATCGGCTCTGAAAAAGCCAACTGACACTTACTCTTGTGTTACTGACTTGTTGCACCCTCGACAACTACTATGATTATTATTATTTGACCATGCTGGTCATCTATGAGCATTTGAACATCTTGGCCATGTTCTGTTATAATCTCCACCCGGCACAGCCAGAAGAGGACTGGCCACCCCTCAGAGCCTGGTTCCTCTCTTGGTTTCTTCCTAGGTTTTGGCCTTTCTAGGAAGTTTTTCCTAGCCACCGTGCTTCTACACCTGCATTGCTTGCTGTTTGGGGTTTTAGGCTGGGTTTCTGTACAGCACTTTGAGATATCAGCTGATGTAAGAAGGGCTATATAAATAAATTTGATTTGATTTGATTCGTAATTTTTAGGTTGGAAAATGGTTGAAGACTTTATTTAACTCCTTACTTTCTTAAAAATATAGACTCCTAGCTTTCAATTTGACATGCTCCTATGAACTTCTCAATGTTGGTGCTCATGGATTCTTTTGGATGAAAATGCCCTTCATCTAATAGCAGAACCAAATGACCTGGATTGCAGTTGAGCTTTACATTAAAAGTATATAGTGCAAGTAATCAATGCTGTTCGAGATTCTGCACAGATTATTAGTGCAATTATAAAGATCTCCACTGACCTGCGACCTTTGAATGTTTTTTTAGAACATGCTCGTTTTCTATGATTACATAAGAAGACATTTATAGTTTCAGTAGGCTAACTTCAAAATGTGGCCAGGGATGTGTTACTCATTGTAAGGTTGAATAAATACTGTTACATTAGTTTGTATGATAGCGTTAAATTTAGGTTATCTACTGTATTGCAAAAGTAATATTGAATTGTGTTTGGTTGGCATCATAATCAAATATCAACATTTAATGGACATCTAATGCTTGGAGAGTTTCGTCTGAGCCACTGGTTTAACACTATTATTTAACTTTTATTTTTGGTTTAGTTGGAGACAAAACAGCGGTACAAAGTAGGCCTAGTAAAAACAATATCAGATCGATAAAGACATGACACAGTCTATATTTAGTCTAGTTACATTAACAGTAAAAACAATATCAGATCGATAAAGACATGACACAGTCTATATTTAGTCTAGTTACATTAACAGTAAACACAATATCAGATCGATAAAGACATGACACAGTCTATATTTAGTCTAGTTACATTAACAGTAAACACAATATCAGATCGATAAAGACATGACACAGTCTATATTTAGTCTAGTTACATTAACAGTAAACACAATATCAGATCGATAAAGACATGACACAGTCTATATTTAGTCTAGTTACATTAACAGTAAACAAACGCAGTAAACAAAAGGTGAATGGTGATCCAGATAACCAGAACACAGCTTACAGTCTACTGCAGTGAGATGCAGCATGCAGTCTACCACAGTGAGATGCAGCATGCAGCCTACAGTCTACCACAGTGAGATGCAGCATGCAGCCTACAATCTACCACAGTGAGATGCAGCATGCAGCCTACAGTCTACCACAGTGAGATGCAGCATGCAGCCTACAGTCTACCACAGTGAGATGCAGCATGCAGCCTACAGTCTACCACAGTGAGATGCAGCCTACAGCCTACAGCCTACTACAGAGAGACGCAGTCTACAGCCTACTACAGAGAGATGCAGTCTACAGCCTACTACAGAGAGATGCAGTCTACAGCCTACTACAGTGAGATGCAGCCTACAGTCTACTACAGAGAGATGCTGTCTACAGTCTTCTACAGAGAGATGCAGCCTACAGTCTACTACAGTGAGATGCAGCCTACAGCCTACTACAGTGAGATGCAGCCTACAGTCTACTACAGTGAGATACAGCCTACAGTCTACTACAGTGAGATACAGCCTACAGCCTACTACAGTGAGATGCAGCCAACAGTCTACTACAGTGAGATGCAGCCTACAGTCTACTACAGAGAGATGCAGCCTACAGCCTACGACAAAGAGATACAGCCTACAGCCTACAGCCTACTACAGTGAGATGCAGCCTACAGTCTACTACAGAGAGATGCAGCCTACAGTCTACTACAGAGAGATGCAGCCTACAGTCTACTACAGAGAGATGCAGCCTACAGCCTACGACAAAGAGATACAGCCTACAGCCTACAGCCTACTACAGTGAGATGCAGTCTACAGTCTACTACAGTGAGATGCAGCCTACAGTCTACAACAGAGAGATGCAGCCTACAGTCTACTACAGTGAGATGCAGCCTACAGTCTACTACAGTGAGATGCAGCCTACAGTCTACTACAGTGAGATGCAGCCTACAGTCTACTACAGTGAGATGCAGCCTACAGCCTACTACAGTGAGATGCAGCCTACAGTCTACTACAGTGAGATGCAGCCTACAGTCTACTACAGTGAGATGCAGCCTACAGTCTACTACAGAGAGATGCAGCCTACAGTCTACTACAGAGAGATGCAGCCTACAGTCTACTACAGAGAGATGCAGCCTACAGCCTACTACAGTGAGATGCAGCCTACAGCCTACAGTCTACTACAGTGAGATACAGTCTACAGTCTACTACAGTGAGATGGAGCCTACAGTCTACTACAGTGAGATACAGCCTACAGCCTACAGCCTACTACAGTGAGATGCAGCTTACAGTCTACAGCCTACTACAGTGAGATGCAGCCTACAGCCTACTACAGTGAGATACAACCTACAGCCTACTACAGTGAGATACAGCCTACAGTCTACAGTCTACTACAGTGAGATGCAGCCTACAGTCTACTACAGAGAGATGCAGCATACAGCCTACAGTCTACTACAGTGAGATGCAGTCTTCAGCCTACTACAGTGAGATACAGTCTACAGTCTACTACAGTGAGATGCAGCCTACAATCTACTACAGTGAGATGCAGCCTACAGTCTACTACAGTGAGATACAGTCTACAGTCTACTACAGTGAGATACAGCCTACAGCCTACAGTCTAATACAGTGAGATGCAGCTTACAGTCTACAGCCTACTACAGTGAGATACAGCCTACAGTCTACTACAGTGAGATGCAGCCTACAGCCTACAGCCTACTACAGTGAGATACAGCCTACAGTCTACTACAGTGAGATGCAGCCTGCAGCCTACTACAGTGAGATGCAGCCTACAGCCTACAGGCTACTACAGTGAGATGCAGCCAACAGTCTACTACAGTGAGATGCCGCCTACAGCCTGCGCCTACTACAGAGAGATGCAGCCTACAGCCCCGGGTGCGCCAGCCTACTACAGAGAGATGCAGCCTACAGCCTCAGCTACAGAGGAGATGCAGTCTACAGCCTACTACAGGAGAGAGCCTGCAGCCCGGGTACAGCCTACAGCCTCGCCTACTACAGTGGAGCAGCTACAGTCTACAGCCTCTACGGGTACAGCCTGCAGCCACTCGCGGAGCGCTACAGTCTACTACAGCGAGATACAGCCTACAGCCCGGGTACAGCCCGCTACTACAGTGAGATGCAGCCTACAGCCTACAGCCTACTACAGTGAGATACAGCCTTCAGCCTACTACAGCGAGATGCAGCCTACAGCCTACTACAGCGAGATCAGCCGCAGCCTACAGCCTACAACAGTGAGATACAGCCTACAGTCTACTACAGTGAGATGCAGCCTACAGCCTACAGCCTACTCCGGAGTCGCCCAGCCACTCAGCGGAGCGCTACAGTCTACTACAGTGATATGCAGCCTGCAGCCTACTACAGTGAGCAGCCTACAGCCTCGGAGATGCAGCCTACAGCCTACTACAGTGAGATGCAGCCTACAGTCTACTACAGTGAGATGCAGCCTGCAGCCTACTACAGAGAGATTCAGCCTGCAGCCTACAGCCTACTACAGTGAGATGCAGCCTACAGCCTACTACAGTGAGATACAGCCTACTACAGTGAGATGCAGCCTACAGCCTACTACAGTGAGATACAGCCTACAGTCTACTACAGTGAGATGCAGCCTACAGCCTACTACAGTGAGATGCAGCCTACAGTCTACTACAGTGAGATGCAGCCTGCAGCCTACTACAGAGAGATTCAGCCTGCAGCCTACAGCCTACTACAGTGAGATGCAGCCTACAGCCTACTACAGTGAGATAAAGCCTACAGCCTACTACAGTGAGATACAGCCTGCAGCCTACAGCCTACTACAGTGAGATACAGCCTACAGTCTACTACAGTGAGATGCAGCCTGCAGCCTACTACAGAGAGATGCAGTCTACAGCCTACTACAGTGAGATACAGCCTACAGTCGACTACAGTGAGATACAGCCTGCAGCCTACAGCCTACTACAGTGAGATGCAGCCTACAGCCTACTACAGCAAGATACAGCCTGCAGCCTACAGCCTACTACAGTGAGATACAGCCTACAGCCTACTACAGTGAGATGCAGCATGCGGCCTACTACTGTGAGATGCAGCCTACAGCCTACTACAGTGAGATGCAGCTTACAGCCTACTACAGTGAGATACAGCCTACAGCCTACTGCAGTGAGATGCATTCTACAGCCTACTACAGAGAGATACAGCCTACAGACTACTACAGTGAGATACAGCCTACAGTCTACTACTGTGAGATGCAGCCTACAGCCTACAGTCTACTACAGTGAGATGCAGCCTGCAGCCTGCAGCCTACTACAGCGAGATGCAGCCTACAGTCTACTACAGTGAGATGCAGCCTACAGTCTACTACAGTGAGATGCAGCCTACAGACTACTACAGAGAGATGCAGCCTACAGTCTACTACAGTGAGATGCAGCCTACAGCCTACAGTCTACTACAGTGAGATGCAGCCTACAGTCTACTACAGTGAGATGCAGTCTACAGTCTACTACAGTGAGATGCAGTCTACAGTCTACTACAGAGAGATGCAGCCTACAGTCTACTACAGAGAGATGCAGCCTACAGTCTACTACAGAGAGATGCAGCCTACAGTCTACTACAGTGAGATGCAGTCTACAGTCTACTACAGTGAGATGCAGCCTACAGTCTACTACAGTGAGATGCAGCCTACAGTCTACTACAGTGAGATGCAGCCTACAGTCTACTACAGTGAGATGCAGCCTACAGTCTACTACAGTGAGATGCAGCCTACAGTCTACAACAGAGAGATGCAGCCTACAGTCTACTACAGTGAGATGCAGCCTACAGCCTACTACAGTGAGATGTAGCCTACAGTCTACTACAGTGAGATGCAGCCTACAGTCTACTACAGTGAGATGCAGCCTACAGTCTACAACAGAGAGATGCAGCCTACAGTCTACTACAGAGAGATGCAGTCTACAGTGTCGTGTCTTTGGGGTACCATTAAACTGAAGACATGTTTATCAATTAACTCCCTGTAATTATTATCACGCGATCAAACTGATTCATCGTTTAATTGTAATTAACTAGGAGATCGGGGCACCAAGGAAAATATTCAGATTACAAAGTTATAATTTTCCTAATATAACTTTCCTATATTATAACATTATATATTATATTCTATTATAGTATAGGCCGATTATCTTCTGGTTTAAATGGTGTATTTTACCTCGCGTCCAGTCTCATTCCAAACGTCGTAAATTGTTGTATCTGCACGAACCCAGTCTTTACTAAAATCATCCATACATCAATTGTCTTAAAATAATTTATTTACTAAACTAAGTAATTCACATAAAGTATACAAACAGTAATTATCGTCACAAAGGATTGGTAGAGTAATGTGGTCTAAACAGGCATGGCTGGTGTCTTGTCGAACAATGGGTCATAAAGGGCAGCTGAGAAGACCCTACAGAGTTCATTAATATTAACAATTGATATGCTAATCCTTTGCACATGAACGCTCACTCATTCGAGAACAATTGCAATCAATATATATTTACGCTCAGTGTGTCGTCGGGATCCTTGTTGGAGCGTCGTTCGGTTGGAGAGTTCTCTCTCTCTCTCTCTCAGTTAGAATGGATCTTTCAAAGCGACATTCATTAATGTCGTCATAGAATGGATGTTTCGTTGGTCTTCGCGTTCAATGATATAATTTACTTAGCTGCAGACTAATAATTAATATCAAAGACTTGCTCTTATTCTGTCGGTATCGATAGTCTAAAAGTTAACCACGTGGTATAGTTCACTTTCAGTAGAGTACTTGGATGGTCAAACCTATTGGCCAACTCGCAATGGAGTGGAGGCCGGGTCTGAAGAAAGTAGATCAGGCTATGGTTTTATAGTGAACATGTCACATGACACCTGGTCCTGTCTGTGTCCCTGGGGGCGTGCCGATGACTGAGTTAAGTCTGGTACAGAAATATAATTCTATCACATTAACATCAGTACATAGCATCTCAATGTATTACAAATAGCTTTATCCTTATTAATACATTCTATACAACCATGTGGATGCAAGTCTCAAGGCTAAGCCTATTATATAAACCGTTTTATGGTAATATGGCTATATTGTCTCTTCTGAGTATCACAAAATTGTACCAAGCGGACCAGTTCGTAGCTGGATTCTTCACCAATCTTTCATACCTTCTCCAGAACACAAATGTCATTCGGTTCCCCAATTCTGTGAGTTGGAAGAATTTCCTGTGTCTCTCTATGGGACCCCTCTGTGTCTCAACTGGGCCATGTGGTTGTAAGATTCTCCTCTGGAATTTTACAACCCCCTCACACAGGGCCTGGGTGGGGGGAGGTAGGTTGGGGGATGGTGCAAGGGGGGAGGGGGTCAACTGTCCTCCCTGTACTCAAAGAGGCCAACGTCATGACAACAGTCTACTACAGGCCAACGTCATGACAACAGTCTACTACCGTGAGATGCAGCCTGCAGCACACTTTTTATGGAAATCTATAAGGAGTCATACCGCCCAGTGGTATTCCATAGCCTTCCTGCTGCAACCTAGTCTCAGAGCATTAATTTCAGAATGTCCATCATCCATTTTTGTATGATATGGTACGAATTACCATTTGTATAATATGTCACGAATTTGCAAAAGCACAATATGTTTTTGCCTTAATGGTGCAATATGTAACTTTTTGGGCGAGCCGAACAAACAGAAATGTTGAGTTATAGATCTGTCATTCTCAGTGAAAGTGTCACGTCCTGACCAGCAGAGGGCGTAATTGTATTAGTTTTGGTCAGGACGTGGCAGAGTTTTTGTTTTTCTATGTTTAGTTAATTGAGGTTGGACTCCCAATTGAAGGCAGGTGTGTTGAGTTGCCTTTGATTGGGAGTCCTATATAGTAGTGTGTGTTTTTCTTTGGGGTTGTGGGTAATTGTTTCTTGTTTAGTGTGTTTGCACCTGACAGGACTGTTGGCTGTCAGTTTCCTTGTTTTGTTTGTTATAGTGTTCTTTCTTATTAAATTGAAAGATGAATACTAACTCCGCTGCATTTTGATCCATTCCTGAAGACAGGCCTTACAGAAAGCAAGTATAAGAGGCAGTAGATCTGTTCTATGTGCGCTATTTCTATGAGTAGTTGCTTTTGCTTCAAACAGCTGAAAATACAATACTTTTGCTTATGGAAAATATATTTCACAGCGGTTTAGACCGTATTCTCTACACAATGACTGCTTGTTTTGTTACATAAACTGAAATTAGTCTTAGCAACCAGGAAATGGAGTGATTTTTGCAGATTGCACCTTTAAGTAACCTTGTGTCTGATGTAACCATACCAAATGTAACATATCATACTAATTTGATTGTCCTGGATTTTCATGTACTATGTTACGTCTAGTCGTTGACCAGGCTGTCTACACACCACCACAGCACGCCCTGCTCTGTCCATTGTGCCGACACAATGCAGTGGAGATACAGATTTGAACTTTTTTGCTATTTTCATATAGAAACATAAAACTAATACTGGTGGGGCTGGAGTTTGATCTGAGTGGGCTAAGCCCATTTTAGCTCCCTCTAGGTTCCGGGCTCGGGTAGGGATGTGACAATACCACTAATGCCATTTTATTTTTTTATAGCAAAAATGAAAACACCAAGCAGACCTAAATTCTTTGGTCCTTAAAAAACCTGTATGTAAAATATTGTGTGCTATAGCTTGGAAAATGAATAAATGTGACTCTGGATGACATCATAATGATGTTTGTTTTCAACATTACGGAGGTTTTCCTAATTAAGTTAAATCCGCTTTATGTTTTGTTTCCTTGCCACGATACTAATGAATATCACGATACTGGTATCATCTCGGCCCTAAAGCCTTGCAAAAGTACTCAGACCCCTTGGATTTTTCACATTTTATTGTGTTACAAAGTGGGATTAAAATGAATGTAGTTGTCACTCTGTAATGTCAAAGTGGAAGAAAAATGATATCTTTTTTTAACTAAAATAGTCATTGCATACAGTAAGTATTCAGCGCCTTTGTTTAGGCAAGCCTAAATTAGTTGAGGAGTAAAATTTGGCTTAATCACATAAGTTACAGTGCCTTCAGAAAGTATTCACCCCTTGTCTTGTTGTTGTGTAACAGCCTGAATTTAAAATGGATTATATTGAGATGTTTTGTCACTGGCTTATATACAATACCCCATAATGTGAAAGTGGAATTATGTTTTTCAAATGTTTTACTAATTAATTTAAAATGAAAAGCTGAAATATCTTGAGTCAATAAGTATTCAACCCCTTTGTTATGACAAGCCTAAATTAGTTCAGGAGTAATAATGTGCTTAACAAGTCAGATATTAAGTTGCATTGACTAACTCTGTGTGCAATAATAGTCATTCAAAAATCATGTTAGAGACTATCTTATCTCCGTACCTCAAACATACAATTGTCTGTAAAGTCCCTCAGTCAGGCAGTGAATTTCAAACGCATATCTGCCACAAAGACCAGGGAGATTTTCCAATGCTTCGCAAAGAAGGGCTCCTATTGGTAGGGTACAATTTAAAAAAAGCAGACATTGAATATCCCTTTGAGCATGGTGAAGTTATTAATTACACTTTGGATGGTGTATCAATACACCCAGTCACTACAAAGAAACAGGCAACCTTCCTAACTCAGTTGCCAAAGGGGAAGGAAACCGCATAGGGATTTCACCATGAGGCCAATGGTGACTATAAAACAGTTACGGAGTTGAATGGCTGTGATAGGAGAAAACTGAGGATGGATCAACAACATTGTAGTTACTCCACAATACTAACCTAATTGACAGAGTGAAAAGAAGGAAGCCTGTACAGAATACAAATATTCCAAAACATGCATATTTCTTGCAACAAGGGACTAAAGTAATAGTGCAAAAAATGTGGCAAAGCAATTCACTTTTTGTACTGAATACAAAGTGCTTTGTTTGGGGCAAATCCAATACAACATATTACTGAATACCACTCTCCATATTTTCAAGCATAGTGGTGGCTGCATCATGTTATGGGTATGCTTGATCAACAACCAATTTGACAGAGTATGAAGAATTTTGAAAAGAATGATGGTCAAATTTTGCACAATCCAGGTGTGGAAAGCTCTTCGAGGTTTACCCAGAAAGTCTCACATCTGTAATCACTGTTAAAGGTGCTTCTACAAAGTATTGACTCAAGGGTGTGAACACTTATGTCAATTTAATATTTCATTTTCAATAAATCTGCAACAAAGTGAAACGTGTTTTCACTTTATCATTATGGGGTATTGTGTGTAGATGGGTGAGATTAAAAAAAATATTTAATCGATTTTGAATTCAGGCTGTAACACAACAAAACGTATGTCCGTCTTAACGAAAACCACTAAACCCTAAACCTCAACTAAATCTTGTAATGTGGAAATTGAGAACAGTGGTCCACGTGTGACAAAACTAGGGCCTGAAGGACCTGCCTTGTTGATAGTGTTGTTAAGAAGGTAGAGCATCACTTTATTATAGACAGACTTCTCCCCATCTTAGTAACTGTTGTATCAATATGTTTGGATCATGACAGTTTACAATCTAATATTACTCCAAGCAGTTTAGTCACCTCAACTTGCTCAATTTCCACATGATTCATTACAACATTTAGTTGAGGTTTAGAGTTTAGTGAATTATTTGTCCCAAATACAATACATCAGGGATCTCAAAAACAGAAAACAGAGGCTGACTGAACTCACTGGTGTGTGAGTACACAAGCTCTGTCTCATCTAGAAGAAGAAAGGAGAGAAACTGAGGGTCAAAGTCTAAATTAACACCGAGCTCTGTCTCATTATCTAGAATGAGATAGGAAAGTACTGCATCTGAATTTTGTCTAACCAACACACACCATTTTGGCATTGTATGCCTGAATTGGTCTCTACTAGTTTTTTTGGTACATCATTCCTATGTTATACATGTCACGTCCTTTGTTTCTCCTGAGTTTGACGATCCAGAAGTGATGTCTGCTGCTGAAGCTTTGTGTACCTCTCACCATCCATTCCTCCATGGCTTGGTCAGAGACTGGGGGTCTGGACTGTTTCCACTGGTACGACCGCCTTGACTATAGTCCGAACAGGAGATACCCACACCTTTTCACCAACCGTATCAAAGGTGACCTTGGCATAATCATTCCAAAATAAACATTTGATCATGATCCAGAATGTGAACACCTTTTGACAACACCAATGGGTCAACTCTCTTACAAGGTTGAGGGACACTGAATACAGTAAATATACATGTATGTTTAAGTTTTAGATTAAATACACTTTGTTTACAAACCATTCTGTTAATGTCATCAGCCAATGACAACGGTGACTTTTTTGGATCTATCGCCCAAGGCATTGCAAGATAAAGGACCCTTTCCTGGGGATTTAAGAGTAATAAACAGTACTGTTACTGTAAATGCCATTACTGATACGCGTTATTACAACATCTTCTTGTTAACCATTAACTATGAGAGAGAGAAGGTCCAGGGCCTGCACTCACCCTTCCAGACCTTGTCCACCCTGGACTGAAACACCTCCAGACTTAGTCCACCCTGGACTGAAACACATCCAGACTTAGTCCACCCTGGACTGAACCACCTCCAGACTTAGTCCATCCTGGACTGAACCACCTCCAGACTTAGTCCACCCTGGACTGAACCACCTCCAGACTTAGTCCATCCTGGACTGAACCACCTCCAGACTTAGTCCATCCTGGACTGAACCACCACCAGAAGCTGTTTCCTCACTTCCTCACTGTTCTCCAGACATGTCTTTCTGCACAGCCTGGTAAAAGATTGACCTGTAATAGTAAGGCTTGATCCTAAAACTGGGCCAAAGGCTGACTCATGGAGAGCCAGTGTAAGCAGACGTTTGTTCCCGACCAGTGTTAACACAATATGGTGTTTTTGCAACACTGACAAAGTTCTATTAAAACGGGTAAATGTTGACCTTTAAATTCACCTGGAGCAGCTGTTTCTGGTCTCCTTGCAGAGCTATCTCCATCCTGGACAATTCCTTCTCTAAGACCCTATGGACCTCCTCCATCTGAGGATCCCTCGCTCTCTGCAGCATCCTTTTTTCATTTTCCGCCATTGGGGACAGCACTTGCTTCTACACCTCTGTGATGGCTGAGCTCAGCATGGTGAAATCCCTGTCCATCTCATCTTTCTGCAGCCCGGCAGACGTCTGAGATGAGAGAGAACTAATTTAGCTGAGAAGAACTCACATGGAAATAACTCACTGACCATAACATAAATTATTTAAATTATTCTACCTCAAATTTTAAATTAAAACATATTTAAATATATATTAAAGGTCCAATGCAGCCATTTTGATCTCAATATTACATCGTTTCAGGGTAACAATGAAGTACCTTACTGTGATTAAATTTAAATTAAAAAGTAAAAAAAAACGAAAACAATTACTTATCAAGCAAGAATTTTTGTAGGACTGTCTGGGAGTGGTCTGAGTGTTCAGGGGAAAACAGAAAACTAGCTGTTATTGGCAGAGAGGTTTGGAACTCTTTCTTATTGGTCTATTAACTCATTTACAGCCTGGTGATGTCACTATAGAAGGCTAAAACTCCATCCCACCAAAACAGGCTGAAATTCCAGGTGGTCTTTTCAAACAGCTCTTACACTAAAAGGGCCTTTTCATAATTTTCACAATTTAACACTATTATTCCAACCTCATAGTGTGGAAATATATATTTATATATATAAACACAGGAAAATCATGTTTGCACTGCACTGGGCCTTTATACAGTTCTGTTTTCTAATATCCATGATCTACCTTGAATTAGTCCATGGAGGTTTTTGCCCTGAACAGCTCCATCCTAATTTTATTTCTGTGGCTCTTTGCCGACAGCTGTTGATGTAATTTGATAGGCGGTCAATGATGAGTGAAGTCAATAATTAAATAGCGTAGTAAAACAAATTGCCCTGAAGTCTGTTTTCACCAGTTTGTGACTCAGAGTCCATGAAGCAGAGATGGCGTCAAGTCCATTTCAGTTCCTGTCTGTTAAATAGGATGTTTAATTTATCCATGAGAATGTATTGACTGGAATGGACTTTTGATTAAATTGACACCAACAGCCTCATAGCGGTGTCATAATATGACATCTCATATGTCAAAGTATGTTACTGAATGTGACAGATTTTATGACACATTGACATAACAGTTAATGTCACTTGTGTAACCAATGTGAAATGGCTAGTTAGTTAGCGGTGGTGCGCACTAATAGCGTTTCAATCGGTGACGTCACTCGCTCTGAGACCTGAAGTGGTTGTTCCCCTTGCGTTGCAAGGGCCGCGGCTTTTGTAGCACGATGGGTAACGACGCTTCGTGGGGTGTCAGTTGTTGATGTGTGCAAGGGTCCCTGGTTCGAGCCCAGGTTGGGGCGAGGAGAGGGACGGAACCTACACTATTACACTTGCACCCCTAAAACTCAAATAAAGAGTTTTAATTATTCGTTTTTTTACCTTTTATTTAACTAGGCAAGTCAGTTAAGAACAAATTCTTATTTACAATGACAGCCTACACCGGCCAAACCTGGACAACACTGGGCCAATTGTGCGCCCCCCTATGGGACTTCCAATCACGGCCGGTTGTGATACAGCCGGGAATCGAACCAGGGTGTCTGTGGCGATGCCTCTTGCCCTTAGACTGCTGCGCTACTCGGGAGCCGAATCTACATTCAGTAGTAGTGAATGTAATATGAGTAGTATTGTGTTTCATTTCCAGTCACTTCATGTCTGATGGAGCCTTGAACAATATATCATGTAACTCTTAACACACCCTTACCATGATTTTGAAGACAGCTTCTTCCTCTGGGTCATGGTGTGAATCCTCTATTTTAATGGTCCTAGAAACGTTCTCTACCAAATCCCCCATGGCCACTATGATGAAAATGTGTATTTGGCCTTACTGCTATTAGCCGATACAAGTGCTTCGAATAACACATTCACTACATTGAACAACAGATAGTCCCCCCCCCCAAAAAAATAATCAAAGTAAGTTTGTTCTGAAGTGTCTATTGTATATTTGAAAGATATAAGAAAGATCAGAAAACATATTTTTTAGCCCTTATTTTTGGCACTAAACAGTCTCCATATGTACTTCCATAAATTCTTTCAACTGATACCTGGTGTTAGGGTCTTATTTTTCAGAGTAAATAACTCAGACTCTAGAGAAGCTTTAACCAAGTTTAATTCTTCCCAAAGGTTCTGTACAGCTGTAATTTAGACAACCCAACAATTATCACATCATAGAGATATATATATATATATACCATATATACCATATATATATATATATATATATATCCCACTTAAGACACTCCTCCTTCTCTCCAATCCTTACATCTTATTTTTCTACAGGAAGAGGGTAACAGGATACCAAACCCTTATTACTCCCTTAAGGGAATCTGTCCTCACCTCCTGACCTCAGCCCCTCCTCACCTAATCCACAGATGTTCATCTGTCTCCCCAATATCAACACGTTTGAGCTCCTCCCGTTCACCCAGCACATTCCTCAGCCACTCTGTCCTTCTACAGATCTCACTCCTTAATATACTAAGCGTTTGATCTATCATGTCTTTAATATCTCAATGTTTAAAATGTCGAATCCAACATGGGGGACCTTCAGACGAGTCTTGTGAGGCCTGAGGGCATCCTACAACAAACAACTGACATGTATGTGTTCCTGAGAGTCTCACCTTTCTACAGAGGGGTATTGGTGTGTAGCCCAAACTGTTTGGATGCTCCAGACAGAAGTTGGCAGATTGGCTTGACGCTTGAATGGGACATATACCAAAACAGAGATCACCATCATGCTCGTGAGAGTCCCGTCTTTCTATAGAGGGGTTATAAAAAGTGAGACGCAAAAAAATGCAAAAATACATCTCTCTAGCTTGAACATAATGTTTTTATGGGGATTTTTTTGTATTATGCTAATTAGATCTTCCCTAGGAGCAAGGACATAGAACTCAGGGGGTTAACCTATCTCCTCCACTTCACCTACACTGATTAAAGTGGATTTAACAGGTGACATTGACAAGGGATCAAAGCTTTCACCTGGATTCCAATGATCAGTCTCTCATGGAAAGTGCAGGTGTTCCTAATGTTTTGGGTATGATCTCAAGTCTAGTTTTGTGTTCTCATCGTGATCAAGTGACATGGACATGAATAACCAGAGGCAGGAATGACATGTTCAGCTCCATGCCCTGCCTAGGCTTGATAGTGTTAGACAGATAGCATGAATGAGGACCAGGGACAATGCAACTCTGTATTACGAGACTTGAATGTCTTATCACCGAGTACTACAACTTAGGGAATGGCAAAACACTCCAATCCTTAGACTGACCGCCATTACCCAATAACCTCTGCTCTTCTCCTAACCTCTAGAATAGCATATCAAAATAGTCACATGGTGTTCACACAATAAAGGTCCCATAAATAGTTTACTCTTCCATTGATACATGATTCACAATGATTAAGTCAGTAAGATAATCATACAGTGCATTCGGAAAGTATTCAGACCCCTTTACTTTTTCCACATTTTGTTACGTTACAGCCTAATTCTAAAATGAATTAGATAAACATGTTCCTTATCAATCTACACATAATACCCCATAATGATAAAGTGAAAACAGGTTTTTAGACATTTTTGCAAATGTATAAAAAATATAAAACAGAAATACCTTATTTACATAAGTATTCAGACCCTTTGCTATGAGACTCTAAATTAAGCTCAGGTGCATCCTGTTTCCATTGATCATCCTTGAGATGCTTCTACAACTTGATTGGAGTCCACCTGTGGTAAATTCAATTGTTTGGACATGTATTTAGAAAGGAGCACACCAGTGTAGATAAGGTCCCATAGTTGACAGTGCATGTCAGAGCAAAAACCAAGACAAAAAATGTCTGCAGCATTGAAGGTCTCCAGGAACACACTTGGCCTCCATCATTCTTAAATGGAAAAAGTTTGGAACCACCAAGACTCTTCCTAGAGCTAGCCGCTCCGCCAAACTGAGCAATCAGGGGAGAAGGGCCTTGGTCAGGGAGTGGCCAAGATTGAACTCTTTGGCCTGAATGCCAAGTATCACGTCTGGAGGAAACCAGGCACCATCCCTAAGGTGACACATGGTGGTGGCAGCATCATGCTGTAGGAATGTTTTTCAGCGGCAGGGACTGGGAGACTAGTCAGGATCGAGGGAAAGATTAACGGAGCAAAGTACAGAGAGATTCTTAATGAAAACCTGCTCCAGAGCGCTCAGGACCTCAGACTGGGGTGAAGGTTCACCTTCCAACAGGACAACGGCCCTAAGCACACAGCCAAGACAACACAGGAGTGTCTTCAGGACAAGTCTCTGAATGTCCTTTAGTGGCAAAACATCTCTGGTGGCAGAACATCTCTGGAGAGACCTGAAAATACAGTAGCTGTGTAGTGACACATCCCATCCAACCTGACAGAGCTTGAGAGGATCTGCAGAGAAAAATGTGAGAAACTCCCCAAATACAGGTGTGCCAAGCTTGTAGCGTCATACCCAAGAAGACTCGAGGCTATAATCGCTGACAAAGGTGCTTCAACAAAGTACTGAGTAAAGGGTCTGAATACTTATGTAAATGTGATATTTCAGTTTTTTTATATAATAATATATATATATATATATATATATATATATACACATTTCTAAAGACCTGTTTTTGCTTTGTCATTATGGGTATTGTGTGTAGCTTGATGGGGGGGGGACAACAATTTAGTCAATTGTAGAATACATGTAAGGCTGTAGCGTAACAAAATGTGGAAAAGTCAAGGGGTCTGAGTACTTTCAGAATACACTGTCTAACAGAAACATACAGGTAACTAGTTTACATTCTATCACAACTCATTCTATAATAACTACAGGTAACTGCCAAAGTAAAGGAGACACCAACATAGTGTGTTAAAACCTCTCTAGGACATATGGGACGGTAGCGTCCCACCTCGCCAACAGCCAGTGAAATAGCAGAGCGCCAAATTCAAAACAACAAAAATCTCATAATTCAAATTTCTCACACATACAAGTATTATACACCATTTAAAAGATAATCTTCTCGTTAATCCAACCACATTGTCCGATTTCAAAAAGGCTTTATGGCGAAAGCATAGCATTAGATTATGTTAGGACAGCACCTAGACAAGAACAACCACACAGCCATTTTCCAAGCAAGGAGAGGCGTCACAAAAACCAGAAATACAGCTAAAATTAATCACTAACCTTTGATGATCTTCATCAGATGGCACTCATAGGACTTCATGTTACACAATACATGTATGTTTTGCTCGATAAAGTTCATATTTATATCCAAAAAACCCATTTTACATTGACGTGTAATGTTCAGAAATGTTTTGCCTCCAAAACTACCGGTGAATGAGCACATCAATTTACAGAAATACTCATCATAAACTTTGATAAAAGATACAAGTATTATGCACAGAATTACAGATAAACTTCTCCTTGATGCAACCGCTGTGTCCGATTTTCAAAAAAGCTTTACAGCAAAAGCAAACTTTGCAATAATCTGAGTACAGCGCTCAGACATCAAAACAAGCCATACAGATACCCGCCATTTTGGAGTCAACAGAAGCCACAAATAACATTATAAATATTCACTTACCTTTGATCTTCATCAGAATGCACTCCCAGGAATCCCAGTTCCACAATAAATGTTCGTTTTGTTCGATAAAGTTAATCTTTATGTCCAAATACCTCCATTTTGTTTGCGTGTTTAGTCCAGCACTCCAAATTCACTAAGCGCACGAGTTTAGTCCAGACGAAGAGTCAAAATAGTTCCATTACAGTTCGTAGAAACATGTCAAACGATGTATAGAATCAATCTTTAGGATGTTTTTATCATTAATCTGCAATAATATTCCAACCGGACAATTCTATTGTCTTTAGAATTGAAAGGAAAGGACTCTCGCTCTCACGGCCGCGCGCATGTTTGAGCTCATGCCAATTTTCCAGACACATGACTGAGTCAGCTCTTATTCTCTTCCCATTCACAGTAGAAGCCTGAAACAAGGTTCTAAACACTGTTGACATCTAGTGGAAGCATTAGGAAGTGCAAAATGACCCCACAGACACTGTATACTGGAGAGGCAATCACTTGAAAAACTACAAACCTCAGATTTCCCACTTCTTGGTTGGATTTTTTCTAAGGTTTTTGCCTGCCATATGAGTTCTGTTATACTCACAGACATCATTCAAACAGTTTTAGAAACGTCAGAGTGTTTTCTATCCAAATCTACTAATTACATGCATATTCTAGCTTTTGTGCCTGAGTAGCAGGCATTTTACTTTGGGCATGTTTTTCATCCAAGCTACTCAATACTGCCCCCTTTCCTAGAGAAGTTAATAGGGCGTTGAGCCACCACGAGCCACCAGAACAGATTCAATGCACCTTGGCATAGATTCTACAAGTGTCTGAAACTCTATTGGAGGGAGCAATTCCATAATTTAGTGTTTTGTTGACGGTGGTGGAAAACGCTGTCTCAGGCACCACTCAGGCAACACAATCTCCCATAAATGTTCTACTAGGTTGGGATCTGGTGACTGAGACAGACGCATGCACATCGCACACACACACACAGATCTACTACTAACTGTTCTGCAGTAATCTCATACACCCAAATACTTCTCTGCAGCTGCCACCACAACATCTATTTTCTGTGACTTACATTCCATCCCTGCAGTACAGTTGATAACCGTTGATATGAACGGTAACAAGACAATCTTACTGAAGCATGTAGCACTCTTTGGCCCCTCCCTCTGTACTGATACAGATCTACTACTCACTGGGATCCTCTCAGGCTCCTTCCCCCTTGATCCATCCTCCTCTACTTTCTTCACTGCCTGAACATACTACACCTTCTTCACTACTCAGACTCTGGACACTTCAACCTGCATCTCTCTCACCAGACACTGATCCCCAGCAACATGGACAACCCCTACAGCTGTCACACACAACTTTAAGGGATTGGATCTCTTAACCTTTAACCATTCATAAAAAACATTCACTGACAATTCTGTTAAGATGAACCTAAGTTCAAGATGAACCTATTTTTAATCTTGAAGTTGATATAAACAGGGTGTTTGTGTCTTTGGGCCATTGCATCTATCCATGAGCCACTGAATGCAATAAGCAGTATGTATCATCAAATCAAATCAAATGTTATTGGTCACATACATGTGTTTAGCTACATCAATCCAGCAGAAGGTTCTCTCTACCAAATGTAACCCCATCTCGGACACATTTAGGAGACATTTAGGACATTTCTTCGAATGAGATTCAAATACAATTTCCCCAAATAATACGAATATAGAATTACCAAATTTCAATACACCTACTGTATAGGAAAACACCAGAATAAAAAGTTTTACATTTAAATAAATATAATACATGAACCTTTTTGAATATTCACAACAATATTTATTAAAGAAAAAATCTAAATGTAATCAAAATCTAGTTACAGTTCTGTAACATCTGTCCCTAATGTTGAACACAGTGAGGTCTGTTTAGCAGAGTGAAAATGTCTCCTCTAGTCAGTCAGAGTACACAACTGTACTAGTGTGTTGAGGATTACATGGTTTTAGGGCTGGATTCAATCTGAACCTCTGAAGATCCGCACTAGTGAAAATTAAAAGCAACGTTCCTGCATTTGCAGAGAATGCATTCACGGTAAATGCTGTATATATGGGCTCAATTGGGGTCAGTATTGAATCTAGTCCTTAGTCAGAGCACAAGCATTTAGAACATCTACAGTAACTTGTTACACAAAGACATACAGAGAGAATAAAGTGGCTAGTTAAAGGTTCAGGTCTCTCTTCCTGGACGATTTTAGCTAAAACATTTCACTTCAGTGTTCTTCATGAATTCAAGTCAAATATACAAGAAAAATGCATTTAAACATCAGATGTCCTGGTTCCCACAAGGCAGGTTTGTCCAATAAATTTCAGACTTGATTTAAAATACTATTTAGGGTCTTTCAATTATTTTCAAAGACATTTGTAAGAAAATATTTGGATCTTTTTTATTTGAAAACAGAAGTAGTTTAACATTGTAATGTATTTTTAAATACTCCCATGCTTCAGAACATCTACAGTAGAACATTTCCAGACACATTATTTACAACGTTCTACTATAGACGTTCTAACGCTTTTCTAATAGCTGGCTATTAATTAGAAAACATTAGAAAAAACATGCAAATGCTTCCAATAGAAGACATAGAGTCCTTTGGGATACAGTACACTGATATGTCCACTTTATGGACCCGTATAGAAAGAAATGTCCCATCAGTCTGCCTCTAGATTGTCTGGTGCCTGCCTACACCTGGCCAAAAACTCTGTCTCACCACTACCGTTTCCTTGATGGTTATTTCCTTCAACTTCTAAGGTTCCACCGCTGGATCCACAACCTAGATCAAAATGGATCAGTGTTATATTCATAATTAACAAGATCAACATAGTTCAGTGTTTTAGTCATAATTAACAATACTCTGAGGCCCATCTAACTATGAAATGTACATAGGGCCATCTGATTTTCACATGCTAGACACTAATATAGTATTTGAATGTAAATGGACATAAAATCCTTAGATTTGGCACTGACAGAGTAATTACAGACTGAGACAACTTTATACAGTACTGAATCTGATTTCATTACAGGGAATAATACATCAGAAATTGCAACTTACGTTTTTTGTACACAAAATAAAAAGTAAAGCAAATCAAAATCAGTACTATAATGATAGATACTGTAACTCCAATAATGCCAGAAGTAAAGCCTTCCTGAACTTCACCTGTGGGGAAAAGACAAGATGAGTGATTAAGTTTTCAGTTAATGAATATTAGGCAGTGAGACGTGGTGTTTTGTCCTGTAACATGCACCTGCAGGGTCTGTGTTAATGCTCTGACTGGGGCTGACGATGGTTGTGTTGCTCACAGTCTCTCTCAGAACGGGGTTGAAGATATGGCAGGTCACCGTCTGATTTTCTGTTAAATTCACTTGGCTCCAAACGGTGTACAGTCCACTTTCAGAACCAACAGTAATATTGGTCTGTACTTCCCACGGGTCCAGAGTGCGGTTCTGGATGGTCCATGTGACGACTGGCTGTGGGTATCCCCCCTGGGTTGAACACGTGGCATTCATATTTGTCTTGTTCACAGTCACACTGGGTGTCGGGAACCGTGCTGAAAGTGAACAAAGCAAAGAGAATAAGATGTTAGAAAGGTGCCATAATAATGTTTGATGATTTCCTACAAAAGACAGAATGAGTGCTGTGAATAACTCACACAGGTGGACATGGAATGGTATCAAACACATCCAATACATGGTTCCCATGTGGTTGATGCTATTCCATTCCAGACATTATTATGAGCTAGCCTCTCCTCAACAGCCTCCTGTGTTATTAACTCAACCATACCTGCCACATGTACGGTAGTGGGACACACTTTTTCACGTCGAGGATAGAGTTACCATTCTCGTCAAACAGTGTAGCGAAAGCCCAGTAGGTGGTCTGCTTGTCTTCAAGTGTTACTTGGCTGAGTTTGATAGAGATATTCCCAGAACTCATCTCAGACCCAAAGGCTTTAGTTCTGTTTGTGTAAAGGTTATCCTGATGTTTATTCTCTTCTCCTTTGTTGAACGAGTACAACACTTTTCCGGACTTATCTTGCCAATGGAACCGGAGTCTTGCTGTGTCGATGGCCGTGGATGAATTCAGGTCACAGGACAGGAGAACAGTCTCTCCTATAATCCCAGTGACTTCATTCTCAGAAGCAGCTGGTGCTGAAACATACCAATATGTCAAAGTTACAAGTTAAGCTCAGAATTCAACACAGATAATAATGACATCATGTGCTCACTGACAGGAAATTACATAATATAAGAGAAAGTGGTTGAAAGACTGTTTTTGGATATAAATATGAACTTGATGGAACAAAAAATGCATGTATTGTATAACATAATGTCCTAGGAGTGTCATCTGATGGAGATTGACAAAGGTTAGTGCATAATTCTAGCTGGTTTCTGCTTTTGGTGACGCCTGACCTTGAACTGAAAATGGATGTTTGTACTTTTGTGGCTATGTACTGTCCTAACATAATCTAACTTTATGCTTTTGCCGTAAAGCCTCTTTGAAAATCGAACAATGTGGTTAGATTAAGGAGATGTTTATCTTTTAAATTGTGTAAAATAGTTGATGGTTTGAGAAATTGAAATTATTAGATTTTTGATGTTTTGAATTTCCAGCCTTGTTAGCAATCCCGACTCGGGGTTCATTGCTAACCTGTAGCCCCAACAGGTTAAGACAGCACAGTGCACACAAATAAAGAACATTCCCCTGAACAAACATGTTCCTGGAAAGTTAAGGAAACTTTTCTCTACCAAAAGCTGTGAAAGAACATTTGAAACTGGGTTTTTCATTTATCTGGCAGCACTTGGTTACCATTTAATTCTAGCACTTGGTTACCAAGATGATGGGAAGGTGCATGACATCACCCATTTCTGCTTCCTGATTTCTCTGATGACATGTTTGGTTCAGTAATTATCTCAGCTTTGTAATAACATTTGTCACAATGTGCTTTACAATAACCAGACCTAGACCCCCAAAACGAAAAGAAGAACCAAACTATGTGCAAAGGGACAATGTGTTAAAAATGGCTCTGATCATCTGGTTTATGCAGATTGAGAGATATTAAAGATCTTTGAGTTAATGAACAACACCACGACAGTATAGAGGTAACGAGCATTGGACCAATCCCAAGCCGACTAGCCAAAAACTCTGCCGATGTGCCGTTCACCAAGGAACTTAGCCCTAATTGCTCCTGCAAGTCACTCTGGCTAACAGTGTCTGCTAAATGACTCAAATGTAAATGTAATAATGTCTCCATTCATGAAGAGATGTCAACTAGGCCTGTCTGCATTTACAGCTACTAGACTAGAGCATGGGAGAAAGCATGGGCGAGAGCATGGGCGATAGCATGGGAAAAAGCAAGTGCTTTTTCGTTCTCCGCTAACATCAAGGCGGTGACCTGATCCTGTAGGTTCATGCTCTGCAACATTCGCAGAGTACGACCCTGCCTCACACAGGAAGCGGCGCAGGTCCTAATCCAGGCACTTGTCATCTCCCGTCTGGATTACTGCAACTCGCTGTTGGCGGGGCTCCCTGCCTGTGCCATTAAACCCCTACAACTCATCCAGAACGCCGCAGCCCATCTGGTGTTCAACCTTCCCAAGTTCTCTCACGTCACCCCGCTCCTCCGCACACTCCACTGGCTTCCAGTTGAAGCTCGCATCTGCTACAAGACCATGGTGTGTGCCTACGGAGCTGTGAGGGGAACGGCACCTCCGTACCTTCAGGCTCTGATCAGTCCCTACACCCAAAGAAGGGCACTGCGTTCATCCACCTCTGGCCTGCTCGCCTCCCTACCTCTGCGGAAGCACAGTTCCCGCTCAGCCCAGTCAAAACTGTTTGCTGCTCTGGCACCCCAATGGTGGAACAAGCTCCCTCACGACGCCAGGACAGTGGAGTCAATCACCACCTTCCGTAGACACCTGAAACCCCACCTCTTTAAGGAATACCTGGGATAGGATATAGTAATCCTTCTAACCCCCGCCCCCAAAAAAGGATATAGATGTACTATTGTAAAGTGGTTGTTCCACTGGATATCATAAGGTGAATGCATCAATTTGTAAGTCGCTCTGGATAAGAGCGTCTGCTAAATGATGTAAATGGGCGAGAGCATGGGCGAGAGCATGGGCGATAATGACATCGATTTAGGGTAAAGCTGAAGTCATGTTCCTCATTTCTTTAAAAACATTCAATGATGTGAAATAATACTAACATCAGATCTATTCACCACTACATAAAAGCAGAAATAATTCATCTGAACTCATGTATAAATTCCAGGAAATGAAGGACGGTGGTTTTGTGTCCCACTAACATGAGAGGTATAATGACGTGGGGGGTAGAATTCTTATTTATTTAGAATGTCTTCATTATCTTCATTCATTGCTGTCTATTAAACAGCCAAACTATGTTTTAAGTGAGAAGTAGGCAGGCTGAAAAATAATGGCTATTCACATTAGCTCCACAAGGCCTACTTCACCCAGTTTCTAACAAGGCCTTAAGGTTCGGTTATCAGATTCACTCTACAATAAACACTTTGTTTTCTCTCATGTTTCTCTACATATCTCTGGATGCAGGTATGGCTATCAGCACATATTGTAACCTCCATTCCACCAGTATTCATGTAGGACTACTATACTGTTATCATCCTTACGGATTGCTAAAACATGCTAACAATGCTACAACCACATGCAAATCACAACTACATTTTTCATCACATATCTATGATTCATTCCTTCATTTATCAGAGCCATGAGATTCTGTGTGAAAGTGTGCGTGGGATGTGTGTGTTCAAGCCAGGAGACTGAATCAAT
This sequence comes from Salmo salar, assembly GCF_965601325.2. Lineage (NCBI taxonomy): Eukaryota > Metazoa > Chordata > Actinopteri > Salmoniformes > Salmonidae > Salmo > Salmo salar. The sequence goes on from NC_138315.1 coordinate 46,870,931, forward strand.
GATTCAATGGCCTCGAGGTGACCACGAGGAGACAACTTTCTCTTTAGACAAACAAACAACCAACCACGCCCTATCCAAACAACCATTACTTTTCATCACATTGTGTTCTATATAAATAAATCATAATGTGCCTTTGGTTGTATGTTGTATTTGAAGGTTAAGGCGTGTGGATAAAACGCCCAGGGACAGATGAGGAAGCCACGAGGGACACAACCACAGCGGCACGATAGCGAATATAAAACTTACCAGACAACAACAAAAGACTGATTAATATCAGGATGGCCATTGCACTCTGCAGGATACTGATGGAAAACAAGATGGAAAACAAGATGGAAAACAAGATGGAAAATGAAACAACAAAGTAGATTGGAGATTACCGAGTACTGTGCAACGTGCTCCTGAGCGAAGGTAAAAAAATGAATGAGGCGTCCGACAAGAGACACAGTTTTCCTTATCGCAGTATCATATCCGGTTCAGGGGTCAAGCATTCCGTCACATCCATATTTACAAAATCCTAACAAACAAGTTCAACACAACGCTAGTAGTAGTATTTCACCATAACTTGTTGGTCATCGTCTTCGTTAGTCACTGTCTGAGATGTATGATTCACTGTGTCGTGACTGCAGAGTCAAAGCTTTCTGTTTCTAACACAGTCTATTACCACCGCGAAGGAGCTAGTCAGGTCACACTATAGAAAACATGCTACGAGGATGCAGTACATGGCAGGTTTTGCTTTGTCAACAGGTCATTACCGTCTACTTTGTAAATCGGTCATTACCATCTACTTTGTCGACAGGTTATTACCATCTGCTTGCATGGAGGATACTTGCTTCATAAAAAAAAACATTCCTGTCAGGGGGATCAGTATCATGCTCATCAACACACTGATCACAGGGAGCATAAAGGTTGACCTTACCAGAGATGTCTCTCCCTCCTCTTGATAATAGGCATGTTTGACCCCATGTCCTGTCTGTGATCTCCTATGAGAAATGTCTGTCAGCCAAATGTTCGCTTCTCACAAGCAAATCACTATCCTCCCTCCCCTCCTTATCTCAAACAGCTCCCTCACCGGGGCCTCCTGGGTGGCGCAGTGGTCTAAGACCACCAGAGATTCTGGGTTCGCGCCCTGGCTCTGTAGCAGCCGGCCGTGACGGGGAGGCCCATGGGGCGGCGCACAATTGGCCCAGCGTCGTCCGGGTTAGGGAGGATTTGGCCGGCAGGGATATCCTTGTCCCATCGCGCACTAGCGACTCCTGTGGCGGGCCGGCGCATTGCACGCTGACCAGGTCGGCAGGTGTACGGTGTTTCCTCCGACACATTGGTGCGGCTGGCTTCTGGGTTGGATGTGCATTGTGTTAAGAAGCAGTGTGGCTAGGTTGGGTTGTGTTTCGGAGGACGCACAGCTCTCGACCTTCGCCTCTCCCGAGTCCGTATGGGAGTTGCAGCGATGAGACAAGACTGTAACTACCAATTGGATACCACGAAAAAGGGGGTAAAAGACTTTTTAAATTTAAAACAGCTCCCTCTCTCTGGATCACCTGGTGCTGGAACCTCCCTTATAGAAACTTTACCTAATTACCTAATGAAAATTACAACTGACTAATGACAAATAAAATAGATCTCTTTCTCTCCCCTCCGCAAGTGAAACAGTGAGGATAAGTAGCAACAACCCTGAACCTAAATCAGATATGTGGTTGAGATTACTTACTTCCTGTGTTTGTGTACGTTAACGTTGTAGAACCGGTTTAGTTACTGCAGTACCATCATAGAGGAGTACTTGAAGATGCCATTCATTAACATAGTATATAACATCTGAATAGCTTAACAAATGTAATAGTTTATTAAGAGAAAACACACTTTAGTAGAAAACATATAAAACAATATATAATTACACTACATGTGCAACAAGAGGATTATAATCCTACATTTAATTTCTAGTCAATCTACCACACCATACGCATCATGACTCATCTGGGTCAGGTGATAGGAGCCGAATAGCAAGTCAGGTTCAGGCACGATGTCCCCGACAATATCTCACTGTAAATACTGTTGCATACTTCTCTTTTAATCCTGCTGAGGTTACGGTGAGAACATTCCATATTGTGTATTTTATTCCCATTAAATAAATCCTTAAAATCTTGATAAACACAGACAAAGGAGGAATATCCGTACCAAACTGTATTTTCAGGAGTTTGTCTGCCCCTTGGTTGAGTAGTATAGAGAGAAATATGGTGTCTCCTATTTCCCAGGAAGAGGTGTTGAGTATAGAGAGAAATATGGAGTCTCCTATTGCCCAGGAAGAGGTGTTGAGTATAGAGAGAAATATGGTGTCTCTTGTTGCCCAGGAAGAGGAGGTCTTCACTGATTTTAGGTTAGAAGAGAAGTTTAATAGTCAAGAGTTCCAGTTTGTACCATAAAACTGTGATAATATGTAGAAGCCAGACAATATAGTTTAAATTAAGCCTTTAAAATCGATAGGTCACTATATCCCCAAGCAACCGGGAGAGAGTGCGAGATCAGTTATACAAAACAGCAAACCAATCTGTGAGTAAAGCGATGCTGACACTTAAACCCAACAAGCCATGACTTCCCTTGGAATTTATTTATTTTACTAGGCAAGTAAAAGTCAGTTAAGAACAAATTCTTATTTACAAGAACGGCCTACACCAGCCAAACCCAGACAACGTTGGGCCAATTGTGCGCCACATGGCCAGTTGTGACACAGCCTGGATTCAAACCATGGTGTCTGTAGTGACACCTCTTCCACTGAGAGGCAGTGCCTTAGACCGCTGTGATACAGCCTGGATTCGAACCAGGGTGTCTGTAGTGACACCTCTTGCACTGAGAGGCAGTGCCTTAGACCACTGTGATACAGCCTGGATTCGAACCAGGGTGTCTGTAGTGACACCTCTTGCACTGAGATGCAGTGCCTTAGACCGCTGCACCACACGGCCAGTTGTGATACAGCCAGGATTCGAACCAGGGTGTCTGTAGTGACACCTCTTAGACCACTGCGCCACACGGCAGCCCATAAGAACAACAAAGAACTACTTGGAGAGTACAATCATTGGATAATAAAATAGATGAACTACGATCACGTGTATGCTACCATCTTATTTTCCACAGTCGTGGCTGAACGACAACATGAATAACATACAGCTGGCATACAGCAGCTTCTGGCAAGACAAGAGGTGGCGGTCTGTGTATATTTGTAAACAACAGCTGGTGCAGGAAATCTAATAGTAAGGAAGTCTCGAGGTTTTGCTTGCCTGAGGTAGAGTATCTCATGATAAGCGTTAGACCACACTATTTACCAAGAGAGTTTTCATCTATATTCTTCGTAGCTGTCTATTTACCACCACAAACCGATGCTGGCACTAAGACCACACTCAATGAGCTGTTTACGGGCATAAGCAAACAGGAAAACGCTCATCCGGAGGTGGGGCTCCTAGTGGCTAGGGACTTTAATGCAGGGAAACTTAAATCTGTTTCACAAAAATTTTTCCAGCATGTAAAATGTGCAACCAGAGAGGAAAAAAACCTAGACCACCTTTACTCCTCACACAGAGAAGTGTACAAAGCTCTACCTCACCCTCCATTTGGCAAATCTGACCATAATTCTATCCTCCTGATTCCTGCTTACAAGCTAAAACTAAAACAGGAAGCACCAGTGACTCAGTCTATAAAAAACTGGTCAGATAAAGCAGATGCTAAGCTACAGGACTGTTTCACTATCACAGACTGGAACACGTTCCGGGATTCTTCCGATGGCATTGAGGAGACCACCACATCAGTCATTGGCTTCATTAATAAGTGCATCGATGACATCGTCCCCACAGTGACAATACGTACATACCCCAACCAGAAGCCATGGATTATAGGCAACATCCGCACTGAGCTAAAGGGTAGATCTGCCGCTTTCAAGGAGCGGGACTCTAAACCCTGAAGCTTATATAAAATCCCGCTATGCCCTCCGTTGAACCATCAAACAGGCAAAGCCTCAATACAGGACTAAGATTGAATTGTACTACACCGGCTTCGACGCTCGACAGATGTGGCAGTGCTTGCAAACTATTACAGGCTAAAAATCTAAGCACAGCCCCAAGCTGCCCAGTGACATGAGCCTACCAGATGAGCTCAATTATTTATATGTTTGCTTCGAGGCAAGCAACACTGAAACATGCTTGAGAGCATCAGCTGTTCCGGACGACTGTGTGATCAAGCTCTCTGTAGCCTTTAAACAGGTCAACATTCACAAGGCTGCGGGGCCAGATGGATTACCAGGAGGTGTACTCCGAGCATGCGCTGACAAACTGGCAAGTGTCTTCACTGAAATGTTTACTTTTTTTTTTTTTTTACATTTTAGTCATTTAGCAGACGCTCTTATCCAGAGCGACTTACAGTAGTGAATGCATACATTTCATACTTTTTTTTTTTTTCTGTGCTGTTCAACCTGTCCCTGACTGAGTCTGTAATACCAACATGTTTCAAGCAGACCACCATAGTCCCTGTGCCCAAGAACACTCAGGTAACCTACCTAAATGACTACCGACCCATAGCACTCACGTCTGCAGCCATGAAGTGCTTTGAAAGGCTGGTCATGGATCACATCAACACCATTAACACAGAAACCCTAGACCTACTGCAATTTGCATACCACCCTAACAGACCCACAGATGATGCACTCTCTATTGCACTCCACACTGCCCTTTCCCACCTGGACAAAAGGAACACCTACGTGAAAATGCTATTCATTGACTACAGCGCAGCGTTCAGCACCATAGTGCCCTCAAAGCTCATCGCTAAGCTAAGGATCCTGGGACTAAACACCTACCTTTGCAACTAGATTCTAGAATTCCTGACGGGCCGCCCCCAGGTGGTAAGGGTAGGTAACAACACATCTGCCACACTGATCCTCAACACGGGGCCCCTTTGGGGTGCGTGATCAGTCCCCTACTTTCCTCCCTGTTCACTCATGACTGCACGGCCAGCCACAACACCATCACCCTCATTAAGTTTGTCGATGACACAACAGTGAGATGTGACAGCCTATAGGAAGGAGGTCAGAGACCTGGTTGTGTGGTGCCAAGATAACAACCTCTCCCTTAACGTGATCAAGACAAAGGAGATGATTGCGGACAACAGGAAAAGGAATACAGAGCACGCCCCCATTCTCATCAACAGGGCTGTAGTGGAGCAGGTTGAGAGCTTCAAGTTTCTTGGTGTCCACATCACCAACAAACTATCATGGTCCAAACACACCAAGGCAGTCGTGAAGAGGGCACAACAAAGCCTATTCCCATTCAGGAGACTGAAAATATTTGGCATGGGTCCTCAGATCTTCAAAAGGTTCTACAGCTGCACCATCGAGAGCATCCTGACTGGTTGCATCATTGCCTGGTATGACAACTGCTCGGCCTCCGACAGCAAGGCACTACAGAGGGTAGTGCGTACGGCCCAGTGCATCACTGGGGCCAAGCTTCCTGCCTTCCAGGACCTCTATACCAGGCAGTGTCAGAGGAAGGCTCTAAAAATGTTCTACTCTCTGTTTATTTTACTCCCTGTTTATTATCTGTGCATAGTCACTTTAACCTACATGTACATACTGTATTACCTCAATTACCTCGGCTAACTGGTGACTCTGTACCAGTATTGACTCTGTACCAGTACCCCCTGTATATAGCCTCACTACTGTTATTTTACTGCTGCTCTTTAATTATTTGTTACTTTTATTGTTACTTATCTATTTTTTTACTTAACACAATTTGTCTTACAATTGCATTATTGGTTAAGGGTTTGTAAGTTAGCATTTCACTCTAAGGTCTACAGCTGTTGTATTCAGCGCATGTGACAAATACAATTTGATTTGAGATGCGATGACAAGATGAGGAAAAGACAAAGAACAACTTGGAGATGAGAGCAACAAACATCTGAAGGATATCCAGGAAAGCACAGCAAAAAGGCTGTCAATGCTCACCAAAACAAACTAACTGTTACAATCGGTTGTTAAATTATTTGGGATTTGTTAGAAAGGAAAGTATAATCTATTCTGTCAGATATGCATATACAGGCAGGCGTGTGTCTTGTTTGTTGCTCTCGTCTCAAATTGCATTCTGTCATTGCACCACACTATCACAAGGGGGCACAAATTGACATAAATTAATGGAGGTGTTTTCAGTCTGAGAGTCTCTTTTCTCTATTATATCTAACCTATTTACCACAGTGTAAAAGAGCAATAGAGTCTCTACGTAAAGAGCAGTAGAGCCTCTATATAAAGAGTGATAGAGCCTCTATATAAAGAGAGATAGAGCCTCTATATAAAGAGTGATAGTCTCTATATAAAGAGTGATAGAGCCTCTATATAAAGAGTGATAGAGTCTCTATATAAAGAGTGATAGAGTCTCTATATAAAGAGTGATAGTCTCTATATAAAGAGTGATAGAGCCTCTATATAAAGAGTGATAGTCTCTATATAAAGAGTGATAGAGTCTCTATATAAAGAGTGATAGAGTCTCTATATAAAGAGTGATAGAGTCTCTATATAAAGAGAGATAGTCTCTATATAAAGAGTGATAGAGTCTCTGTATAAAGAGTGATAGAGTCTCTATATAAAGAGAGATAGTCTCTATATAAAGAGTGATAGAGTCTCTGTATAAAGAGTGATAGAGTCTCTATATAAAGAGTGATAGAGTCTCTATATAAAGAGTGATAGAGTCTCTATATAAAGAGTGATAGTCTCTATAAAGAGTGATAGAGCCTCTATATAAATGTAACGTCTTGTCTGTAGTGTGGCGGAAAGAAGCGCAGGAAGCAGCGAACACTGTGTGGTAATTTAATAAAACCACCTGTACAAAATAAAAGGCCTCCTAACTCAGGGCAGGTGAGAAAACGTAAAAAAAGGGAAAAACAAAAAGGGAATCGGTGGTAGCTAATAGGCCGGTGACGACGACCGCCGAGCGCCACCCGAGCAGGAGGGGGCGCCACCGTCGGTAGGAATCGTGACAGTACCCCCCTCCTGATGCGCGGCCCCTGCAGCGCGCCGACACCGGCCTCGAGGCCGACCCGGAGGACGAGGCGCAGGGCGATCCGGGCGGAGGCAGTGGAACTCCTTCAACATGGATGGGTCCAAGACGTCCTCCGCCGGCACCCAGCACCTCTCCTCCGGACCGTACCCCTCCCAGTCCACGAGGTACTGCAGGCCCCCCGCCCGGCGTCTCGAGTCCAGAATGGCCCTTACGCTGTACGCCGGGGACCCCCCGATGTCCAGGGGGGGTGGAGGGACCTCCGGCACCTCATCTTCTTGTAGGGGACCAGCCACCACCGGCCTGAGGAGAGACACATGAAACGAGGGGTTAATACGGTAATAGGAAGGGAGTTGCAACCAATAACACACCTCGTTTATCCTCCTCAGGACTTTGAAGGGCCCCACACACTGCGGCCCCAGCTTCCGGCAGGGCACGCGGAGAGACAGGTTCTGGGTCGAGAGCCAGACCCTATCACCCGGTGCGAACACCGGCGCCTCACTGCGGTGGCGGTCAGCACTCCTTTTCTGCCTAGCACTGGCCTCCTTCAGTGAGTCCTGTACTGCTTTCCAGGTCTCCTTGGAGTGCTGAACCCAGTCCTCCACCGCAGGAGCCTCGGTCTGGCTCTGGTGCCATGGGGCCATGACCGGCTGGTACCCTAGCACACACTGGAAAGGTGACATGTTAGTAGAGGAGTGGCGAAGTGAGTTCTGGGCTAACTCTGCCCAAGGAATATACCTCGCCCACTCCCCTGGCCGGTCCCGGCAATACGACCTCAGGAACCTGCCCACCTCCTGGTTCACCCTCTCCGCCTGCCCATTGCTCTCGGGGTGATAACCGGAGGTTAAACTGACCGAGACCCCCAGCCACTCCATAAACGCCTTCCAGACCCTGGATGTGAACTGGGAACCCCGATCAGAGACAATATCCTCCGGCACCCCGTAGTGCCGGAAGACGTGGGTAAATAGGGCCTCCGCAGTCTGCATGTATTCGATGCTTAAGTACTCTAAAGTTTTCATTTCAACTCAAAACCTCAAGCAACCGCATGATGTTGGATAAAGCATACAGTATACTGTACAGTATCTCATCAACATCTTTATGCTTTCGTTAAGATAATAACAATAAAAAATACTTTCAAATGCAGATGGGTTTTCAACTACAGTACATCTCAGAAACATTTTAGTTGCACTTCCCCCCCCAGCTCCACGACCACAGGTAAAACCTTGCTGAGATCAATGTATTTGTTGCATTGTATCGTCAATTTCTCAAGCCAAAACGTCTTGATGGCCTTCACCAGTTCATCTTTGCTTGTAGGCTTGGCAGAGTTACGGATGAATGTTTTCAGTTGACAAGCCAGCATCCCGGAGTCGCCTCTTCACTGTTGATGTTGAGACTGGTGTTTTGTGGGTACTATTTAATGAAGCTGCCAGTTGAGGACTTGTGAGGCGTCTGTTTCTCAAACTAGACACTCTAATGTAATTGTCCTCTTGCTCAGTTGGGCACCAGGGCCTCCCACTCCTCTTTCTATTCTGGTTAGAGCCAGTTTGCACTGTTCTGTGAAGGGAGTAGTACACAGCGTTGTACGAGATCTTCAGTTTCTTGGCAATTTCTCACATGGAATAGCCTTAATTTCACAGAACAAGAATAGACTGACAAGTTTCAGAAGAAAGTTCTTTGTTTCTGGACATTTTGAGCCTGAAATCGAACCCACAAATGCTGATGCTCCAAATACTCAACTAATCTAAAGAAGGCCAGTTTTATTGCTTCTTTAATCAGAACAACAGTTTTCAGCTGTGCTAACATCATTGCAAAAGGGTTTTCTAATGATTAATTAGCCTTTTAAAATGATAAACTTGGATTAGCTAACACAACGTGCCATTGGAACACAGGAATGATGGTTGCTGATAATGGGCCTCTGTACGCCTATGCCATAAACAAAATCTGCCGTTTCCTGCTACAATAGTCATTTACAACATTGACAGGAGCTGCCAGAGCCGCCCGCCAGTCAGGAGTCGCCAGAGCCACCCGCCAGTCAGGAGTCGCCAACATTGACAATGTCTACACTGTATTTCTGATCAATTTGATGCTATTTTAATGTACAAAAACAAAGACATTTCTAATTGACCTCAAACTTTTGAACGGTAGTGTATATAAAATGTCTTACCTTTCCATAAGCCCACGCAAGTTTCTTCAACTGTCTTCTGACTGTGATTAGAGCGATGTTAGAGCGATGTTGATGTTGTACGGTGATTCCAGATGGCCTTTGCCGATCGCTCATCATCTTCGTTCATCCGTGAGTCGATGGCTTGAATAGTCTCGCTGGAAACTGAATACAATGTAAAAATGTGCAGCAGACAGTAAAGACCAGCAGTCAATTTATTTAAGCATTATTTTTAGCATTATTAATAGACCTACAGTACAGTATTGTAGACTACAGTATCTGATCATTTTCCTGGGCTTTCGCGTTCGGCTTAACACAGGCATCTGATGATAGTGTTTGCGAATAGCATTGTCTGTGACCATAATTCCCAAAGCTAACAGTATTTTTGAAATGTCTCCAGTAGATTTTACGTTCCTCCTGAAAGCCCTAATCTGGTGCTACGGTATGTTGTTACAGCATAATCAAAGTGAGGACAATCAGCAGTCTGCTTTATACTTATGGCCTATTGTGACCTGGAGTCACACCTTTCCAGTACTCCTCACACTGCCCCAAACTCCACCCTTAACACTAATGAAGGCAACAAATTGTTGCTTACTGAAACTCCCAAAGTCATCCATTTGTTATAATAGGATTTGAAGAAATAGCCTACCCGCGTGTGGTCAACTATTTCAGAACTGTTTTGTGCTGCTCTGAGAGAAGCTTGAGCAAAGATATTTTTATTTTCTGAATCTCCGTTTGGGTATAGGTTAGCCTACAATTAGGGTGTGGAAATGTTAGGATTATTTTGCTCTTCACTCGCAGTCACTTAGTAGCCTAGGACTACTCCCGACCGGTCACGTTGTACAGCGCCATATTTTCCTAATATTAAAAACAGTCAAATGCATTCCTGAATTCAATCGCTTTAGCCACCATGTTGAGGTTTATTCAATGTTTAAATATTCAAGGCTCACTTTGTTATTTCATTTTATAACTAAAATGCTTAAATGTATTTAACCTCTCTGGGCTAGGTGGGACGAAATCGTCCCACCTACTCAACAGCCAGTGTAATCCCGTGGCACGATATTCAAATACCTTAGAAATGCTATTACTTCAATTTCTCAAACATATGACTATTTTACACCATTTTAAAGACAAGACTCGTTAATCTAACCACACTGTCCGATTTCAAAAAGGCTTTACAACGAAAGCAAAACATTAGATTATGTCAGCAGAGTACACAGCCAGAAATAATCAGACACCCATTTTTCAAGCTAGCATATAATGTCACATAAACCCAAACCACAGCTAAATGCAGCACTAACCTTTGATGATCTTCATCAGATGACAATCCTAGGACATTATGTTATACAATACATGCATGTTTTGTTCAATCAAGTTCATATTTATATCAAAAACCAGCTTTTTACATTAGCATGTGACTTCAGAACTAGCATCCCCCCCGCAAACTTCCGGTGAATTTACTAAATTACTCACGATAAACGTTCACAAAAAACATAACAATTATTTTAAGAATTATAGATACAGAACTCCTTTATGCACTCGCTATGTCCGATTTTAAAATAGCTTTTCGGTGAAAGCACATTTTGCAATATTCTGAGTAGATAGCCCGGCATCACAGGGCTAGCTATTTAGACACCCACCAAGTTTAGCCCTCACCAAAGTCAGATTTACTATAAGAAAAATGTTATTACCTTTGCTGTTCTTCGTCAGAATGCACTCCCAGGACTTCTACTTCAATAACAAATGTTGGTTTGGTTCAAAATAATCCATAGTTATATCCAAATAGCGGCGTTTTGTTCGTGCGTTCAAGACACTATCCGAAAGGGTAAAGAAGGGTGACGCGCCTGATGCGTTTCGTGACAAAAACATTCTAAATATTCCATTACCGTACTTCGAAGCATGTCAACCGCTGTTTAAAATCAATTTTTATGCCATTTTTCTCGTAAAAAAGCGATAATATTCCGACCGGGAAACCGTGTTTTAGTACAAAGAGAGAGAAAATAAAAACATGGGGTCGCCTTGTGCACGCGCCTCAGTCTCATTGTCCTCTGATAGACCACTTACCAAAGGCGCTAATGTTTTTCAGCCAGGGGCTGCAAAGACGTCATTCAGCTTTTTCCCGGGTTCTGAGAGCCTATGGGAGCCGTAGGAAGTGTCACGTTACAGCAAAGATCCTAAGTTTTCAATAAAAAAGAGTCAAGAAGCCCAAGTGATGGTCAGAGAGGGCACTTCCTGTACAGAATCTTCTCAGGTTTTTGCCTGCCATATGAGTTCTGTTATACTCACAGACACCATTCAAACAGTTTTAGAAACTTTAGGGTGTTTTCTATCCAAAGGCAATAATTATATGCATATTCTAGTTTCTGGGCAGTTGTAATAACCAGATTAAATCGGGTACGTTTTTTATCCGGCCGTGCAAATACTGCCCCCTACCCTCAACAGGTTAAATACATGTATGACTAGTATGCTTTGTGATGACATGCACAAATGAATGAATGATTGATTGATATACTATATATTGAAGTAGGCCTTTATGCCATAAGTAAGTTATGCTAAAACAGCTACAGTACACAGGACTCTTAGGTCTACAGCTGAAAGTAATTTCAATGACTTAACTTATCAAAGATACCCTCTGGTGGTCAAACAGGTATTAACCTGTCTGGGCTAGGGGGCAGTATTTTCACGGCCGGATAAAAAAACGTACCCGATTTAAACTGGTTACTACTCTTTCCCAGAAATGAGAATATGCATATTACTAGTAGATTTGGATAGAAAACACTCTGAAGTTTCGAAAACTGTTTGAATGGTGTCTGTGAGTATAACAGAACTCATATGGCAGGCAAAAACCTGAGAAAATTCCATGCAGGAAGTGGCCTGTTTGCGAATTTGTAGTTCTCCCTTTGCTTCTCTATCGAAACTACAGTGCCCGTGGGGTTATGTAGCACTTTCTAAGGCTTCCATTGGCTCTCTAAAGCGTTCAGAAAGCGGATTGACGCATCTCCTGTCTCCGGGCAGATAACAGGAGCACAGTTTGTCAGTGGACTGCCTAGTGGCTAAGAGATAGGAAATGCGCGTTCACGAGACCTCGCCATTTTTTCTCTTCCTTTTTGAATGAATACAGCATTGTCCGGTTGGAATATTATCGCTATTTTTATGAGAAAAATACCATAAAAATTGATTTTAAACAGCATTTGACATGCTTCTAGGTACGGTAAAGGAACATTTTGAATTTTTTTGTCTCAAAATGCACTCGCGCGTTACCCTTTGGATAGTGACCTGAACGCACGAACAAAACGGGGGTATTTGCACATAACTATGGATTATTTGGAACAAAAACATTTGTTGTGGAATTAGCAGTCCTGGGAGTGCATTCTGACGAAGAACAGCAAAGGTAATCCAATTTTTATAATAGTAATTCGGAGTTTAGTTTGCCCCGAACTTGGCGGGTGTCAAATTAGCTAGCCGTGATGGCTGAGCTATGTACTCAGAAAATTGCAAAATGTGCTTTTGCCGAAAAGCTATTTTAAAATCTGACATAGCGATTGCATAAAGGAGTTCTGTATCTATAATTCTTAAAATAATTGTTATGTATTTTGTCAACGTTTATCATGAGTAATTTAGTAAATTCGCCGGAAGTTTTCGGTGGGAATGCTAGTTCTGAACATCACATGCTAATGTAAAAAGCTGTTTTTTGATATAAATATGAACTTGATTGAACAAAACATGCATGTATTGTATAACATAATGTCCTAGGAGTGTCATCTGATGAAGATCATCAAAGGTTAGTGCTGCATTTAGCTGTGTTTTGGGTTTTTGTGACATATATGCTTGCTTGAAAAATGGCTGTGTGGTTATTTGTGTCTATGTACTCTCCTAACATAATCTAATGTTTTGCTTTCGCTGTAAAGCCTTTTTGAAATCGGACAGTGTGGTTAGATTAACGAGAGTCTTATCTTTCAAATGGTGTAAAATAGTCGTATGTTTGAAATATTGAAATTATTGCATTTTTGAGGTATTTGTATTTCGTGCCACGCGATTCCACTGGCTGTTGAATAGAGTGGGAAACTAACGTCCCACCTAGCCCATAGAAGTTAAAACCTCTCTGGGATTAAACAGGCATTAAAACCTCTCTAGCATCCCACCCGTGGTACACACTATCAACAGCCAGTGAAATAGCAGGGCGGCAAATTCAAAACAACAACAATCTCATAATTCAAATTTCTCAAACATACAAGTATTATACACCATTTTAAAGACAAGATGCTCCTTAATCCAACCAGTGTCCGATTTCAAAAAGGCTTTACAGCGAAAGCATAACATTAGATTATGTTAGGACAGCGCCTAAACAAGAACAACCACACAGCCATTTTCCAAGCAAGGAGAGGCGTCACAAAAACCAGAAATACAGCTAAAATGAATCACTAACCTTTGATGATCTTCATCAGATGACACTCCCAGGACTCAATGTTACAAAATACATGTATGTTTTGTTCGATAAAGTTCATATTTATATCCATAAACCCCATTTTACATTGGCGCGTGATGTTCAGAAAATGTATTCCCACTAAAACTTCCGGTGAATGAGCACATCAATTTACAGAAATACTCATCATAAACGTTGATAAAAATGTACAACAGTTATTGAAAGAATTATAGATACACTTCTCCTTAATGCAACCGCTGTGTCATATTTTAAAATAGCTTTACGGCGAAAGCACATTTTTCTATATTCTGAGTACAGAGCTCAGCCATTAAAGCAAGCTATAGAGTTACCCACCAAGTTCTGGAGTCAACTAAACTCAGAATTAGTATTATAAATCTTCCCTTACCTTTTCTGATCTTCATCGGAATGCACTCCCAGGACTCCCACAAGATATGTTCTTTTTGTTCGACAAACTCCATATTTATGTCCAAATACCTCAGTTTTGTTCACGAGTTCAGATCACTAATCCAAAGGCATAAGCGAGCGCAGAACCAGAGACGAAAAGTCAAATAGTTCCATTACCGTTTGTAGAAACATGTCAAGCGATGTTTACAATCAAACTTTAGAGTCTTTTTAACATAAATCTTTGATAATATTCCAACCGGACAATAGCATATTCATTACAGAGGAAAAAGAAGGAGCGGCGCGCCAACGTGCTCGCGCAGTAAACAACTCACTGGTTCCAGGCAGTCAACTGATTGACTGAGCTCCTATTCTCTGCCCAGTAACAGTAGAAGCATGAAACAAGTTTCTAAAGACTGTTGACAGCCAATAGAAGCCTAAGGAAGTGCAAAATAACCCCACAGACACTGTAGTTTGAATAGGGATTAGATAGAAAAACTACAGGTCACTTCCTGGTTGGATTTTATCTCAGGTTTTTGCCTGCCATATGAGTTCTGTTATACTCACAGACATCATTCAAACAGTGTTAGAAACTTCAGAGTGTTTTATATCCAAATCTACTAGTACTATACATATCATACCTTCTGGGCCCGAGAAGCAGGCAGTTTAATTTGGGCACGTATTCATCTGAATTTCTGAATACTGCCCCCTGTCACCAAGAAGTTAACTGGCATTAATGGCAACAATGGCTGACACATAAATAACGTGCCATAGAATTCTGTGGCACCCTGCAAGCTGTGCTGCAGTATGACGCAACTTTTAAAGGAAGAACCACTGTAACTGACGAAATAAAGGAAACACCAACAGAAAGTGTCTTAATAGGGAGTTGGGCCACCACGAGCCAGAACAGCTTCAATGCACCTTGACAAAGATTCTGGAACTCTGTTGATGCTGGTGGAAAATGCTGTCTCAGGCACAGCTCCACAATATCCCATAAATGATCAAATCAAATCAAATGATATTGGTCACATACACGTGATCAGCAGATGTTATTGCGGGTGTAGCGAAATGCTTGTGCTTCTAGCTCCGACAGTGCTGTAATATCTAACAAGTAATATCTAAAAAATGACACAACATAAACCCAATACACACAAATCTAAGTAGGAATGAATTAAAACTATATACATGTGGATGAGAGATGTCGGAGCGAAACAGACTGAGATAAGGCAGAATAGTATAGAATACAGTATATACACTACCGGTCAAAGGTTTTAGAACACCTACTCATTCAAGGGTTTTTCCTTTATTTTTTATTATTTTCTACATTGTAGAATAATAGTGAAGACATTCAAATTATGAAATAACATATGGAATCATGTACTAACCAAAGTGTTAAACAAATCAAAATATATTTGCCTTGATGACAGCTTTGCACACTCTTGGCATTCTCTCAGCCAGCTTCATCAGGTAGTCACCTGGAATGCATTTCAATGAACAGGTGTGCCTTCTTAAAAGTTCATTTGTGTAATGTCTTTCCTTTTTAATGCATTTGAGCCAATCAGTTGTGTTGTGACAAGGTAGGGGGGTATACAGAAGATAGCCCTATTTGGTAAAAGACCAAGTCCATATTATGGAAAGAACAGCTCGAATAAGCAAAGAGAAACGACAGTCCATCATTATTTTAAGACATGAAGGTCAGTCAATATGGAACATTTCAAGAACTTTGAAAGTGTCTTCAAGTGCAGTTGCAAAAAAACATCAAGCGCTATGATGAAACTGGCTCTCATGAGGACCGCCACAGGATGGGAAGACTAAGAGTTACCTCTGCTGTAGAGGATAAGATCATTAGATTTACCAGCCTCAGAAATTGCTTCACAGATTTCAAATAACAGACACATCTCAACATCAACTGTTCAGAGGAGACTGCGTGAATCAGGCCTTCATGGTCGAATTGCTGCAAAGAAACCACCACAAAAGGAAACTAATAATGAGTAGAGTCTTGCTCGGGCCAAGAAACACGAGCAATGAACATTAGACCGGTGGAAATTTGTTCTTTGGTCTGGAGTCCATATTGGAGATTTTTTGTTCCAACCGCCATGTCTTTGTGAGACGTGGTGTGGGTGAACGGATGATCTCCGCATGTGTACTTCACACCGTAAAGCATGGAGGAGGAGGTGTTATGGTGTGGGGTTGCTTTTCTGTTGACACTGTCTGTGATTTATTTAGAATTTAAGGCACACTTAACCAGCATGGCTACCACAGCATTCTGCAGTGATACGCCATCCCATCTGGTTTGGGCTTTGTGGGTCTATCATTTGTTTTTCAAATTGACAATGACCCAACACACCTCCAGGCTGTGTAAGGGCTATTTTACCAAGAAGGAGAGTGATGGAGTGTTGCATCAGATGAACTGGCCTCCACAAACCCCCGACCTCAACTAAATTGAGATGGTTTGGGATGAGTTGAACCGCAGAGTGAAGGAAAAGCAGTCAACAAGTGCTCAGCATATGTGGGAACTCCTTCAAGACTGTTGGAAAAGCATTCCAGGTGAAGCTGGTTGAGAGAATGCTATTTGAAGAATCTTAAATATTTTTTTATTTGTTAAACACTTTTTTGGTTACTACATGATTCCATATGTGTTATTTCATAGTTTTGATGTCTTCACTATTATTCTACAATGTAGAAAATAGTACAATTAACAATAAACCCTTGAATGAGTTGTGTCCAAACCTTTGACTGGTATTGTATAAACAGGATGTTCCATGGGGAAACAGTAAAAATAAAGAAAAACCCTTGAAAGAGTAGGTGTTCTAAAACTTTGGACCGGTAGTGTACATATGTCACAATCTTCACCTTCATCTCAAAATCACTGTCAGACCAATACACAGCGGGTTGCGTGCTCCACATCATTTTATTTAAATATGATGTACACGAAAAACCAATAAACACGACAGATGACAGTTTCACAGGCTGAACAGAGAGCAATGCAAAAGATAACTACCCACAAACTACAAACCAAACACACACCTACTTATAGGACTCTCAATCAGAGGCAACTAGAAACACCTGCCTCCAATTGAGAGTCCAGCACCCAAACCTACACATAGAAAAACTAACCTAGAACATACTAACCCAGAACATACACCCAAAACCCAGGAACACATAAATAAAACACCCCTCTACACCACACACAAAAAAAAACACCATACAAAACAAATATACCTCTGCCACGTCCTGACCAAATATAATACAAATAATACCTAAATACTGGTCAGGACGTGACAACGTATGAGATGAGTAACGCAAGATATGTAAACATTAAGTGAATGAGTTACCGTAGAATAGTATAGAAAACAGTATATACATATGAGATGAGTAATGCCAGGTATGTAAACATTATTAAAGTGACTAGTTTCCATTCCTTAAAGTGGCCAGTGATTTCTAGTCTATGCCTATAGGCAGCAGCCTCTAATGTGCTAGTGATGGCTGTTTAACAGTCTGATGGCCTTGAGATAGAAGCTGGTTTTAGTCTCTGGGTCCCAGCTTTGATGCACCTGTACTGACCTCGCCTTCTGGATGATAACGGGGGGATGTCCTTGATGATATCTTTGGCCTTCCTGTGACATTGGGTGCTGTAGGTGTCCTGGAGGGCAGGTAGTTTGCCCCAGGTAATGCGTTGGGCAGACCGCACCACCCTCTGGAGAGCCTTGTGGTTGAGGGTGGTGCAGTTGCCGTACCAGGCGGTGATACAGCCCAACAGGATGCTTTCAATTGTGCATCTGTAAAAGTTTGTGAGGGTTTTAGGTGACAAGCCAAATTTCATTAGCCTCCTGAAGTTGAAGATGCTCTGTTGCGCCTTCTTCACCACACTGTCTGTTTGGGTGGTCCATTTCAGTTTGTCAGTGATGTGTACACCAAGGAACTTGAAGCTTTTCATCTTCTCCACTGCGGTCCCATCGATGTAGATAGGGGGGTGCACCCTCTGCTGTTCCTGAAGTCCACGATCATCTCCTTTGTTTTGTTGACGTTGAGTGAGAGGTTTTTTTCCAGGCACCACACTCAAACTTGATGATTGAGTTGGACGCGTGCTTGGCCATGCAGTCATGGGTGAACAGGGAGTACAGGAGGGGGCTGAGCACGCACCCTTGTGGGGCCCCATTGTTGAGGATCAGCGGAGTAGAGGTGATGTTTCCTACCATCACCACCTGGGGGCGGCCCGTCAGGAAGTCCAGGACCCAGTTGCACAGGGCCGGGTCCAGACCCAAGGCCTTGAGCTTAATAATGAGCTTGGAGGGTACTATGGTGTTGAATGCTTAGGTAGGTAACAGCATTCTTAGGTAGGTATTCCTCTTGTCCAGATGGGATAGGGCAGTGTGCAGAGTGATGGTCGATTGCATCGTCTGTGGATCTATTGGGGTGGTAAGCAAATTTAAGTGGGTCTAGGGTGGCAGGTAAGGTAGAGGTGATATGATCCTTGATTAGTCTCTCAAAGTACTTCATGATGACAGAGGCGAGTGCTACAGTGTGATAGTCATTACGTTCAGTTACCTTTGCCTTCTTGGGTACAGGAACATTGGTGGCCATCTTGAAGCATGTGAGGACAGCAGATTGGGATAGGGAGAGATTGAATATGCCCGTAAACACACCAGCCAGCTGGTCTGCGCATGCTCTGAGGACCCGGCTAGGGATGCCGTCTGGGCCGGCAGCCATGCGAGGGTTAACACGTTTAAATGTTTTACTCACATCGGCCACAGAGAAGGAGAGCCCACAGTCCTTGGCAGTGGGCCGCATCGGTGGCACTGTGTTATGCTTAAAGCGCGTAAAGAATGTGTTTAGCCTGTCCGGGAGCAAGAATTCAGTCTCGGAGACGTGGCTGGTTTTCCTTTTGTGTCCATGATTGTGTGTAGTCCCTGCCACATACGTCTCGTGTCTGAGCCTTTGAATTGCAACTCCACTTTATCTCTATACTGACGTTTAGCTTGTTCGATTGCCTTGTGGAGTGAATAACTACACTGTTTATATTCTGCCATATTACCAGTCACCTTAACATGGTTACAGGCGATGGTTCGCGCTTTCAGTTTCGCGCGAATGCTACCATCTATCCACGGTTTCTGGTTAGAGTAGGTTTTAATAGTCACAGTGGGTACTACATCTCCTATTCACTTCCTTATACAGTGAGGGAAAAAAGTATTTGATCCCCTGCTGATTTTGTACGTTTGCCCACTGACAAAGAAATGATCAGTCTATAATTTTAATGGTAGGTTTATTTGAACAGTGAGAGACAGAATAACAACAAAAAAGTCCAGAAAAACGCATGTCAAAAATGTTATAAATTGATTTGCATTTTAATGAGGGAAATAAGTAGTCTACGTGATTAAAACAATCCTAAAGCATGGATTCCGATTGGTCAGACCAGCGTTGAATAGTACGAACCACGGGTACTTCCTGTTTGAGTTTCTGCCTATAGGACCGGAGGAGCAAGATGGAGTCGTGATCAGATTTTCCGAAAGGAGGGCCTTGTAAGCATTCTGGAAGTTTGAATAGCAATGGTCCAGAGTCTTAGTAGCGCGAGTAGTACAGTCAATATGTTGATAGAACTTCTGCAGTTCTCAGATTTGCTTTGTTAAAATCCCCAGCTGCAATAAATGCAGCCTCAGGATATGTGGTTTCCAGTTTGCATAAAGTCCAGTGAAGTTCTTTGCGTGCTGTCAAGATATCGGCTTGAGGTGGGATGTTAATGGCCGTGGCGATGACGGAGGAGAATTCTCTTGGGAGATAATACGGTCGCCATTTAAATTGTGAGGTATTATACCTCGGGTGAACAAAAGGACTTGAGTTCCTGTATGTTCCTAGAATTACACCGTGAGTCGTTAATCATGAAACACACCCATCTTCCCTTCTGCTTCCCAGAGAGATATTTATTCCTGTCTGCGCAATGTACTGAGAACTGGGCTGGGATCTGGTGACTGTGTGTGCGCGCATATGTTTCTCTCTCACACACACACACACACACACACACACACACACACATACTTTAAACCTCCTATTTCAAAGACACTGATCTCTGTTTGCAAACATAATGGTCAACTGGGTATTTTTATACATGACTAAGCATGTTGAGATGGAAACACCTTCTTTCAAAATCCTTTGTATCCCTAATTTACTTCAGTGTTTCCATTATGTTGACTTATTTCTATACAGAGGAAAGAATATGCACAGCAGTATGTAACCTAGGTAACCCAGAACTCTAAAGTGATAATATCTCACCACTTCAACGGTTCACATTGAGGGGGGGGGGGGGCAGGTAGCCTCAAGGTCAGAGTGTTGGGCCGAAAGGTTGCTGGTTTGAATACTGGGGGGGAAAAAAAATCAAGAATCTGTCGATGTTTGCTCCAGGGGTGCTGTACAATTAGGATGGAAGAAATACACTAAACTACCAGCAGAGGGCACTGCTGTTACACTATATATCCCGTTTAACTAGGCAAGTCAGTTTAGAATACATTCTTATTTACAATGACGCCTACCAGGGAACAGTGTGTTAACTGCCTTGTTCAGGGGCAGAACGACAGATTATTACCTTGTCAGCTCGGGGATTCGATCCAGCAAGCTTCCGGTTACTGGCCCAACGCTCTAACCACTAGGCCACCTGCCAACACCCCCCCCCCCCCCCCAACCCCCACTCTTGAAAATGTAAATAGGCAAGTCAGTTAAGAACAAATCCTTATTTACAATGACGGCCTACCCCAACCAACCCAAGACCAATTGTGCGCCGCCATAAGGGACTGTAGTGACGCCTCTTGCACTGAGATGCAGTGCCTTAGACCGCAGCGCCACTCTGGAGCCCTCTTCAGGATGAGGTTTACATTTGAAACATACCTTTCAGAGACGTAGCTTGATATTTCAACAAATATACTCAGTATAGAACACTTTTAATATGTGTTAATAAAACACAACAGGGTTAAAGAATGAAAATACTTTTTGTTACATTGCATTTTATTGATATTTCAATCCATCAATTTCATCAAGTGCACATTTTCTGTTGTGTTTTTTAAACCCTCACCCACCCAGCAATCTGACACTGCAGAAAATGTATGTTAAGTGAAGAAAAAAAATTTACCAACAAAAAGCTAAAACAAGATATTCATCTTTTAATACATTAATGAGATAAAGTACTATTTTCTGTGCAGTCACAGCAAGCATCATGCTTAATAAGTACACAACTATCAATTGTGACATTTTACTTTTAACAGTGTACAAAAAAACTGATTGTATTCCAAATGAACATTTTAGATTATATAACCGTTCCATGATTTCTGCTCAGAGGACTATAAATCTACAGATGGGTAACTTCATCATTTGGGTCCCCTAATTTAACCTAATATCTGCCCCTTTAGGGATTACAAACATGGGGTACAGAGGTTCACTGAATTTGGTGTTGAAAGAGTAAACACGATTTACTGCATTATCTAAGTTACTTTTACGTGTATTTACTACAATATTTGATACATTACTGTACACAGCAAGGATTCCAGAGTCATAGTCTAAATACATATGAATGCTGCTAAGAAACTTGTTACCAGTGGTTATGGTATGAACCGTCTCACCTGAATATGCCTCAACATATGGCATAGACTGAGAGGTGGAAAACCGTATGCGCCAACTCTCCTTCATTTTGCCAGCGTTTTCCTTGTACATCACCCCAACCTCATAATAAGAGTCCTCCTGTGATCCACTGGGAAGATTCCTAAAGTTCACTTTCCAGAAGTGGCAGCCACTACTCAAGCCTTGAGTGCCCCTCACCATGTTACTCTGTTTGAGCCTCTCAGGGTGGGGGGTGTGGGGCTGGATGTGTGGGGCTGTGTTCTTAGCACTGGTCATGTCAGGAGATAGCCAGGTATGTCTCCCGACAGAATTGGGATCCAAGGTGATGGTTTTTTCATCTGTTGATTCAGTCAAGAATACTTAAATACAGTCATCGTTAATGTTAATATTGAATATGCTATGGTAAAACACTACTTAGAAGGCAAACACAGCCCACCGTCCTCTTTATGCTTTGTGGGCCTAGAAAAGGTCACACCTATTAGAGAGGGTAACCTCCCTAAAATGCTCTCACAATGAGAGATGGTATTTAATCTATCAATATAAAAACATGGATCCTCGAGGTCTACATGATGATTTCTCATTCAGACCTTTTTTTATAGATTATATAGCTGCACTGTATTTTCAATGCTTATGCAATATGTATAATTTCCTATATTCAATCACAATCTTTCTATCAGATGTTTATTTTTTTATACACCAAAACATCTATTTTTGTAGACTGTAGTGTGCAATAGGAAGTAACTAAATACACCGCAATTCTCAAATGTGTGAGATTATATATATATATATATATATATATATATATATATATATATATATATATATATATATATATATATATATATATATATATATATATATATATATATACTGCTCCAAAAAATAAAGGGAACACTTAAACAACACATCCTAGATCTGAATGAAAGAAATAATCTTATTAAATACTTTTTTCTTTACATAGTTGAATGTGCTGACAACAAAATCACACAAAAATAATCAATGGAAATCCAATTTATCAATCCATGGAGGTCTGGATTTGGAGTCACACTCAAAATTAAAGTGGAAAACCACACTACAGGCTGATCCAACTTTGATGTAATGTCCTTAAAACAAGTCAAAATGAGGCTCAGTAGTGTGTGTGGCCTCCATGTGCCTGTATGACCTCCCTACAATGCCTGGACATGCTCCTGATGAGGTGGCGGATGGTCTCCTGAGGGATCTCCTCCCAGACCTAGACTAAAGCATCCGCCAACTCCTGGACAGTCTGTGGTGCAACGTGGCGTTGGTGGATGGAGCGAGACATGATGTCCCAGATGTGCTCAATTGGATTCAGGTCTGGGGAACGGGCGGGCCAGTCCATAGCATCAATACCTTCCTCTTGCAGGAACTGCTGACACACTCCAGCCACATGAGGTCTAGCATTGTCTTGCATTAGGAGGAACCCAGGGCCAACCGCACCAGCATATGGTCTCACAAGGGGTCTGAGGATCTCATCTCGGTACCTAATGGCAGTCAGGCTACCTCTGGCGAGCACATGGAGGGCTGTGCGGCCCCCCAAAGAAATGCCACCCCATACCATGACTGACCCACCGCCAAACCGGTCATGCTGGAGGATGTTGCAGGCAGCAGAACATTCTCCACGGCGTCTCCAGACTCTGTCACGTCTGTCATGTGCTCAGTGTGAACCTGCTTTCATCTGTGAAGAGCACAGGGCGCCAGTGGCGAATTTGCCAATCTTGGTGTTCTCTGGCAAATGCCAAACGTCCTGC
Organism: Salmo salar; assembly: GCF_965601325.2. Classification (NCBI taxonomy): domain Eukaryota; kingdom Metazoa; phylum Chordata; class Actinopteri; order Salmoniformes; family Salmonidae; genus Salmo; species Salmo salar. The sequence goes on from NC_138315.1 coordinate 46,894,310, forward strand.
ACGGTGTTGGGCTGCAAGCACAACCCCCACCTGTGGACGTCGGGCCCTCATACCACCCTCATGGAGTCTGTTTCGGACCGTTTGAGCAGACACATGCACATTTGTGGCCTGCTGGAGGTCATTTTGCAGGGCTCTGGCAGTGCTTCTCCTGCTCCTCCTTGCACAAAGGCGGAGGTAGCGGTCCTGCTGCTGGGTTGTTGCCCTCCTACGGCCTCCTCCACGTCTCCTGATGTACTGGCCTGTCTCCTGGTAGCGCCTCCATGCTCTGGACACTATGCTGATAGACACAGCAAACCTTCTTGCCACAGCTCGCATTGATGTGCCATCCTGGATGAGCTGCACTACCTGAGCCACTTGTGTGGGTTGTAGACTCCGTCTCATGCTACCACTAGAGTGAAAGCACCGCCAGCATTCAAAAGTGACCAAAACATCAGCCAGGAAGCATAGGAACTGAGAAGTGGTCTGTGGTCCCCACCTGCAGAACCACTCCTTTATTGGGGGTGTCTTGCTAATTGCCTATAATTTCCACCTGTTGTCTATTCCATTTGCACAACAGCATGTGACATTTATTGTCAATCAGTGTTGCTTCCTAAGTGGACAGTTTGATTTCACAGAAGTGTGATTGACTTGGAGTTACATTGTGTTGTTTAAGTGTTCCCTTTATTTTTTTGAGCAGTGTATATATATATATATATATATATATATATATATATATATATATATATATATATATATATATATATTGTAACAATTATTGGTTCACTAATGTTTGCCACTTTGGTTCACTAATGGTTCACTAATGTTCACCACTTTGCGCCGCCCTCACACAAGTGAGGTAATTGTAAATATTACCTAGGCACCTGCATATAAAAAAATATATACAATAAGTTTGGCACATCTTTAGATGCTCTGATGAAGACGTAACTGCCGAAACGCGTCTGCCTGCCCAGCAGGAAATAAAAAAGTGAAATGAGTTAACGCCATTAAGTAATAAAAAAAAAAAAACTATTTTGAGTGTCGTCGTTTCCAAATGTTCTTGAATTTGGGATTTAATTTGAGGTCAGTGCCAGATACGACAGAGCACCCAGCTATTAAAACCAGAACTGTTGTGCGAGATCCTATTGTGGAGTTTTACCCACTCCGACAGTTTGATTAGTGTTGTGTGTCAGCTGTACACAATAGGCTCTGATATCAGTATTCTGTATGTCTAGTACTGAACCGTTAGACTACATGGAAGTATTGCTCAATACCAGAGACTTGCACAAAGTGAATATAACATCATGTTAAAATTAAATCAGATTCATTATACTTACATTGTTTCAGTGTTGACAGTGAAGACCTAGAAGCTGTGGGATCTACACATAAACGTGTCCTAGCGGCAGAACCTTGGTCTGTGGATAGAATAAATAGTCATGGAAAACAATGATGTTTATATGAATAGCTGCAGTTTCTCTTCCTGAATTATTGTCAATAGTCTAATTACACGGTACTTATTAAATGAATGTACTGACCCTTCCAGATCCTTTCCACCTCCATGTGGAGCATCTCTCTGAGTTCTCCTGCCTGAACAAGTCTCTCCTCTGGGTCCAGACTGACACAGTATGGAGATGCATCTACTGAGCCTTTCTGCAGGGCATTGTAATCCTGAAAAGAGGAGGATAGTTAACCACTTTTGGAGAACAGTGGAAGTTGATCCTAGAACTGCTTCATTGTCATGACAAAAAAAACATGTTTCCAATTGTAACCTTCATCAAGATTAAGGTCCAGATGTCAGCTCAACGTCGACTTTTGACATGGCTTTTGGGCTCGAGTTGGTAAATATTTGTTGACAGAAAGTGTAAATTCACCTGAAGCAACCTCCCAGGTTCTTCACCCTGCAATGTGAGCTCCATCCCAGTGACCTCATCCTCCAAGCTCATGAATCTCTTCTCCATCTTCTGTACCTCACTCTCCGCTTTCAGCAGCATCTCTTTCTCTTTCTCCTCTATTGAGGCCATCAGTTGTTTCTGCCCCTCTGTGATGGCTGAGATCAGCATTGTGAAATTTGTCTGCTGCTCTTGTTTCTGAAGACTGGCAGAGATCTGACAGAAAGAGGTGACAGGAAAAAAAGACATGACACAGTGGATGTTTTCTAGTGTTTGTTTCTTGCACTTGTTTAGTTCATCTTCCTCCCAATAACCAGTTTTATGTGTTACAAAGGTTCCTATTATATATCAAATGGCTCTCGTAATCATCTTCTAGAATAGAATCAGATGGTTTGTAGATGGAAAGAACTCTGTAACCATGACATTTCACTGTGGCTCAACTCATCCACAGTCTTTTTAATGTAAGTACAAATACATAAATCAGTAGCTAGGTTTCCATCCAATTGGCGACAGATTCTCATCTTGCCGACGAGTCGTAGTGGGAGGACCACACAACATGTCAACGCTTGACTCCAAGTTTACTTTTATATGATGGTTATTATATCATTATTTGCGCATAAAAAAAGTTTCCACCGACATTTCTAGCATAATTCATTTTACCGACACAAAAAGATCCCACCTTGTCTGAAGCATTTTGTTTTGTTGACATTTGGAAAGTTTACAGAAAAATGTTCTGTTTCCATCAGGCCTGTCATTAAAACATTTTATCCAACATGTACTTCACTCGCATTAAAAGGTTGGATGGAAACCTGGTTAGTACCGTACCTTGAATGACTCCATGGTGTTCTTTGCTTTGAGGATCTCAGTCTTTACTGCGCACACATTGTTCTTTCTGGCAAGCAGCTCTTTTAGCAGTCTCTGCTGTAAATTCAGGACATTTCCTTTACTCGCAAAAAGTTGCACCCAGAGATACTGCAGTTTAAAGTTATAGTAGATATTAGACTCCAGAGTAATGATTGGTCATTATTCATAGTAATTTCTCTCCTTACCTTGATTTGGGAGATCTGTTCCTCTGCAGGTGTGGTTTTGTGGGTCTTATGACCCAGAGAGACACATTGAGCACAGACCAGAGCCTTATCATCCAGGCAGAACAGAGACAGAGGTTGACCATGTTTATCACATAATATGTTCACATCTCTTGGCTGGGCCAGATCTTCAGCTATAGCTGTAAACTTCCCTGCCATGTTCATGGGAGGAATGGAGATTTTCGCTGGTTCAGGATGTGGCTCCTCCAGTCTGAGAGTGTTGGACAGGGTGTCTAGAACATGGTTCATGGCCAACTCAGGTCTCTGAACGAACTGTCTCATACACAGAGGGCAGCTGCACTCCCCTTTGTTCCAGTAGGCCTGTACGCATCCCTGGCAGAAGTTGTGTCCACAGGGAATAGTGACGGGGTTGGAGAAGACATCGAGACAGACAGAGCAGATAAAATGCTCCCGAGATAAACCACCCGTCGCCATTTTGTTTCGATGCAGGAGCAGGAAGAATTAGTGGCTAGTCTGTACAGGATGTGTGGGTTTGGTGATAGGGTGTTGCCCAGATTCTTTCAACACATCGGTGAAATATTTACCAGACCCTGCAAACCGTTTTTTTTGCAGGGTGGAGTCCATGGGCCTGTCATGAGATTGGCTCTTTTCTTCTTCCTCGGTATTATGACGTTCGCACGTTGTTTGTGCACGTCGCCGCGTTAGTGAGTGCGCAATCACATTACATTTGTGATACAAAAATAAAAAAGGGATAAAAAAAAAAATGCAGCAACAACCAACCCTACACCAATATAACACTATTACAACCAAAACAAGGTTTTTTAAAATTGTATATACAGCGCATTCGGAAAGTACTCAAACCCCTTGACTTTTTCCACATTTTGTTACGTTACAGCCTAATTCTATAATGGATTTTTTTTTTAAATCCTCATCAATCTACACACAATACCACATAATGACAAAGCAAAAACAGGTTTTTAGAAATGTTTGCAAATTTATAAATAATAATAATAATAATATCGGGAAGGGGCCCGAATGCTTTCTGAATGCACTGTAACTGCCTTATTTTTGCTGGACCTCAGGAAGAGTAGCTGCTGTCTTGGCAGGAACTAATGGAGATCCATAATAAATGCACATACAAATAAGTCAAGGGGTATGAATACTTTTCTGACCTCACTCTGTGTGAAATAATAAGGGTTGAAATGATTTTTTAATGACTAACCCTTCCTCTGTCCGCCATACATACAACATCTGTAAGGTTCCTCAGTCAAGTATTGAATTTCAAGCACAGGTTCAACCACAAAGACAAGGGAGCTTCTCGAAAGCCTCATAATGAAGGGCAGGGATTGGTAGATGGGCAACAATAACAAATCAGACATTGAATATATCTTTAAGCATGGTCAAGTTAATAATTATGTTGCGGATTATGTATTAAACCGCTCAGACACATCAAAGATACAGTCATCGTTCTGAACTGAGTTGCAGGACAGGAAGGAAACTGCTCAGGGATGTTACCATGAGGCCATTTGTGATTTTAAAATGGCTACAGAGTTCAATGGCTGTGATAGAAGAAAACTGTGAATAGATCAACATTGTAGTGACTCCGCAATAAAAATATACACCTTTCAGCAGGACAATAACCTACAACACAAGGTCAAATCTACGCTGGAGATGCTTACCAAGAAAACAGTCGGTGTTCCAAGAAGACAGTAGAGATTTGACTTAAATCTACTTGGACATCAAATCAAAATCAAATCAAATTTTATTAGTCACATGTTCCCGAATACAACAGTGAAATGCTTACTTACGAGACCCTAACCAACAGTGCAGTTTCCAAAAAATACGGATAAGAATAAGAGATAAAAGTAACAAGTAATTAAAGAGCAGCATTAAAAAATAACAATTATATACAGAGGGGTGCCAGTACAGAGTCAATGTGCGGGGGCACCGGTTAGTTGAGGTAGTATGTACATGTAGGTAGAGTTATTAAAGTGACTATGCATAGATGACAACAGAGAGTGGCAGTGGTGTGGAGGGGGGGGGGGCAATGCAAATAGTGTGGGTAGCCATTTCAGGAGTCTTATGGCTTGGGGGTAGAAGCTGTTTAGAAGCCTCTTAGAACTAGACTTGGCGCTCCGGTACCGCTTGCCGTGTTTGTCGAATGTGGCAGGGATTGCAAACTATTACAGACTGCAAAGGGAAACACAGCTGCGAGCTGCCCAGTGATGCGAGTCTACCAGATGAGCTAAATGCCTTTTATGCTTGCTTCGAGGCAAGCAACACAGAAGCATGCATGAGAGCACCAGCTGTTCCAGACGACTGTGTGATCACGCTCTCCGTAGCCGATGTGAGCAAGAAATTTTAAACAGGTCAACATTCACAAGGCCACAGGGCCAGACGGATTACCAGGGTGCGTACCCAGAGCATGCGTGGACCAACTGGCACGTGTCTTCACTGACATTTTCCACCTCTCTTTGACAGAGTCTGTAATATCTACGTTTCAAGCAGACCACCATAGTCCCTATGCCCAAGAATGCGAAGGTAACCTTTCTACGACTACCACCCCGTAGCACTCATGTCGGTAGCCATGAAGTGCTTTGAAAGGCTGGTAATGGCTCACACCAACACCAACACCATCATCCCGGAAACCCTAGACCTACTATAATTCGCATACCATCCCAATAGATCCACAGCTGACGCAATCTCAATCGCACTCCACACTGCCCTTTCCCACCTGGATGAAACAAACACCTATGTGAGAATGCTGTTCATTGACTACAGCTCAGTGATCAACATCTTAGTGCCCACAAAGCTCATCACTAAGCTAAGGACCCTGGGACTAAATACCTCCCTCTGCAACTGGATCCTGGACTTCCTGACGGGCCAAAACATTATTTATAAAAAGTTAATCTGTTTAACACTAATTTGTTTACAAGCATGATAGCTGTACTTTTGGTTTATGGTTGACAGAGCTTGTTGGCCATTAGCCAACTGGTGTTTCTCAACAAGTTCAAATCAAATAAATGCATCCAACTGGTATTTATGACTTCAGAACTGGTCAATTCCCACATGGTAACAAACACAGCATTAGAGCTGAAACTTCAGAAACAGAACATAACAATCCTGTCACAACAGAAAATGCCAGGAACATTGTGAATGGCATTTCATTTTCCCGCTGTACCGAAACCGAACCGTGACCTCAAAACCGCAATATGTACAGAACTGTGGGTTTTGGTGAACCGTTCCACCCCTATTTACAGCCACTATGCTGCATCAGTTGGCCTGCAGGTGATATTATAATTAATAGTGCTTATTGCTAAATGGCACAGCCATTTTTTTAGTTTTTATTTTATTTATTTTTTATTTTTTTATATAGCCCTTCGTACATCAGCTGATATTCTCAAAGTGCTGTACAGAAACCCAGCCTAAAACCCCAAACAGCAAGCAAAGCATATGAAAGAAGCACGGTGGCTAGGAAAAACTCCCTAGGAAAAACTCCCTAGAAAGGCCAAAAACCTAGGAAGAAACCTAGAGAGGAACCAGGCTATGAGGGGTGGCCAGTCCTCTTCTGGCTGTGCAGGGTGGATATTATAACAGAACATGGTCAAAATGTTAAAATGTTCATAAATGACCAGCATGGTCAAATAATAATAATCATAGTAGTTGTCGAGGGTGCAACAAGCACGTCCGGTGAACAGGTCAGGGTTCCATAGCCGCAGGCAGAACAGTTGAAACTGGAGCAGCAGCACGGCCAGGTGGACTGGGGACAGCAAGGAGTCATCATACCAGGTAGTCCTGAGGCATGGTCCTAGGGCTCAGGTCCTCCGAGAGAAAGACAGAAAGAGAGAAAGAGAGAATTAGAGAGAGCATATTTAAATTCACACAGGACACCGGATAAGACAAGAGAAATACTCCAGATGTAACAGACTGACCCTAGCCCCCCGACACATAAACTACTGCAGCATAAATACTGGAGGCTGAGACAGGAGGGATCAGAAGACACTGTGGCCCCATCCGATGATACTCCCGGACAGGGCCAAACAGGCAGGATATAACCCCACCCACTTTGCCAAAGCACAGCCCCCACACCACTAGAGGGATGTCTCCAACCACCAACTTACCATCCTAAGACAAGGCCGAGTATAGCCCACAACGATCTCCGCCATGGCACAACCCAAGGGGGGGGCGCCAACCCAGACAGGAAGACCACGTCAGTGACTCAACCCACTCAAGTGACGCACCCCTCCCATGGACGGCATGGAAGAACACCAGTAAGCCAGTGACTCAGCCCCTGTAAAAGGGTTAGAGGCAGAGAATCCCAGTGGAAAGAGGGGAACCGGCAAGGCAGAGACAGCAAGGGCGGTTCGTTGCTCCAGCCTTTCCGTTCACCTTCACACTCCTGGGCCAGACTATACTTAATCATAGGACCTACTGAAGAGATAAGTCTTCAGTAAAGACTTAAAGGTTGAGACTGAGTCTGCGTCTCTCACATTGGTAGGCAGACCATTCCATAAAAATGGAGCTCTATAGGAGAAAGCCCTACCTCCAGCCGTTTGCTTAGAAATTCTAGGGACAATTAGGAGGCCTGCGTCTTGTGACCGTAGCGTACGTGTAGGTATGTACGGCAGGACCAAATCGGAAAGATAGGTAGGAGCAAGCCCATGTAATGCTTTGTAGGTTAGCAGTAAAACCTTGAAATCAGCCCTTGCCTTAACAGGAAGCCAGTGTAGGGAGGCTAGCACTGGAGTAATATGATCAAATTTTTTGGTTCTAGTCAGGATTCTAGCAGCCGTATTTAGCACTAACTGAAGTTTATTTAGTGCTTTATCCGGGTAGCCGGAAAGTAGAGCATTGCAGTAGTCCAGCCTAGAAGTAACAAAAGCATGGATTAATTTTTCTGCGTCATTTTTGGACAGAAAATTTCTGATTTTTGCAATGTTACGTAGATGGAAAAAAGCTGTCCTTGAAACAGTCTTGATATGTTCTTCAAAAGAGAGATCAGGGTCCAGAGTAACGCCGAGGTCCTTCACAGTTTTATTTGAGACGACTGTACAACCATCCAGATTAATTGTCAGATTCAACAGAAGATCTCTTTGTTTCTTGGGACCTAGAACAAGCATCTCTGTTTTGTCCGTGTTTAAAAGTAGAAAGTTTATGGAGGGGGAAATTATATTTTAGATAGTATCAGCATTTTTTTTAGCATTTCTTTTTTTTTGTAAGTAAGTTACCAGAACTGACTTTCTCACAGTTGTTATAAAAATATTACATGCAGAGTGAAGAGGTGAAGAGTAGAAAAGTTAGAATAATGGGTTAAAAACAGGGGTTTGGCGGTGACTTTCTGAATTGTTAAGGTGGGTTGCACAGGCTTAAAATGAATCTAGGTTTAAAGTGAAAACTAAATTTAGATTAGAGGAAGGATTTAATTTAACTAGGATTAATTTAAAACAATGTTTATGTTACGATCATCTAAAGGAGTGGACCAAAACGCAGCGTGTTGAGTGCTCATATTTATTACTATAATGAAACACTTAAACAAAGAAACAAAAATGAAAGCAAACAGTTCCGTCAGGCAACAGAAAACTAAACGGAAAACAACTACCCACAAAAACCCAGGTGGGAGAAGGCTGCCTAAGTATGGCTCCCAATCAGAGACAACGATAGACAGCTGCCTCTGATTGGAAACCATACCCGGCCAAAACATAGAAATAAAACACATAGAATGCCCACCCCATATCACACCCTGACCTAACTAAACAGAGAAAAACGGCTCTCTCAGGTCAGGGCATGACAGTTTAAAATTTGGTGCAACAAGATGAATAGATGAACCTTGATTTAAACCAGTTTGAGTTAATCCATGTTGGTGCAACATGGATTAGAAAAACAGTTTAAAGTAATACAGAAATTATTGGTATTTCAGTTGTGGTTGAGATACAGTGGGGTCCAAAAATTATTGGAAACCCCTTGATAAAGATGAGCAAAACAGAAAATAAATAATACAGAAATAAAAGTAACAAATAATTAAAGAGCAGCAGTAAATAACAATAGCGTGGCTATATACAGGGGGTACCGGTACAGAGTCAATGTGCGGGGGCACCGGTGTCGAGGTAATTGAGGTAATATGTACATGTAGGTAGAGTTATTAAAGTGACTATGCAAGTGACTAGAAGAGGGTGGGGGGGCAATGCAAATAGTCCGGGTTGCCATTTGATTAGCTGTTCAGGAGCCTTATGGCTTGGGGGTAGAAGCTGTTTAGAAGCCTCTTGGACCTAGACTTGGTGCTCTGGTACAGCTTGCTGTTCGGTAGCAGAGAGAACAGTCTATCGACTAGGGTGGCTGGAGTCTGACCATTTTTATGGCCTTCCTCTGACACCGCCTGGTATAGAGGCCCAGGATATTTTTAAAAAATTCTACAAAATCTAGGGGTTCAAATTATTCCATCCCGTCTAAGACCCTCCCCTTGCGAAGATAACGACACTGAGCTTTAATCTCAAATGTTTAATGAGATTGGAGAACACATTGAGAGGGATCTTAGACCATTCCTCCATACAGAATCTTTCCAGATCCTTGATATCCTTCATCTGAGCTAATGGACTGCCCTCTTCAATTCAAACCACATGTTTTCCAGAGACTGAGATGGCCATTGCAAACTGTTGATTTTTTGGTCAATTAAACTTTTCTTTGTGGTTTGATGTGTGCTTGGGTTTGTTGTCTTGCTGGAAGATCCACTTGCGGACAAATTTCTTAGCTAAAATGCCCTGGTACTTGGTAAAGTTCATGATTCTTCATGAAGCTGTTGATCTTTAACAAGGGCCCTACGACCAGTGGAAGCAAAATGGCCCCATAACATCAAAGATCCACCACCATATTTTTACAGTAGGGATGAGATATTTTCTGCCAATGCGTTGTTTTTTCATAGGCCAAACCGACCACTGGTATGCGTGGCCAAAGACCTCTGTTTTCGTGTCATATGACCATAGCACCGGTTCCAAGTGTCAATGTCGTTTAGCAAACTCCAGGCAGTGCTATGGTACAGATGACATGAAAACACCAATGGTGAGTTTGGCCTTCGAAAGAACAATGCATATGCAGAAAATACCTAATAATAATTTAACCAAATTATCAGTAAATTCACCAGAAACAACCTCTTCACAGCTATTTCTTTAAAAAAATCTCCTGGGGGGGGGCATGACCCCGGGTGTTAAACCCCCCCCCCCCCCAATATGCAACACGAAGTTACACTATTGGAATCACTGATGCATTTTGTTCATGTTTTATGATAATCTTGGGCAAATCAAAGCATTTTCTGATAAGTTCAATACTTTTAGTTGATTTCATAGTAAGTGCAATAAAAACATTTCCGGATTCTGTGATTCCGTCTTCAACGCGGATTTCATAGGGCCCTACTTTTAACAGTTTTAAATTGTTAAACGTAGTCCTTGTGCATAGAGTTGTATGGCTTGTCCAACTTTGCAATCATTGGTTTTTCTTTGACTTACGTTTTAAAGCGAAAAGTCTGAGTCTCAGCATCACTCTGTGTTACCGTGGAATTGCCCAGACGTGACAATCTTGTCACAGAGCAATCAAAGCAAAGTGACCATTAAGTGTAAAGACAGAGAGAGACTTTAAAAGCCGTTTGTCACATAACTTCAGTTCTTTTGGTTCTTGTTTTCAATCTCAATCATCAGAAGAGGATAAGTAATGACCTCCTGCATGGATTATTGGGCCATCTTCTTCCTCCTCCGCTGGGTGCCATTCGGTTAGCGGTCGACACTTCACCCCATAGAGTGCTAAAGACGTGCTGCTCATTCGAAAATACCTTCTTTCAATCTTTCAACGTTTTTTCAGTCTGAGCTGAATTCAATTTGCTGCACTCACTTCTATTGGAGGCTAAAGATTGAGCAGGATATTGCATGGGGAGAGCACACGGTGCAGTGACTTTGTAAGGCTGTTCTCCCCTGAGTCATTTTAGCTCTGACCTGCAGTCTATCTCTCTCTCTGTGTGTGTGTGTGTGTGTGTGTGTGTGTGTGTGTGTGTGTGTGTGTGTGTGTGTGTGTGTGTGTGTGTGTGTGTGTGTGTGTGTGTGTGTGTGTGTGTGTGTCTGTTCTACTCTGAAGGTGTTTGGAAATCTGCATTGTCTGTTGGAGGGTCACTGACACACACAGTAACAGACAGGAACAGCACATCAAGAGCTGTGTGTTGTATTTACATGATGCTTCATATCTGGGCAGAGCAAGGTAGCGTTGCCCCCCCAGCCAGAAACTCTGAATGAAGACTGAGGAAGAAACTCAAATAATATCTGCCGTTATGCTGTTTCATAAAAAATCTCTGTCAGAGGGACAGTGGCAGGATGACTGACAACTTTAACAAAGGAAATATTTAGTGAAAAGGATGAAAACCGTCAGGACAGCCTACAGTACAGAATGCATAATGTCATAGTTCATTTTAGGCAGCATTAATTAATTTGTTTTCTTTTATTTACTTATTTGATGCAGCCTAAGTAGTTAAGACTTCAAATGAATAACTGAACAACGCTACAAACCAATATAATTTAGTTGTACCCCTATGAACTAACTCAATTTCTCTCTCTCTGTTTTTCACTGGTTGGGTTGGTGGATCATGATAGATGCAGCGGTGTCCTACACAACCCAGGAGGAGATGAACCATACCTTCCACATGTGTGGAGTTTTCTCCACCATAGCCTTCTTCATGTGCACACCACACACACAGAAGGTATCAGTACCTGCCAGGGAAGGCACCCAGACCAGAGTGTTTTTGTGTTTTTCCATGATCAATATAATATCTAATAACCAGGTGCGAAGGGTGTGGGGGTGAAAAGTGTTTGTATTAGCATTACTTTAAATAATAGGTATGTACAATCCTGTACTCTGGTTGTGTACATTGCTGTTTTCACCTAACTCTGTTCCTAATCCACCACGGCTCTCGGCTCTCACCCGAGGTCTCTCTGTTCTGAAACAAAAGTCTCTCCTTAACCACTATTCTAAGAACAAACAGTTCTTAGTACTCACAAGAGGACAGAATTCAGCCACCTCATCCAGCAGATATCGGTGAGGTTTGACACAATCCACCACAACTGTCTCAATAAGGAAATGTAAAAAGGTTGGGCTGTATAAGGCAAGCCCCAACTCAGAATCATTGAGCTCTCACTATATCCACTCTGTGTGCATGTTGTGACGGCTCCCTTATTAATAAGTAAAATAACATTTTTTTTTTTAATCAAGTATAACCAGACTTGGTGATTGGTTCTGGCTCTCCTCATTTGTTAACTCAGAATATCTACCACAAGGGACAGCTATGGAGAGGGCTGCATTGGCAGGACAGGTTTGTTTGTCTTGATATCCATAATGGTTCTATCTATGTCAAGGATATTTGTGTGTGTTTTTGTGTGTTTTTTTGTTATTTTAAGTCGTGTGTCTCTGCTGTGACTCTGCAGGTGCTCATCTATGGCTGTTCATTGGTTTCACGATGATGGTTGGTTCCCTCATCGATTCCATCTGGATCCTGTGGGGAGGATATGTGGTTCCTAGTGAGTCTGACGGCTTTCTATTTCTCTCTCCCTATCTTTCTACATGGTTCTTTCATAGGTCATTTTGGCTGTACTATCTAGTAGTAGTAGTAGTAGTAGTAGTAGTAGCAGTAGCAGTAGTAGAGGTGGTAGTAGTAGTAGAAGGGGTAGTAGTAGTAGTAGAGGTGGTAGTAGTAGTAGAAGGGGTAGTAGTAGAGGTGGTAGTAGGGATTCTCTGCCTCTACCCCTACTACAGGTGCTGAGTCACTGGCTTACTGTTGCTCTTCCATGCCGTCCCTGGGAGGGGTGCGTCACTTGAGTGGGTTGAGTCACTGACGTGGTCTTCCTGTCTGGGTTGGCGCCCCCCCTTGGGTTGTGCCGTGGCGGAGATCTTTGTGGGCTATACTCGGCCTTGTCTCGGGATGGTAAGTTGGTGGTTGGAGATATCCCTCCAGTGGTGTGGGGGCTGTGCTTTGGCAAAGTGGGTGGGGTTATATCCTACCTGTTTGGCCCTGTCCGGGGGTTTCATCGGATGGGGCCACAGTGTCTCCTGACCCCTCCTGTCTCAGCCTCCAGTATTTATGCTGCAGTAGTTTATGTGTCAGGGGGCTAGGGTCAGTCTGTCACATCTGGAGTATTTCTCTTGTCTTTGCCGGTGTCCTGTGTGAATTTAAATATGCTCTCTCTAATTCTCTCTTTCTCTTTCTTTCTTTCTCTCTCTCGGAGGACCTGAGCCCTAGGACCATGCCTCAGGACTACCTGGCTTGATGACTCCTTGCTGTCCCCAGTCCACCTGGCCATGCTGCTGCTCCAGTTCCAACTGTTCTGCCTGCGGCTATGGAACCCTGACCTGTTCACCGGACGTGCTACCTGTCCCAGACCTGCTGTCCCAGACCTGCTGGAACCCTGACATGTTCACCGGACGTGCTACCTGTCCCAGACCTGCTGTTTTCAACTCTCTAGACACAGCAGGAGCGGTAGAGATACTCTCAAAGATCGGCTATGAAAAAGCCAACTGACACTTACTCTTGTGTTACTGACTTGTTGCACCCTCGACAACTACTATGATTATTATTTGACCATGCTGGTCATTTATGAACATTTGAACATCTTGGCCATGTGCTGTTATAATCTCCACCCGGCACAGCCAGAAGAGGACTGGCCACCCCTCATAGCCTGGTTCCTCTCTAGCTTTTGGCCTTTCTAGGGAGTTTTTCCTAGCCACCGTGCTTCTACACCTGCATTGCTTGCTGTTTGAGGTTTTAGGCTGGGTTTCTGTACAGCACTTTGAGATATCAGTTGATGTAAGAAGGGCTATATAAATACATTTGATTTGATTAGTAGTAGTAGAGGTGGTAGTAGAGGTGGTGGTGGTAGTAGAGGAGGTGGTAGTAGTAGAGGTGGTGGTAGTAGAGGTAGTAGTAGAGGTGTTGGTATTAGTAGTAGAGGTGTTGGTAGTAGTAGTAGTAGTGTTGGTAGTAGTAGAGGTGTTGGTAGTAGTAGTAGAGGTGGTAGTAGAGGTGGTGGTAGTAGTAGTAGTAGTAGTAGTAGCAGAAGTGGTAGTACTAGTAGAGGAGGTGGTAGTAGTGGTAGTAGAGGTGGTAGTAGTGGTAGTAGAGGTAGTGGAGGTGGTAGTAGTAGTGTAGTAGTTCTAGTGGAGGTAGTAGTAGTGGAGGTGGTAGTAGTAGTAGAGGTGGTGGTAGTAGAGGTGGTGGAGGTGGTAGTAGTAGTGGAGGTGGTAGTAGTAGTGTAGTAGTAGTAGTTGTAGAGGAGGTAGTAGTAGTGGAGGTGGTAGTAGTAGTGGAGGCGGTGGTAGTAGTGGAGGCGGTGGTAGTAGTGGAGGCGGTGGTAGTAGTGGAGGCGGTGGTAGTAGTAGTGGTAGAGGTAATAGTAGTGGAGGTGGCAGTAGTAGTAGTAGAGGTAATAGTAGTGGAGGTGGCAGTAGTAGTAGTAGAGTAGGTAGTAGTGGTGGAGGTAGTAGTGGTGGAGGTAGAGTAGTAGTAGTAGCAGCAGAAGTGGTAGTAGTAGAGGAGGTGGTAGTAGTGGTAGTAGAGGTGGTGGAGGTGGTAGTAGTAGTTGTAGAGGAGGTAGTAGTAGTGGAGGTGGTAGTAGTAGTAGTAGAGGTGGTGGTAGTAGTGGAGGTGGTATTAGTTGTAGAGGAGGTAGTAGTAGTGGAGGCGGTAGTAGTAGTAGTGGAGATGGTAGTAGTAGAGGTAATAGTAGTGGAGGTGGCAGTAGAGGTAATAGTAGTGGAGGTGGCAGTAGTAGTAGTAGAGGAGGTAGTAGTGGTGGAGGAAATAGTAGTGGAGGTGGCAGTAGTAGTAGTAGAGGAGGTAGTAGTGGTGGAGGTAGTAGTGGTGGAGGTGGTAGTACTATAGATGGTAGTAGTACCGGAGGTCTCATCTCTTATCAATGCCTGCCACATGTGATCGCTTGCCTGCCCAACTCACGGCGGTCATGGTGCCTGGTACCAGACTGTCTCTTCTCCTCCCAGAGGATCCCTGATGGCTAACAATAACATATCCTGACATAATGCAAATGTTATACGGTAACCCTCTCTCCCTCAGTGACTTAAATAAGTATATTTCATATTCTCAGAACCGAACATTAGTTTGAAGAACCTAATATATAAAATATATTTTGATTGGTTCACACTTTTTTGGTTACTACATTTACATTTTTTTTTTACATTTTAGTCATTTAGCAGACGCTCTTATCCAGAGCGACTTACAGTAGTGAATGCATACATTTCATACTTTCCCCCCCGTACTGGTCCCCCGTGGGAATCAAACCCACAACCCTGGCGTTGCAAACACCATGCTCTACCAACTGAGCCACACGGGACCACTACATGATTCTGTGTTTTTCACTATGGTAAAAAATAAAGAAAAACCCTTGAATGTGTCCAAACTTTATGAACAGCATGAAGTAATAAAGGAATTGACAGAAGAAATACAATCAATATAAAATATAAAAAGACATTTAAATCAGTACGAGGACAACGCTTGTATAAAGTGACAGCATAGGTCTCAACAAACCTTTACACTTAAGACATAACCAACTGAACATACATACACCTCAGGGAAAATGTCATTTTATTGGTTAGTGAAATGACCTGCTAGCAGATACCCATGGACTTCCCAGTCATTGCACTAACGGTAGTTAGCATTGCCTAAATCTCAAACTACCCCATTAAACTTTCAAATTATTTTTTAATACTAAGAAATAGTGTGAAATGTACAGATTTGTAATATACAGCAGTAATGTTACAAACAAAAAAGTTCAATTTAAGTCCTGGCCCAAGGACACTTTCTTACTTTTCCAGAAAAACCTCAGCAATGCACTTTCCTAAAATGAATTATAAATGTATAGCGGTTCTATGTTTAGCTGGACTACCTGATTGCACCTATTATTATCCAATGAATATCCAGGGTAGGTGTAATTACTGAGACAAGCATCTTTCTCTGGCCCCGGTTGCAGAGCAAACTAAAATACCCACAGAAGTTGACTTCATTGTAAAATAGTTCTCTTTTGATCAACAATAATGTTGGTAGCTGATGCTAGGCAAGGCCTTCGGGGTGGAAACAGTGCTATAGCCAGGCCTACTAGTTTATTTTTTTTATATTAAAATTCAAAAATAAACTTCATTTCACTAGGCAAATCAGTTGTAAATAAGAACAATTCTTATTTACAATGACGGCCTACCAGGGAACAGTGGGTTAACTGCCTTGCTCAGGGGCAGAACGACAGATTTTTACCTTGTCGGCTCGGGGATTCGATCCAGCAACCTTTCGGTTACTGACCATACGCGCTAACCACTAGGCTACCTGCAGCCCCTAGTTAATGTATTGACGCTATCAAGTTCATCTCAAATCCTAATGGAGTGCAAAAGTCTCATGTCTGAAGTCACAGGATCAATGGATCATTCAAAATGATCTAATAAATCCAGTCCATTAGGTGAGTCATAATCATGTTCTCTCTCAGACTCAGGAATCAGACAGGAGTCCGACAGGTCCTCTTCACGGCAGACGATGGAGATGAGATCATGGCGTTCTTCACAGGGAC
This sequence comes from Salmo salar, assembly GCF_965601325.2. NCBI lineage: Eukaryota > Metazoa > Chordata > Actinopteri > Salmoniformes > Salmonidae > Salmo > Salmo salar. Next base: position 46,910,810 of record NC_138315.1, read on the forward strand.
TGGTTGTGATGGACAGGGCCTGCTGGGGGAAAACCCCTGACAGGTACTGGAAAATGAACCCAATCATGAAAGTTGTTAGCACTTTGTCCAGGGGTTGTAGGCTACTTGTACATCAAGGGAGAGATAGGCTCCTGCGCCTATGGGCCATTCTGGCTCGCACAAGGCAACTGATGCATTTTATTTATGCAGGGGTGTCCCATTAATAGATGCCTGTTAATTTTGGCACTTTTTTAGATTTAGTCTAATCTGATTAATTTAGACTAAAATAAAGAAAATAGATAAAATAGCATTAAGTAATTTGTGTTATTTGAACAATGATTTAGTCTAGTTATTTTCAAAATGATGAAAACAGGGCCATTTTAGTTAACTAAATGCCCATTCTTTTTGTCACATCACATCATTAACCTATAGTAAACATACAGTGCCTTCAGAAAGTATTCAAACCCCTTGACATATTCGTCTTGGGTATGTCTGTATCAGCTTTGCACATCTGGATTTGGGGATTTTCTCCAATTCTTCCTTGCATCTCAAGGACGATAAAAGTAAATTGGATGCACCTGAACTCAGTTTGGAGTTTCATACCAAAGGGTTGTGAATACTTAATAGTTAAGCAAATGAGATCTGTAATTAATTTTCAATAAATTTGCTAACATTTCTAGAAACATGTTTTCACTTTGTCATTATGGGGTATTGTGTGTAGATGGGTGAACATTCTATTTCATCCATTTAGAATTTAGGCTGTAACAACAAAAAAACGTGGAATAGGTCAAGCGGTAAGAATACTTTCAGAAGACAATGTATGTTTACTATAGGTAAAGGAGGTACTACAAAATGTGATGAAACTAAAATTTGACTAAAATGAAAGGGCATTAAGTTGACAGGCACCCAGATGAACAGACGCTGTTATCACATGAAACAACACATCTATGATTACTGTTTCCGTGGGAAGACGTACCTCAAAATAGTGGTCTGGTAACCGTAGTGGGGGCTGAAGGAACTGTTTGACTTTCTTATGGTGCCTGTAGATGAAGAGCGTAAGGCCCACTACCAAGACACCCAACAGGATGGTAACGGTCACACCGATCGCCACAATCTTCATTTTCCGTGTCCTTTCTGTACAGGAAGAAAACACACATCTCACACAGAGAAATAGGGAGCGATATAGATATATCCATCTATCAAAATAGATTGATATAGATACAGTTGAAGTCGGAAGTTTACATACACTTAGGTTGGAGTCATTAACTCGTTATTCAACCACTCCACAAATGTCTTATTAACAAACTATAGTTTTGGCAAGTCGGTTAGGACATCTACTTTGTGCATGAGATGAACGTACTTTGGTGCGAAAAGTGCGAATCAATCCCAGAACAACAGCAAAGGACCTTGTGAAGATGCTGGAGGACACAGGTTCAAAAGTATCTATATCCACAGTAAAACGAGTCCTACGTCAACAGAACCTGAAAGGCCGCTCAGCAAGGATGAATCCACTGCTCCAAAACCGCCATAAAAAAAGCCAGACTACGGTTTGCAACTGCACATGGGGACAAAGATCGTACTTTTTGGAGAAATGTCCTCTGGTCTGATGAAACAAAAATAGAACTGTTTGGCCATAATGACCATCGTTATGTTTGTCGGAAAAAGGGGGAGGCTTGCAAGCCGAAGAACACCATGCCAACCGTGAAGCACGGGGGTGGAACCATCATGTTGTGGGGGTGCTTTGCTGCAGGAGGGACTGGTGCACTTCACAAAATAGATGGTATCATGAGGCAGGAAAATGAGTATGCTTGGGGTTATTGTCCATTTGGAAGACCCATTTGCGACCAAGCTTTAACTTCCTGACTGATATTACATCTCAAGACATCAGTCAGGAAGTTAAAGCTTGGTCGCAAATGGGTCTTCCAAATGGACAATGACCCCAAGCATACTTCCAAAGTTGTGGCAAAATGGCTAAGTACAACAAAATCAAGGTATTGGAGTGGCCATCACAAAGCCCTGACCTCAATCCAATAGAAAATTTGTGGGCAGAACTGAAAAAGCGTGTGCGAGCAAGGAGACCTACAAACCTGACTCCGTTACACCAGCTCTGTCAGGAGGAATGGGCCAAAATTCACCCAACTTATTGTGGGAAGCTTGTGGAAGGCTACCTGAAACATTTGACCCAAGTTAAACAATTTAAAAGGCAATGCTACCAAATACTAATTGAGGGCATGTAAACTTCTGACCCACTGGGAATGTGATGAAAGAAATAAAAGCTGAAATAAATCATGTTCTCTACTGTTATTCTGACATTTCACATTCTTAAAATAAAATGGTGATCCTAACTGACCTAAGACAGGGAATTTTTACTAGGATTAAATGTCAGGAATTGTGAAAAACCGAGTTTAAATGTATTTGGCTAAGGTGTATGTAAACTTCCGACTTCAACTGTATATAGATATATACAGTGCCTTCGGAAAGTACTCAGACCCCTTTACATTTTTCCACATTTTGGTAGGTTACAGCCTAAATCTAAAATTGATTAAATAGTTTTTTTCCCCCTCATCAATCTACACACAATACCCCATAATGACAAAGCAAAAAGAGGATTAGACATTTTTGTTAATTTATTAAATATAAAAAACTGAGGGCCTGTGGTCTATCGCTGTGCTAAATGTGCCACTAGAGATCCTGGGTTCGAGTCCAGGCTCTGTCGCAGCCGGCCGCGACTGGGAGACACATAGGGCGACGCAGAATTGGCCCAGCGTTGTCCGGGTTAGGGGATGTCCTTGTCCCATCACGCACTACTGACGCCTGTGGCGTGCCGGGCACAGTGCATGCTGACATGGTTGCCAGGTGTTTCCTTTGACACATTGGTGCGGCTGGCTTCCGGGTTAAGTGGGCATTGTGTCAAAAAGCAGTGCGGCTTGCCTGAAATATCAGTCTCTTTACTCAGTACTTGAAGCATGGAGGAGGTGGTGTGGGAGTGCTTTGCTGGTGGCACTGTCAGTGATTTATTTAGAATTCAAGGTACACTTAAACAGCATGGCTACCACAGCATTCTGCAGTGATACGCCATCCCATCTGGTTTGCGCTTAGTGGGACTATCATTTGTTTTTCAACAGGACAATAACCCAAAACACACCAAGCTGTGTAAGGGCTATTTTACCAAGAAGGGGAGTGATGGAGTGCTGCATCAGATGACCTGGCCTCCACAATCACCTGACCTTAACCCAATTGAGATGGTTTGGGATGAGTTGAACCGCAGAGTGAAGGAAAAGCCGCCAACAAGTGCTTAGCATATGTGGGAACTCCTTCAAGACTGTTGGAAAAGCATTCCAGGTGAAGCTGGTTGAGAGAATGCCAAGAGTGTGCAAAGCTGTCATCAAGGCAAAGGGTGGCTACTTTGAAGAATCTCAAATATAAATACTTGTTCAACACCTTTTTGGTTACTACATGATTCCACATGTGTCATTTCATAGTTTTGATGTCTTCACTATTATTCTACAATGCAGAAAATAGTAAAAATGAAGAAAAACCCTTGAATGAGTAGGTGTCCAAACTTTTTTACAATATCTTTTTTTTATTTAACGGATTGATGAGGGGAAAAAAGTATGTAATCAATTTTAGAATAAGGCTGTAACGTAACAAAATGTGGAAATAGTCAAGGGGTCTGAATACTTCCCGAATGCACGGCCACGTGACTCACTGTCTGTAGGAGCGAACCATTTTTCGTGATAGAGGTGGTGTACTTAAAACTGGCCTTTGAGTGTTTTGAGAGAGAGAATGACGAGTTACTAGGTGAAGTGTTATCATTAGAACAGTGGTCCCCAAACTTTTTATCATCCCGTACCCCTTCAAACATTCAACCTCCAGCTGCCCTCTAGCACCGGGGTCAGCGCACTCTCAAATGTTGTTTTTTGCCATCATTGTAAGCCTGCCACACACACACTATACGATACATTTATTAAACATAAGAATGAGTGAGTTTGTCACAACCCGGCTCGTGGGAAGTGACAAAAGCTCTTATAGGACCAGGGCACAAATAATAATAATCAATAATTTTGCTCTTTATTTATCCATCTTACATATAAAACCTTATTAGTTCATCAAAAATGGTGAATAACTCACCACAGGTTAATGAAAAGGGTATGCTTGAAAGGATGCACATAACTCTGCAATGTTGGGTTGTATTGTATTGGAGAGAGGCTCAGTCTTAAATAATTTTCCACACACAGTCTGTGCCTGTATTTATTTATGCTAGTGAGGGCCGAGAATCCACTCTCACATAGGTACGTGGTTGCAAAGGTCATCAGTGTCTTAACAGCGCGATTTGCCAATGCAGGATACTCTGAGCGTAGCCCAATCCAGAAATCTGGCAGTGGCTTCTGATTAAATCAAATTTTCACAGAACCGCTTGTTGCAATTTCGATGAAGCTCTCTTGTTCAGATATTGGTAAGTGGACTGGAGGCAGGGCATGAAAGGGATAACGAATCCAGTTGTTTGTGTCGTCCGTTTCGGGAAAGTACCTGCGTAATTGCGCACCCAACTCAGGTGCTTCGCTATATCACATTGACATTGTCTGTAAGCTTGAGTTCATTTGCACACAAAAAAAAAAATCATACAATGATGGAATGACCTGTGTGTTGTCCTTGTTAATGCAGACAGAGAAGAGCTCCAACTTCTTAATCACAGCCTCAATTTTGTCCCGCACATTGATAATAGTTGAGGAGAGTCCCTGTAATCCTAGATTCAGATCATTCAGGCGAGAAAAAGCCTCACCCTGATAGGCCAGTCGTGTGAGAAACTCATCATCAGACAAGTGAAAATTATGGTCAGTAAAGAACTTTAAACTCGTCTCTCAATTTAAAAAAAACATGTCAATACTTTGCCCCTTGATAACCAGCGCACTTCTGTATGTTATAAAAGCGCTACATGATCGCTGCCCATATCATTGCATAGTGCAGAAAATACACTAGAGTTCAGGGGCCTTGCTTTAACAAAGTTAACCATTTTCACTGTAGTGTCCAAAACGTCTTTCAAGCTGTCAGGCATTCCCTTGACAGCAAGAGCCTCTTGGTGGATGCTGCAGTGTATCCAAGTGGTGTCGGGAGCAACTGCTTGCACGCGCATTACCACTCCACTGTCTCCCTGTCATGGCTTTGGCGCCATCAGTACAGATACCAACATGAGCAGCAGCTATGTTTGGCTACCTACGGAACGTTAGTGGAATTCCCGCGAGAGAGTAACGGTTAATGTGATTGGATGTTAATTATTTGACTAGGCTACCTGTATTTGACATTGTGTTGTTATTTCCGCCAGATGGTTTAATTGTATTTTTGGCAGTGAAACGAGGCTACTCAGGTGAGAAAAAAACCTCACCTAAATGTATAACCCCATTGTAAAATATAAATGTACTGTTTGAATATATATATATATATATACACACACACATTTTTATTTGGCGTACCCCAGTTTGGGAAGACCTGCATTAGAGGATAGGATAATGGTAACAGCAAGTCAACTAATACAGAGAAAGCCTGGATGGCAGCCTCACCTGACTCGTGGATGGACTCACAATGTTGAGTGCTAGGGGTTCCAAAGGGTTTGCTGTAACAGAAATACCGGACCTGTACACAGTACCTCTGGCCCACATCCAGACCGTTGATGGTCTTAAAGGATGTGGAGGTGTAAAGATCCTGCTAAAACAAGGGTAGAGAGAGGCACATCAACTCATCTTCAATCACACTAACATCCTACAGTGGTGATCACCAAAACACCTGATAACTTCCCAATTAATTGCCCAAACCTTGGATGAATACGGTGTTTCAGTGCTGGGCTGGATAAAAAAAACCTGCATTAAATATATATATATTTTTTTTAAACCTGGCTTGCGTCCACATGCTACTCACTTTGACCTCCTCCCCGTCTCTGCCGTATTGAATGTTGTATTCAAAATGGGCTGCATTATCCTCCCGTAGACGGTTGTTTTTTACCATCTGGACCATCAGAAGTCCTTCCTTGGAGATCAACTGGAATTCAGGGCTGCACGAATCAGCTGGTTGGGTAAGTCAGATAGAGAATGGGTAGGGAACTTGATTTTAAATACTGTTGCTCAAGCTTTCGAACCAAACCACAATGCTACCAGTGTGCTGGCATACTGATGTAGCAGACTAGGCCTTGGACATGACATGAAACAGGCCAGATCCAGGCCAGATCCAAATTGTATACAGTTTATCAGGACCGAAGTAGAATGATCCGTTACCATGGCTACAGGCTTCGACGGATCTGGATGTGCGGTTCCCTTCCTGAGCCAGGACTTGCACCATCACACATCCCAGCCCGGACACTTCATTACAGGTGGTGAGCTCGGTCTGAACACAGCCCGAAACGTTGAGCCACTTCTTGCTGTCACTGCTGTGGATTAAAAAGAAGGCTCAGATGAGAAAATAATTCTGTCATAACTGAGCAAAACATCTATCCTTTTTGCTGATCAACTGACCTGGGACACCGATCAACAGTGCCTTCAGAGTGTATTCACACCCTTGACTTTTTCCACATTCTGTTTACATTTAAGTCATTTAGCAGACGCTCTTATCCAGAGCGACTTACAAATTGTGTTACAGCTTTAATTTAAAATGGATCCAATTTAGGTTTTATGTCACTGATCTACACACAATACCCAATAATGTAAAAGTGGAATTTGATTTTAAAAAATGTATACAAATTAAGAGAAAATTAAATGCTCAAATTTCTTGAGTCAATAAGTATTCAACATTTGTTATGGCAAGCCTAAATAACAGGAGTAAAGATGTGCTTAATAACAAGTCATTTATTAAGTTGCATGGACTGTGTGCAATAATGGTGTTAAACATTATTTTTTAATGACTGCACCACCTCTGTACCCCACATATACATTTATCTGTAAGGTCCCTCAGTCGAGCAGTGAATTTAAAAGCACAGATTCAACCACAAAGACTAGAGAGGTTGTCCAATGGTTTGCAAAGAAGGACACCTATTGGTTGATGGGTAAAAATAAAAGCAGACACTGAATATCCCTTTGAGCATGGGTTAGTTATTAATTACACTTTGGATGGTGTACCAATATACCCAGTCACTACAAAGATCCTTCCTAAATCAGTTGTCAGAGTGGAAGAAAACCACTCAGAGATTTCACCATGAGGCCAATTGTGATTTTAAACCAGTTACAAGGCTGTGATAGGAGAATACTGAGGATGGATCAATAACATTGTAGTTGCTCCACAATACTAACATAAACAGAGTGAAAAGAAGGAAGTCTGTACAGAACAAAAAATATTCCAAAACATCCATCCTATTCGCAATAAGGTACGAAAGTAATACTGCCAAAAATGTAGGAAAGAAATGAACTATTTGCCCTGAATACAAATCATTTTGTTTGGGGCAAATCCATCAAGACATTACTGAGTACCACTCGTCATATTTTTTTTTTTTACCCCAATTTCATGGTATTCAATTGGAAGCTACAAGTAGCTGAAACTCCCGTACAGACTCGGGAGAGGCAAAGGTCGAGAGCCGTGCGTCCTCCGAAACACGACCCAGCCAAGCCGCACTGCTTCTTGACACAATGCCCACTTAACCCGGAAGCCAGGCGCACCAATGTGTCGGAGGAAACACTGCATGGCCAGGAGGAGACTCTCTCCTCCTGGCCATGCAGAAAGAGACACATGTAGAAGAAGTTCCTTTGTTCTCTCTATCACAGAACTTGAGAACTGAACAATATCCATGTTTTGGAGAATGTGTAAACGGTCGGTGGAGAAGCCAGCTACGACCCGGTCCGGTTTGTTTCATGTTTGTGACCTCATGAAAGACAATACAGCCACATTACCATAACTCTGTTTATACAGGAGCCTCCGTTATGAGGTTTGCGTCTAATTATTGTTTAAAATTAATGAGTAAAAATGAAACTATTTGTGAAATGATGTAATGTGATTTTAAACGGTTAATGTGAGAAAATTGTATTCCCTTTAAAGTCATTGGCCCGCCACCAGGAGCACAGACATGATCTGGCTCATGGGACGGCCCTTTTCTACTGTTACGAATAAAACCCCCTCCTGAAGAAATCCTCGAGACCATGCGTACCTCAATCACCGAGGGGGCGAAGGTTTGAGTAGAGACCACAAAAACCTCAGTATAAGTTAAGGTTGTAATGGTTGTTGAATTCCTAACCATACTACGTGGAGCATTGGCTACACGGGTGGAAATGGTTAAACTCTGAGACTATCAATCCCTACGGAATAAGAGCAAATCTTCGATAGTAATCATTAGTCTGCAGCTAGAAATTATGTCGACCTGGAATGCGAAGACCGACAACCACCGAAACATCTATTCTATAAGAACATTTCTGAATGGTACTCTGAAGTAACCATTCTAACCACGAAATACTCCAGGGAAGCAGAGAGAAGCTCGGATGAACTTTCCAACAGAAAGACGGACGATTCCAACAGAGATCACGACGACACACTGAGCATAAATATATTGATCGATTGCAATTATTCCCGAATGAGTGAGTGTTCATGTGCAAAGGATTAGCATTTCAATTAATATAATTATCAACTATATACTGACTCGTCTTTCCCGCCCTTCTCAGTCCACACCCACTTCCCTTTGTCCACCAAGCCGTCATATCGGCTTAGCCCACTAAGGAACCTCCCCTATCATTTCCTTGTAAACAAATATCTACTGTTTGTTTGTTTATGCATTTCTGTGATTAGTGTTAGTAAATAAATTAAGACAATTGGTGTATGGATGATTCATAGTAAAGGCTGGGTTCGTGCAGATAACCAAAAATGTACGACGTTTGGAATGAGACTAATGTGAGGTAAAGAATAATTCATTAATTAGAAGACTAATTGATCAGATATTAAAATATCTGAAGAGTTATATTAGGAAAATTATAACTTTGTAATCTGAAGATTTTCCTTGGTGCCCTGATTTCCTAGTTAATTTCATTTACATGATTAGTATAATCACGTAATAATAATTAAAGAGAATTGATTCTATAAAATATCTTTAATGATGCCAAAGACACGACACTAGCAATGATCAACAACCAACTTGAGAGAGCTTGAAGAATTTCACAAAGAATAAATGGGCGAGCATTGTACAATCCAGGGTTGCAAAGCTCTTATCCATATTTACCTAGAAAGAATCACAGCTGTAATCACTGCCAAAGGTAGTTGTAACATGTATTGACTGGATTGAATACTTAGCAAAAAAAAGTATATTCCATTAATAACAAATTGACAATTCAACTTTGACAGAGTATTGTGTGTTGATCATTGACAAATTCCAATCCATTTTAATCCCACTTTGTAACACAACAAAATGTGGAAAAATGCAAAGGGGTGTGAAAACTTTCTGAAAGCACTGCATATAGGCCTGTGTGTCTATCAAACAACAATGAGGAACTGTACTGCTACTCTCTGTTAATCATACAGTTGAAGTCAGAAGTTTACATACACCATAAGCAAATACATTTAAACTCAGTTTCACAATTCCTGACATTTAATCCTAGTAAAAGTCCCCGTCTTAGGTCAGTTAGGATCACCACTTTATTTTAAGAATGTGAAATGTCAGAATAATAGTAGAGATAATTATTTATTTCAGCTTTGATTTCTTTCATCACATTCCCAGTGGGTCAGAAGTTTACATACACTCAATTAGTATTTGGTAGCCTTCCACAAGCTTCCCACAATTAGTTGGGTGAATTTTGGCTCATTCCTCCTGACAGAGCTGGTGTAGGTTTGTAGGCCTCCTTGCTCGCACACGCTTTTTCAGTTCTGCCCACACATTTTCTATAGGACTGAGGTCAGGGCTTTGTGATGGCCACTCCAATACCTTGACTATGTTGTCCTTAAGCCATTTTGCCACAACTTTGGAAGTATGCTTGGGATCATTGTCCATTTGGAAGACCCATTTGCAACCAAGCTTTAACTTCCTGACTGATGTCCTGAGATGTTGCTTCAATATATCCACATAATTTTCTTTCCTCATGATGCCATCTATTTTGTGAAGTGCACCAGTACCTCCTGCAGCAAAGCACCCCCACAACATGATGCTTCCACCCCCGTGCTTCACGGTTGGGATGGTGTTCTTCAGCTTGCAAGCCTCCCCCTTTTTCCTCCAAACATAACGATGGTCATTATGGCCAAACAGTTCTATTTCTATTTCATCAGACCAGAGGACATTTTTCCAAAAAGTATCTTTGTCCCCATGTGGAGTTGCAAACCGATGTCTGGCTTTTTTATGGCGGTTTGGAGCAGTGGCCTCTTCCTTGTTGTCGATATAGGAATTTTACTGTGGATATAGATACTTTTGTACTGGTTTCCTCCAACATCTTCACAAGGTCCTTTGCTGTTGTTCTGGGATTGATATGCACTTGTCGCACCAAAGTACGTTCATCTCTAGGAGACAGAACGCATCTCCTTCCTGAGCAGTATGAAGGCTGCGAGGTCCCATGGTGTTTATACTTGCGTACTATTGTTTGTACAGATGAACATGGTACCTTCAGGCGTTTGGAAATTGCTCCCAAGGATGAGCCAGACTTGTGGAGGTCTACAATTTTTTTTCTGAGGTCTTCGCTGATTTCTTTTGATTTTCCCATGATGTCAAACAGAGGCACTGAGTTTGAAGGTAGGCCTTGAAATACATCCACAGGTACACCTCCAATTGCCTCAAATAATGTCAATTAGCCTACCAGAAGCTTCTAAAGCCATGACATCATTTTCTGGAATTTTCCAAGCTGTTTAAAGGCACAGTCAACTTAGTGTATGTAAACTTCTGACCCACTGGAATTGTGATACAGTGAATTATAAGTGAAATAATCTGTCCGTAAACAATTGTTGGAAAAATTACTTGTGTCATGCACAAAGTAGATGTCCTAACCGACTTGCCAAAACTATAATTTGTTAACAAGAAATTTGGAGTTGAAAAACTAGTTTTAAACTTCCAACTTCAAAAGTATTTGCATAGTCACTTTAACCATGCCCACATGTACATACTGCCTCAATCAGCCTGACTAACCGGTGCCTGTATATAGCCTTGCTACTGTATATAGCCTCGCTATTGTTATTTTTCACTATCTTTTTAACTGTTGTTTTCTTTCTTTACTTATCTATTGTTTACCTAATACTTTTTTATTTATTTTTTTTTACTTAAAATTGCATTGTTGGTTAGAGCCTGTAAGTAAATATTTCACTGTAAGGTCGACACCTGTTGTAGACAAATAAACTTTGATTTGATTTAACCCATGTACTACAGCTACTAGGCATACTCACTTCCAGTACTGAACCGTGTACTTTATCCCTGGGCTGTCTGTGGCGGGGCTCCAACGCACAGCAGAACCAACGCGCACGTCCCGTGGAGATGACAGCTCATCCTCAGACCATGCTACAGACAAATGAGTCAGCACTTTCTGGAGCCTAATACAATTGATTTTTATTTAACTAGGCAAGTCAGTTAAGAACAAATTCTTGTTAACAATGACGGCCTACCAAAATCCTCCTGCAGGAGATGGGGCTTGGATTAAAAATAAATTAAAATATAGGACAAGAGAGAGACAACACTATATAAAGAGAGACCTAAAGCCGACACACATAGCATGGCAGCAGCACAACATGGTAGCTGAACAAAACAGGGTACAAACATTGTTGGGTACAGGCAAGAAGGTAGCGACAACAATACATCACGCAAAGCAGCCACAACTGTCAGTAAGAGTGTCCATCAGGAATGTCTCTAGACATCTATAGTTAGATCAACATGCTCATGATTTTATGCTAGCTAACGTTAGATAAGGACTAGACTGCTGACCAGCTAGCTACTTACAAACATTATGAAAAAGTGTAGCCTTTAAATCGAAACCGAAGAAGCAGGAATAATAGCCAATGGGAGGGGAAAAAATGGATTACCTTGTCTGAGGACATGACAGAAAGTCCAAAACAACAAAACGTCTTTCAGGCACAACATTTCAGTTGATCAGGCTAATTTATGCGATTGCAACATACTATTATAGATCACTATATAGTAACAACCTTCAGCGAAACCTAAATAATTCAATTCCCAGAATCTGAGTGATCTACTTCCCTTCTCCCGTCCAATCGCTTAGTCCTAGGCAAAGTAGAAACGCCCATTTAAAGGAACAATGGCAACATGTATTATGAAATATCAGAGTAAAAATGTTATGCTCCTGTGTAGGACTCAATACAGAACAGATAGTCATAATTGTATTATCAATGAGAGTAGGCTCATCTTTAAAAACAATATCAATTGAAAAATTGTTCCCGTATGGTGTTCTCTGTATTGGACAATTGCAAGATCACTCTTGATGTAGAGATGTGATTGTGCCAATGACTACTTACAGTTTGTACACTCTTAGAAAAAAATACATGGTAAGTATAACCATACAGGGTTCTTCAGTTTGTCCCCATAGAGGAACCATGTTTGGTGCTAGGTAGACTCCTTTGCAAATGGTTCTACCTAGAACCCTCTATGAAGGGTTCTGCTGACAACCCCTTTCCATTTGAAAGGTTCTTCCTATAACTTTTTATGAACGGTTCCACCGGCCTTATTAGTTTTTAAAATAAAACTTTTTGACAATACATTATATCATAACTAAGGCCTTTCTGTGAGGGCCTAGTTATACCCTAACACAGTGCTGTTAGGAAACTCCTGATTTACAGGCCACAACATGCCTGCAAGTCACTTTATGCTGGCTTGTAAAGTGAAGTGTAATTCCTATTGGAATCCAGCCAGAGTGAGGATAGCCAACAATTATAATTTTTACAAAATGACTGCCAGGGTAGGAAAGATGAATTATTAAGACTACCTAAATAATCTAAACTGGAACAAACATCTCAGTAACAGGGTGCAATATGTCCAACTACTAAACAGATCAACCAATCCATTTACATGGAAAAACACAGATATTGAAACAAACAATTCTGAATATCAATCTGCAATGAAGCATGTTGGGAAATATGATAATGAAGGGCATGGTTTGGAGTGTTTTACTCTACACAGATTAAAAATGACACAATCACACTCAACTCTGGTTTTTAAAACCAACACTTGGTTTATTTTAATCCTGAATCAAATGTTCACTAACTGGACTATATGATATTTACGCTAAACAGTAAAGGTGTAACACACTGGGCACATAGGTAAATTCAACGTCTAGTTTACACTGAAAAATAAACAGGGCTCTATTCAGTATTTCACTAAAGTGAGACAGCGCTAGAAATGTAAAGGTAATTTCCGACTGAGACGATGTATACAGGGTTTACAGTGAATGCAGAACATTTCCTTTGCATATCACTCACGCTGTAACGCCGAATTACCGCGAAATGGATTGAATACCCCTAGATTAAATCAGATCAAGTTAAACAGGTGTGGTGATACTGATTATTTGTCGGCAGAGATGGTTTGTTTACATAGCAGGTTAGGATAACTAACGCAGCAACGTAGGTGAATTACGGTAGAGGGTTAGGGGAATGAGGTTAAGGCTAGTAAAGGGTTAGGTTTAGCTACAATGCTAGTTGTCAACAACTGTTGTAGACCTGCTCCACTAAACCACAACAGTATAAACGTAAACAAACCATCTGTTGCGACAAATCATCCGTTCACAACACCGGGAGCCATTTGACACCTCTAATGCAGTTCCCGACACCGTCAAAACAACCGCGATTTGGATGTCAGCTGAAGCGTATCTGATTGAATTGATTCGATGTGTGCTTGTTACAGAATGATTTGTGCTTGTTACTTCCTATCACTGCAGTATTCTCAGTTTTGCAGCGCTGTGCCGCTGTGTCACCACTAATTGACGGACAGTCCGATCAGCGAATGAGAGTTAAGGCAGGACGCCCGAGCCTCCAATGGCTGTGGATATGTAACCCGATACCCCAGAGTCATTCGTGGCAAACTGAAGCAGGGAAACGAGGCTATCAGCCGCAATTGTCACGAAGCGATTTGGCCTTTATTTATAAGCGAATTACCTTGATAAAACAAAATAGGGGAATTAATATTTAAGAGGTTTTAGGTAGAATCATTTGCATTACAAAGAACCCTCTTCCAAAAAAAAGGGCCCGGTTCTTCAGCTGAAAACGTTTTTTGGAAGAACCAGTTTCCCCACACAAGAAATCCTTTTGGAAATGTGTTTTCAAAGAGTGTAAATCTATGCACCTCATGCCTTATTGTAAGTGAGAGGAGTCTGCGGTGTCAGTGTGGTTTCAGTGGTGAATATGTGAGGGCTGGGGTACAGTCAAACAAACCACACAAGTAACACCTCCAGCATCTAGTATAAGCAGCAAAATAAGATTCAGTGGTGTAAAGTATTTAAGTAAAAACACTTTATAAAGTACTACTTAAGTCGTTTTTTGGGGGTATCTGTACTCTACTATTTATATTTTGACAACTTTTACTTCACTATATCGCTAAAGAAAATACTGTACTTTTTACTCCATACATTTTCCCTGACACCCAAAAGTACTCATTACATTTTGAATGCTTAGCAGAACAGGAAATTGTGAAATTCACACACTTATGAAGAAAACATCCTTGGTCATCCCTACTGCCTCTGATCTCGCGGACTCACTAAACACATGCTTTGTCTGTAAATTATGTTTAGTTGGTGCGTTCCCTTGGCTAGACATACATTTAAAAAAAACAAGAAAAATGGTGTCGTCTGGTTTGCTTAATATAAGGAATTTAAAATGATTTGTACTTTTACTTTTGATACTTAAGTATATTTTAGCAATTACGTTTACTTTTGATACTTAAGTATATTTAAAACCAAATCCTTTCAGACTTTTATTCAAGTATGATTTTACTCAGTGACTTTCACTTGAGTAACTTTCTATTAATGTATCTTTACTTTTACTCAAGTATGACATTTGGGTACTTTCCCCACCACTGATAAGATTACACACATACAGTATGAAGAACACGTCACTTTAATTGTTGTTGTATTAGAAATGTTCACTAACAGGACTGTATGATAATTATGCTAAACAGTAAAGGTGTAACACAATGGGCACATACATAAGTTCAACGTCTAGTTTTGATCTACATTTGGTTAAGTTATCAGCTAATGTGAAATCAAACCCAAAAATTGGATTTAGGTTAAAAGTTGGGTGAAAAAAAAGACAAAATTCACATTTATGACTTTTTGCAAATCCACGTAGTTTTCCATGTTCAATATCACAGTACATTTTTTGGTTGAAATGGCACGTAAACAACATTGATTCAACCAATTTTTGGCCAGTTGCTTGCTTAGCGAATAGGCCTACCACTTCCACCTGAATCAGCTCATACCGAGGCTCAAACCCAAGGAGCTCTGCCTCACAAACACACATGACCGCCCTCCTGAAGCATCTTACCCAGTTCTGCCACCGAAAAGCTAGCTTTTCAGCAGCGCAAGTCGGAACACTTCAGCCTGATGAGTGAGTTTCACACATTCCCATGTGCTACAGAGGCACTGAATGTGGGTTGGAAGTCTACAAGTTCCTCGGTTAACCCAAGCAGTGGACAGGGGTTCTCTGCTCTTAGTATGAAGGCAGGTGTCTGCTGTGGGACTTGCTCTACAGAGCATCCATGATTTAAACTGACACTTAAATTCTGCCACCTGTTAACAGAAATACAGTACCAATTGAAATGGCATGTCTAATCTAAAAAGATAACTACTCTTTGACAACAGCACTTAACCCTGAGGAAGCCAAATTAGGCTTTGTGTGTGGTGTACATACCATGCAGCTCTTACCCACTATTCAGGGCCAGTATTCTAAGGCACAGCAGGCAATCAGGCTGTTAGTTGGCCAAATAACTAATGTATCTTAGCTAATGGAACATATATATGTGTGACAAACCACAGTTATATAAACACTGGTTACACCTTGCATTAACATGTGGTTTTCATTATACAATTGAAGTAATCTCGTCCACCAGCCGGCTCTCTCTTGTTAGCAATGTAGCCTGAGGATGAGGTTAGATTTCCAGATACAATGCATGATGCATCGCTGATTACCTCCTGAGGTGGTCAAGAAGAACTGTTCACAATAGGTTCCCAATGCGTGTTTTAATTGTCTACACCAGTCTGAAAAGGTGTGCACAATCAGAATGTGGACACGATCAGGACACAGGACGCATGGGGGGAAAAAATGGTATAACAGGGCTATGATGACACACAAACCAGCCACTTAATTATCAGTCTGTTATGGGAATTAACATAGACAATTGCCTTGTGTAATGAGACAGGTGCTTCTGAGGTTCTCAGTTCTGTAAAAAAAATTATAATAATCATTGCAACACTGGAGAAAATGTCACTACAGAATGATGACGTAAAAAAAAGTAATTTCAAGTATCATTTAACAGCATGGGATAAGATGGTTGAGTTTAGACACGCAGCTCAATTCTGATATTTTTTCACTAACAATTTTTTTGACCAATCAGATCAGCACTGAAAAAAAAATATATACACACACGCACACACACACACACACACACACACACACACACACACACACACACACACACACCTCATAATGAACAGGTTTTTAGAAAATGTTGCTAATGTATAAAAAATAAAAAAACGGAAATACTTTATTTACATAAGTATTCTGACCCTTTGCTTTGAGACTCGAAATTGAGCTCAGACGCATCCTGTTTCCATTGATCATCCTTGAGATGTTTCTACAACTAACATGTGGCAAATTCTATTGATTGGACATGATTTGGAAAGGCACACACCTGTCTATATAAGGTCCCACAGTTGACAGTGCATGTCAGAGCAAAAACCAAGCCATGTGGTGGAAGGAATTGTCCGTAGAGCTCCAAGACAGGATTGTGTCGAGGCACAGATCTGGGAAAGGGTACCAAAAAATGTATGCAGCATTGAAAGATCCCAAGAACACAGTGGCCTCCATCATTCTTAAATGGAAGAAGTTTGGAACCACCAAGACTCTTTCTAGAGCTGGAGTCCCGGCCAAACTGAGCAATCGGGGGTGAAGTATTGGTAATCAAGCCCAATACTGTTGGGGTAGAAGGGCCTTTGTCACCTTCTTGACTAAGGCCCTTCTCCCCCAACAGTATTGGGCTTGATTACCAATACTGACAAGACAGCCTACAGGGAGGAGGTGAGGGCACTCAGTGTGTGGAATCAGGAAAACAACCTCTCACTCAACATCAACAAATCAGGAGATGATTGTGTGCCTCAGGAAACAGCAGAGGGAGCACTCCCCTATCCACATCAACGGGACAGTAAGGGAGAAGACGGAAAGTTAAGTTCCTCGGCGTACACATCACGGACAAACTGAAATGGTCCACCCTCACAAACTTTTACAGATGCACAATTGAGAGCATCCTGTGTCACCTCCTGGTACGGCAACTGCACCGCCCTCAACCGCAAGGCTGTCCAGAGGGTAATGTGGTCTGCAAAACGCATCACCTGGGGCCAACTACCTGCCCTCCAAGACACCTACAGCACCCGATGTCACAGGAAGGCCAAAAAGATAATCATGGACAACAACCACCCAAGCAACTGCCTGTTCACCCCGCTATCCTTGATGAAAACCTACTCCAGAGCATTCAGGACCTCAGACTGGGGCGAAGGTTCACCTTCCAACAGGATAAAAACCCTAAGCACACAGACAAGACAATGCAGGAGTGTCTTCTGGACAAGTCTCTGAACATCCTTCAGTGGTCCAGCCAGACACCGGATCGAACATCTCTGGAGAGACTTGATAATACCTGTGCAGCGAAGCTCCCCTTAAAACCTGACAGAGCTTGAGAGGATCTGCAGTGAAGAATGGGAGAAACTCCCCAAATGCAGGTGTGCCAAGCTTGTGGCGTCATATGCAAGACTTGAGGCTGTAATCGCTGCCAAAGGTTCTTCGACAAAGTATTGAGTAATGATTCTGAAGCCTTATGTAAAATGTTCGTTTTTTTATTTTTATAAATTTGTACAAAATTCTACCAAATCGTTTTTACTTTTTCATTATGGGGTATTGTGTGTAGATTGATGAGGAAAAAAACATTTTAATCCATTTTAGAATAAGACTAACATAACAAAATGTGGAAAAAGTCAAGGGGTCTGAGTACTTTCCTAATGCACTGTATACACAATCATTATTGCATGCTTTTAGATTCGCCTGTAACACTTGTTTATTTGGGATTTATTTTAATCAAATGTCTAGTCACTGCTCAAGTGTCGCAAAAGTACAAGTGGAACAATCTATCATTTCATTTTGAGTTAGAAGACTTACCTTGGTATGCAAAGGGAGAAATCGAATCCAAGATGGCGTAGCAGTCAGACGTCTTTGTCCTTCGTCTTGTCGTGTCCCATGTATATATATTTTTATATATTTTTCTTTGCATATCTTTTTATATTTTTCTAACCCCTTACTTCAAAATACTCTCCTGCAACCCACCTCACCCAATGTGGTGTGGACGTGCTTTTTCTCTAAAGTACTATTACTGGAATCTCCAACATAAGCTAGCCAGCTAACTAGCCAGCTAACGGTCATCAGCTAACCTTTAGCTCGGATAGCTCTCGCCAGTTTGTACAACGCGACTCAACCAGAGCATACCGGACATATTTTTCTCTCCATATCCCCGGATTCCTACCGCAAGCTCTGAACCTTCTCACCTTCCGACCTTCGCAGCTAACGTCCCCTGAATGCTAGCTGTCTAGAGCACAACGGACTGTTAGCTTACGAGGCCCATCGAATACATTCCAAAGCTATTAGCTAGCAGTCAGCTATCCTTTGCTAGCGGTCATCAGCTACCTTTATCCCGGACAACTCTCGCCAGTCTGTACAGCGTGACTCAAACCAGAGCTAGTCGGACTTATTCTTCTCCATATCTCTGGATTCCTACCGCAAGCTCTGAACCTATTTATTATTATTATTATTATTTTTTTTCACCTACAGTTATAGCATCTAACGTCCCCTGAACGCACAGCCGCTAATCCGCGGCCTGCTAGCTATCTAAAGCACATTAGACTGCTGGCTTAAGAGGCCCTTCGGACATATTTCTTTGGCCACTATGCATATTTTACCAATTGGCCTGGTTTACCACACGGAGCCCTGCTGATCCGTCCAGTGATGTAACTGCACGAGGAGGCCGCAACAGACTTTCCTCCTTCACGTCGTCCCTCTAAGGCCTTTCTGTTAGCCTGCTAGCCCCGTGCCGCTAGCTGCCTGAAGCCACGCACTGGACTCGTATGATCACCCGGCTACGCATGCCTCTCCCTAACGTCACCATGCCTTGTCCATTGCTGTTTTGGTTTGTAACTATTGTTTTATTTCACTGTAGAGCCTCTAGCACTGCTCAAAACACCTCGGCTAACAATTTAGTTCCACCTCCCACACACGCCGTTACATCACCTGGTTTAAATGCTATTTCTAGAGACAATATCTCTTTCATTATCACTATATGCACAGGTTTACCCCCACTGTATTCACATCCTACAATACATTTGTCTGTACATTATGCCTTGAATATATTCTACCGTGCCCAGAAATCTGCTCCTTTTACTCTCTGTTCTGAACGTGCTAGACGTCCAGTTCTGTTAGCATTTAGCCGTACCCTTATCCCACTCCTCCTCTGTTCCTCTGGTGATGTAGAGGTTAATCCAGGACCTGCAGTGCCTAGCTCCACTCCCATCCCCCAGGCTCTCTCATTTGTTGACATCTGCAACCGTAAAAGCCTTGGTTTCATGCATGTTAACATTAGAACCGTCCTCCCTAAGTTTGTTTTATTCACTGCCCTAGCACACTCCACCAATCCGGATGTCCTAGCCGTGTTTGAATCCTGGCTTAGGAAGACCACCAAAAACCTTGAAATTTCCATCCCTAACTAAAACATTTTCCAACAAGATAGAACTGCCAAAGGGGGCGGTGTTGCAATCTACTGCAAAGATAACCTGCAGAGTTCTGTCTTACTATCCAGGTCTGTACCCAAACAATTCGAGCTTCTACTTCTAAAAATGTATCTTTCCAGAAACAAGTCTCTCACTGTTGCCGCTTGCTATAGACCACCCTCTGCCCCCAGCTGTACCCTCGACACCATATGTGATTTGATTGCCCCCCATCTATCTTCTGAGCTCGTGCTGCTAGGTGACCATAACTGGGACATGCTTAACACCCCGGCCATCCTACAATCTAAGCTTGATGCCCTCAACCTCACACAACTTATCAATGAACCTACCAGATATAACCCCAAATCTGTAAACATGGGCACCCTCATAGATATCATCCTGACTAACTCACCCTCCAAATACACCTCTGCTGTTTTCAACCAAGATCTCAGCGATCACTGCCTCATTGCCTGCATCCGTAATGGGTCTGCGATCAAACGACCACCCCTCATCACTGTCAAACGCTCCCTAAAACACTTCTGCGAGCAGGCCTTTCTAATCGACATGGCTGGGGTATCCTGGAATGACATTGAACTCATCCCGACAGTAGAGGATGCCTGTTTATTCTTTAAAAGTGCCTTCCTCACCATCTTAAATAGGCATGCCCCATTCAAAAAATGTAGAACCAGGAATAGATATAGCCCTTGGTTCACTCCAGACCTGTCTGCCCTTGACCAGCTCAAAAACATCCTGTGGCGTTCTGCATCAGCATCGAATAGCCCCCGTGATATGCAACTTTTTAGGGAAGTTAGGAACCAATATACACAGGCAGTTAGCAAAGCTAAGGCTAGCTTTTTTAAACATTAATTTGCATCCTGCAGTACAAACAAAAAAGTTCTGGGACACTTTAAAGTCCATGGAGAATAAGAGCACCTCCTCCCAGCTACCCACTGCTCTGAGGCTAGGAAACACTGTTAGAACCGATAAATCAACTACAATTGAGAATTTCAATAAGCATTTCTCTAGGGCTGGCCATGGTTTCCACCTGGCTACCCCTACCACGGTCAACTGCCTGGCACCCTACACAGCAACTCGCCCAAGCCCCCACCATTTCTCCTTCACCCATATCCAGATAGCTGATGTTCTGAAAGAGCTGCAAAATCTGGACCCCTACAAATCAGCCGGGCTAGACAATCTGGACCCTCTCGTTCTAAAATTATCTGCTGAAATTGTTGCAACCCTTATTACTAGCCTGTTCAACCTCTCTTTCGCATCGTTTGAGATTCCCAAAGTTTGGAAAGCTGCCGCGGTCATCCCCCTCTTCAAAGGGGGAGACACTCTAGACCCAAACTGCTACAGACCTATATCTATCCTACATCTCTAAGACCTATATCTATCCTACATATCTACATCTCTATATCTATCCTACATCTCTTCAAAAGCCAAGTTAAACAGATTACCGACCATTTTGAATCACACCGTACCTTCTCCGCTATGCAATCAGGTTTCAGAGCCGGTCATGGGTGCACCTCAGCCACGCTCAAGGTCCTTAACGATATCATAACCGCCATCGATAAGACACATTACTGTGCAGCTGTATTCATCGACCTGGCTAAGGCTTTTGACTCTTTCAATCACCATATTCTTATTGGCAGACTCAACAGCGTTGGTTTCTCAAATGATATCCTCGCCTGGTTCACCAACCACTTCTCCGATAGAGTTCAGTGTGTCAAATCGGTGGGCCTGTTGTCCGGACCTCTGGCAGTCTCTATGGGGGTGCCACAGGGTTCAATTCTCGGGCCGACTCTTTTCTCTGTATACATCAATGATGTCGCTCTTGCTGCTGGTGATTCTCTGATCCACCTCTACGCAGACGACACCATTCTGTATACATCTGGCCCTTCTTTGGACACTGTGTTAACTAACCTCCAGACGAGCTTCAATGCCATACAACTCTCCTTCCGTGGCCTCCAATTGCTCTTAAACGCAAATAAAACATAAAACTAAATGCATGCTATTCAACCGATCATTGCCCGCACCTGCCCACCCATTCATCATCACTACTCTGGACGGCTCTGACTTAGAATACGTGGATAACTACAAATACCTAGGTGTCTGGCTAGACTGTAAACTCTCCTTCCAGGCTCACATCAAACATCTCCAATCCAAAGTTAAATCAAGAATTGGCTTCCTATTTCGCAACAAAGCATCCTTCCCTCATGCTGCCAAACATACCCTCGTAAAACTGACCATCCTACCGATCCTCGACTTCGGCGATGTCATCTATAAAATAGCCTCCAACACTCTACTCAACAAACTGGATACAGTCTATCGCAGTGCCATCCGTTTTGTCACCAAAGCCCCATACACTACCCACCACTGCGACCTATACGCTCTCGTTGGCTGGCCCTCGCTTCATACTCGTCGCCAAACCGACTGGCTACAGGTTATCTACAAGTCTCTGCTAGATAATGCCCCGCCTTATCTCAGCTCGCTGGTCACCATAGCAGCACCTACTCGTAGCACGCGCTCCTGCAGGTATATGTCCCTGGTCACCCCCAAAGCCAATTCCTCCTTTGGTCGCCTTTCCTTACAGTTCTCTGCTGCCAATGACTGGAACGAACTGCAAAAATCTCTGAAGCTGGAGATTCCCATCTCCCTCACTAGCTTTAAGCTCCAGCTGTCAGAGCAGCTCACAGATCACTGCACCTGTTCATAGCCCATCTGTATACAGCCCATCTATCTACCTCATCCCCATACTGTATTTATTTATTTATTCTGCTCCTTTTGCACCCCAGTATCTCTACTTGCACATCCATCTTTTGCACATCTACTATTCCAGTGTTTAATTGCCATATTGTAATTACCTCGCCACCATGGCCTATTTATTGCCTTAATTCCCTTATTTTACCTAATTTGCACTCACTGTATATAGACTTTTTGTTTTCTTTTTTTTCTACTGTATTATTTACTGTGTTTTGTTCATTCCATGTGTAACTCTGTGTTGTATGTGTCGAACTGCTGTGCTTTATCTTGGCCAGGTCGCAGTTGCAAATGAGAACTTGGTCTCAACTAGCCTACCTGGTTAAATAAAGGTGGGAAAAAAAGGAAAGCTGGCCATGCAAATATGATATTAAACCTATCTTCATCTCTGATCTTGACAGCCTCTCTGCCCTCTATTTCCACAGGTCCTTCCAACCTGGACTCAGGGGTCGACGGAACATAGTAAACGTAAAGCTGTAACAATCAAATGAGTTTCATATGTTACGATTCGTATGGTATGTATTCATATGTAGATGTCCATTTTGTGTTTCAAAATGCAATTTTTGGGGGGCTAACGTTAGCTAGGCTAGGGATTGGGGGATAAGGTTAAGGTTAAGAGTTATGGTTAGCTAACATGCTAAGTAGTTGCAAAGTTGCTAATTAGCTCAAATGTTATCTATGATGTGATTCAAACGTGCAACCTTTGGGTTGCTAGATGTTCACATTATACACCCAACCAACATCCCTTCTTTAGTTTTTGACTTAAGTAACCATACCAACCGTAAAACATCATACTCATTTGAGTGTCACAATTTTAACCTTACCATGTTATATCTAGTCATGAGACCAGGCTGTCGACAAGAAGTGCTCTCCAAAAAAAATGCTGCATTGTGTTTTGTTCTAATTCTCATCATAACCTACGTGCAGCAGCATGTTCACAACTTCCTGCCCCAGTGTGATTAATAAAGAAACAGACTACACAGGAAATCAGTACAGTGCCAAAAGTTAGTGACTGTGTACATGTAGCAGCACGTACTCTCACAGCCACACGTGGATGTTACTCACGGTTGAATAAAACGTTTCCTTCAGGAATGTAACAGAGGTCAAGCTCACATCATGGATCTGGGAAAAAGGTAGTGTCAGTATGCAATAAAAGACCTGGGCAAGTGGTATTACATTTACATTACATTTAAGTCATTTAGCAGACACTCTTATCCAGAGCGACTTACAAATTGGTGCATTCACCTTATGATATCCAGTGGAACAACCACTTTACAATAGTGCATCTAAATCTTTTAAGGGGGGGGGGGGGGGTTAGAAGGATTACTTTATCCTATCCTAGGTATTCCTATATATATATATATATATATAAGATGGGTATAAGATGAGCAATATTTTAATATGAATTCAACTCCATTTGGAAGCAATAGTTTACAGCATGTTCAGTATGTACAGCATGCCAAACGATATACACTGGTCAAAAAAATAAAGGGAACACTAAAATAACACAACCTAGATCTGAATGAATGAAATAATCTTATTAAATACTTTTTTCTTTACATAGTTGAATGTGCTGACAACAAAATCACACAAAAATAATCAATGGAAATCCAATTTATCAACCCATGGAGGTCTGGATTTGGAGTCACACTCAAAATTAAAGTGGAAAAACGACACTACAGGCTGATCCAACTTTGATGTAATGTCCTTAAAACAAGTCAAAATGAGGCTCAGTAGTGTGTGTGTGGCCTCCACGTGCCTGTATGACCTCCCTACAATGCCTGGGCATGCTCCTGATGAGGTGGCGGATGGTCTCCTGAGGGATCTCCTCCCAGACCTGGACTAAAGCATCCTCCAACTCCTGGACAATCTGTGGTGCAATGTGGCGTTGGTGGATGGAGCCAGACATGATGTCCCAGATGTGCTTAATTGGATTCAGGTCTGGGGAACGGGCGGGCCAGTCCATAGCATCAATGCCTTCCTCTTGCAGGAACTGCTGACACACTCCAGCCACATGAGGTCTAGCATTGTCTTGCATTAGGAGGAACCCAGGGCCAACCGCACCAGCATATGGTCTCACAAGGAGTCTGAGGATCTCATCTCGGTACCTAATGGCAGTCAGGCTACCTCTGGCGAGCACATGGAGGGCTGTGCGGCCCCCCAAAGAAATGCCACCCCACACCATGACTGACCCACCGCCAAACCGGTCATGCTGGAGGATGTTGCAGGCAGCAGAACGTTCTCCACAGCGTCTCCAGACGTTGTCACGTCTGTCACATGTGCACAGTGTGAACCTGCTTTCATCTGTGAAGAGCACAGGGCGCCAGTGGCGAATTTCCCAATCTTGGTGTTCTCTGGCAAATGCCAAACATCCTGCACGGTGTTGGGCTGTAAGCACAACCCCCACCTGTGGACGTCGGGCCCTCATACCACCCTCATGGAGTCTGTTTCTGACCGTTTGAGCAGACACATGCACATTTGTGGCCTGCTGGAGGTCATTTTGCAGGGCTCTGGCAGTGCTCCTCCTGCTCCTCCTTGCACAAAGGCGGAGGTAGCGGTCCTGCTGCTGAGTTGTTGCCCTCCTACGGCCTCCTCCACGTCTCCTGATGTACTCGCCTGTCTCCTGGTAGCACCTCCATGCTCTGGACACTACGCTGACAGACACAGCAAACCTTCTTGCCACAGCTCGCATTGATGTGCCATCCTGGATGAGCTGCACTACCTGAGCCACTTGTGTGGGTTGTAGACTCCGTCTCATGCTACCACTAGAGTGAAAGCACCGCCAGCATTCAAAAGTGACCAAAACATCAGCCAGGAAGCATAGGAACTGAGAAGTGGTCTGTGGTCACCACCTGCAGAACCACTCCTTTATTGGGGGTGTCTTGCTAATTGCCTATAATTTCCACCTGTTGTCTATTCCATTTGCACAACAGCATTTGAAATGTATTGTCAATCAGTGTTGCTTCCTAAGTGGACAGTTTGATTTCACAGAAGTGTGATTGACTTGGAGTTACATTGTGTTGTTTAATTGTTCCCTTTATTTTTTTGAGCAGTGTACATTACCAGTCAGAAGATGACATCTATTCAATCCAAGGTTTTTCAAAAAAAATTCTACATTGTAGAATAATAGTGAAGACATCAAAACCATGAAATAACATATGGCATCATGTAGTAACCAAAAAAGTATTAAACAAATCAAAATATACTTAATATGAGAGATTCTTCAAAGTAGCCACCCTTTGCTTTGATGACAGCTTTGCACACTCTTGGCATTCTCTCAACCAGCTTCATGAGGTAGTCACCTGGAATTTCTTTCCTTCTTAAAGCGTTTGAGCCAATCAGTTGTGTTGTGACAAGGTAGGGGTGGTATACAGAAGATAGCCCTATTTGGTAAAAGACCAAGTCCATATTATGGCAATAACAGCTCAAATAAGCAAAGAGAAATGACAGTACATCATTGCTTAAATGTTTTACATATATTTTTATTTAACCAGGTAGGCTAGTTGAGAACAAGTTATAATTTGCAACTGCGACCTGGCCAAGATAAAGCAAAGCAGTTCGACACTGTCACGATTCCCACCGACGGTGGCGCCCCCTCCTGCTCGGGTGGCGCTCGGCGGTCGTCGTCACCGGCCTATTAGCTGCCACCGATTCCCTTTTGCTTTTCCCTTTTTTTTTATTTTGTGACACCTGTGGTCAATTAGCCATTAGAGGGGCTATTTAGTTTAGCTGGCCCGCTCCTGTTCGTGCGGGATTAATGATTGTTTCTTGTGTGACGGCTTGTGTTCATGTCGACGTTGTTGTACGCCGCATGTATTTTCTCCCCTGTGTGTGGGAACATTTGTTTTTTTTGGTGAGTGTATATTAAAAACACCACTACCCTGTGTTCGCTGGTTCCTGCGCCTCATTCCTCCTCCACAATTACCAAGCCTTAACAGAATCCCGCACCACGATAGAAGGCATGGAATCAGCGGGAGCAGCGGCCACTCCTCTGCCCTCGATGGAGGAACGCGTACTCCACCACACGACAGTCCTCCATTGCATCGGATCGGCAATGGACCAGATGATGGAGAGGATGGACAGATGGGAGAGAAGTGATATCCTCTCTCCATCTCCACCTGCCCCGATACAGCCATCTTCGCCTCCCATGACGTCTGGCTCTGGCGCGCTTCGTCTGGCGCTCCTGAGGGAGTACGATGGGGCGGCGGCTGGGTGCCAGGGGTTTTTGCTCCAGCTTGAACTGTACCTGGCCACCGTTAGACCTGCTCCCACGGGGGAGGAGAGCGTGAGTGCCCTCGTTTCCTGCCTGACGGGCAGAGCTCTGGAGTGGGCTAATGCGGTCTGGAACGGTCCAGACTCGGCGAGGGACCACTACCCGGAGTTCACCCGCCGCTTTCGGGACGTGTTCGACCACCCTCCGGAAGGAAGAGCGGCGGGTGAACGGCTGTTCCACCTCAGGCAGGAGACGAGGAGTGCCCAGGACTTCGCGCTGGACTTCAGGACCTTGGCTGCTGGGGCGG
This sequence comes from Salmo salar, assembly GCF_965601325.2. Taxonomy (NCBI): domain Eukaryota; kingdom Metazoa; phylum Chordata; class Actinopteri; order Salmoniformes; family Salmonidae; genus Salmo; species Salmo salar. The sequence goes on from NC_138315.1 coordinate 46,937,961, forward strand.
GGTGGAACGACAGGGCCCTCATAGACCACTACCGCTGCAGTCTCCGGGCGGACGTCCGCAGGGAGCTGGCCTGTCGGGACACAGCTCTGTCCCTGGACGAACTGATAGATATGTCCATACGACTGGACAACTTGCTGGCTGCCCGCGGGCGTTCGGAGAGGGTCCTGCCCGTTCCACCCCCGTGCACCCCCGCCCCTACCCCTATGGAGGTAGGGGGGGCCGTGCCAAGGGGCACCGGAGGAGGTGGCTCCTCCTGCACCAGCTGTGGTCGGAGAGGACACACGGCCGACCGGTGCCGGAGGAGCCAGTCTGGGAGTCGAGATGGTAGGCAGAACACTTCTCGGTTACCTCAGGTGAGTCAGCACCAGATTCACCCAGAACCCCCTGTTGGTCATGTGTTTTTACCTGTTTTGTTTACTAAATTTTTTCCCTCTACCCAGCATAGGGCGCTAGTCGATTCAGGCGCAGCTGGGAATTTTATGGACCGTGGACTTGCCATTAAGCTGGGCATTCCGCGGGTGCCGATAGATTCTCCTTTCCCCGTGCACTCCCTAGATAGCCGACCATTAGGGTCAGGGCTAGTCAGGGAGTCTACGGTGCCACTGGACATGGTAACGCTGGGGAATCATAAGGAACGCATTCGTTTTTTCCTTATTGACTCGCCTGCGTTTCCGGTGGTGCTGGGGGTCCCCTGGCTGGCTGGTCACAATCCCCGTATTTCGTGGAAACAGGGGGTTCTCCAGGGGTGGTCAGAGGAGTGTTCAGGTAGGTGTCTAGGAGTTTCCATAGGTGCCACGTCGGTGGAGAGTCCAGACCAGGTGTCCACCGTGCGCATTCCCCCCGAATACGCCGATTTGGCGATCGCTTTTTGTAAAAAGAGGGCGACTAAATTACCACCTCATCGACAGGGGGATTGTGCGATAGATCTCCAGGTTAACGCTGCGCTTCCCAGGAGTCACGTGTACCCCTTGTCACAGGAGGAGACGGCGGCTATGGAGACATATGTCACGGAATCCCTGGGACAGGGGTACATTCGGCCCTCCATCTCACCCGCTTCCTCGAGTTTATTTTTTGTGAAGAAAAAGGAGGGAGGTCTGCGTCCGTGCATTGATTACCGAGGTCTAAACGCTATTACGGTGGGGTTTAGTTACCCACTACCTCTCATCGCTACGGCGGTGGAATCATTTCACGGAGCGCAGTTCTTCACAAAACTGGATCTCAGGAGCGCGTATAACCTGGTGCGTATCAAGAAGGGAGACGAGTGGAAAACCGCCTTTAGTACCACATCGGGCCATTATGAGTACCTCGTCATGCCGTATGGGTTGAAAAATGCTCCAGCCGTCTTTCAATCCTTTGTTGACGAGATTCTCAGGGACCTGCACGGGCAGGGCGTGATTGTATATATCGATGACATTCTGATATATTCCGCCACCCACTCCGCGCATGTGTCCCTGGTGCGCAAGGTGCTTGGTAGACTGCTGAAGCATGACCTATACGTTAAGGCTGAGAAGTGTGAGTTTTCCAAACGAGCCGTCTCCTTTCTGGGTTATCGCATTTCCACCACGGGGGTGGTGATGGAGTGTGACTGCGTTAAGGCCGTGCGTAATTGGCCGACTCCAACCACGGTGAAGGAGGTGCAGCGGTTTTTAGGCTTTGCCAATTACTACCGGAGGTTTATCCGGGGTTTTGGCCAGGTAGCGGCTCCCATTACCTCACTGCTGAAGGGGGGGCCGGTGCGTTTGCGATGGTCGACGGAGGCGGACGGAGCCTTCAAGAAATTGAAGACGCTGTTCACCGACGCACCCGTGTTGGCGCACCCGGACCCGTCTTTAGCGTTCGTAGTGGAGGTGGACGCATCCGAGGCTGGGGTGGGTGCCGTGCTATCACAGCGCTCGGGTGCGCCATTGAAACTCCGCCCCTGCGCTTTCTTTTCGAAGAAGCTCAGTTCGGCGGAGCGTAACTACGATGTGGGGGACAGGGAGTTGCTAGCAGTGGTTAAAGCTTTGAGGGTGTGGCGGCACTGGCTTGAGGGGGCTAAACACCCCTTTCTCATCTGGACCGACCACCGAAACCTGGAGTACATCCGGGCAGCGAGGAGACTGAATCCACGTCAGGCGAGGTGGGCCATGTTCTTCGCCCGGTTTAGGTTTACCATCTCCTATAGACCGGGTTCCCTAAATACTAAGGCCGACGCGCTGTCCCGTCTCTATGACACGGAGGACCGGCCCATCGATCCAACTCCCATCATTCCAGCGTCTAGGCTGGTGGCACCTGTGGTATGGGAGGTGGACGCGGACATCGAGCGGGCATTGGTGTTGGAACCTGCGCCTGCGCAGGTGCCCGTGGGGCGCATGTATGTGCCGCTCGGTGTTCGTGATCGTTTGATTCGGTGGGCGCACACGCTACCTACTGCGGGTCATCCTGGTGAGGCGAGGACAGTGGGGAGTCTAAGGGGGAAGTACTGGTGGCCCACCTTAGCTAAGGACGTGAGGGCCTATGTCTCTTCCTGTTCGGTGTGTGCCCAGAGTAAGGCTCCTAGGCATCTACCAAGAGGGAAGTTAGAGCCCCTCCCCGTTCCACAACGACCATGGTCGCACCTGTCCATTGACTTCCTGACAGATCTTCCCCCCTCTCAGGGGAACACGGCGATTCTGGTGGTTGTGGATCGGTTCTCTAAGTCCTGCCGTCTCCTCCCATTGCCCGGTCTCCCTACGGCCCTGCAGACTGCGGAGGCCCTATTTACCCACGTCTTCCGGCACTACGGGGTGCCGGAGGACATTGTCTCTGATCGAGGTTCCCAGTTCACATCCAGGGTCTGGAGAGCGTTTATGGAGCGGCTGGGGGTCTCGGTCAGTTTGACCTCCGGTTATCACCCCGAGAGCAATGGGCAGGCGGAGAGGGTGAACCAGGAGGTGGGCAGGTTCCTGAGGTCGTATTGCCAGGACCGGCCAGGGGAGTGGGCGAGGTATATTCCCTGGGCTGAGTTAGCCCAGAACTCACTTCGCCACTCCTCTACTAAGATATCACCCTTTCAGTGTGTGTTAGGTTACCAGCCGGTCCTGGCACCATGGCACCGGAGTCAGACCGAGGCTCCTGCGGTGGAGGACTGGGTCCAGCACTCCAAGGAGACCTGGAGAGCCGTCCAGGACTCACTAAAGGAGGCCAGTGAGCGGCAGAAGAGGAGTGCTGACCGCCACCGCAGTGAGGCGCCCGTGTTCGCACCGGGAGACAGGGTCTGGCTCTCGACCCGGAACCTGCCCCTCCGCGTGCCCTGCCGGAAGCTGGGGCCGCAGTGTGTGGGGCCCTTCAAAGTCCTGAGGAGGATAAACGAGGTGTGTTATCGGTTGCAACTCCCTTCCTATTACCGTATTAACCCCTCGTTTCATGTGTCTCTCCTCAGGCCGGTGGTAGCTGGTCCCCTTCACGAAGATGAGGTGCCGGAGGTCCCTCCGCCCCCTCTGGACATCGGGGGGTCCCCGGCGTACAGCGTAAGGGCCATTCTGGACTCGCGACGCCGGGCGAGGGGCCTACAGTACCTCGTGGACTGGGAGGGGTACGGCCCGGAGGAGAGGTGCTGGGTGCCGGCGGCGGACGTCCTGGACCCATCTATGTTGAGGGAGTTCCACCACCTCCGTCCGGATCGCCCTGCCCCTCGCCCTCCGGGTCGACCTCGAGGCCGGTGTCGGCGCGCTGCGGGAGCCGCGCGTCAGGAGGGGGGTACTGTCACGATTCCCACCGACGGTGGCGCCCCCTCCTGCTCGGGTGGCGCTCGGCGGTCGTCGTCACCGGCCTATTAGCTGCCACCGATTCCCTTTTGCTTTTCCCTTTTTTTTATTTTGTGACACCTGTGGTCAATTAGCCATTAGAGGGGCTATTTAGTTTAGCTGGCCCACTCCTGTTCGTGCGGGATTAATGATTGTTTCTTGTGTGACGGCTTGTGTTCATGTCGACGTTGTTGTACGCCGCATGTATTTTCTCCCCTGTGTGTGGGAACATTTGTTTTTTTTGGTGAGTGTATATTAAAAACACCACTACCCTGTGTTCGCTGGTTCCTGCGCCTCATTCCTCCTCCACAATTACCAAGCCTTAACAGACACATACAGAGATACACATGGAATAACCAAACATACACTCAATAATACAGCAGAAAAATGTATATACAGCATGTGCAAGTGAGGTAGGATAAGAGGTAAGGCAATAAATAGGCCATGGTGGCACGGTAATTACAATATAGCAATTAAACACTGGAATGGTAGGATGTGCAGAAGATGAATGTGCAAGTTGAGATACTGGGGTGCAAAGGAGCAAGATAAATAAATGAAAATACAGTATGGGGATGAGGTAGATTGGATAGCATATTTACAGATAAGCTATGTACAGGTGCAGTGATCTGTGAGCTGCTCTGACAGCTGGTGCTTAAAGCTAGTGAGGGAGGTAAGAGTCTCCAGCTTCAGAGCTTTTTGCAGTTCATCCCAGTCATTGGCAGCAGAGAACTGGAAGGAGAGGTGGCCAAAGGAAGAATTGGCTTTGGGGTTGACCAGTGAGATATACCGGCTGGAGCGCGTCCTACGGATTGATGCTGCTATGGTGACCACTGAGCTGAGATAAGGCGGGGCTTTACCTAGCAGAGACTTGTAGATGACCTGGAGCCAGTGGGTTTGGCGACAAGTATGAAGCGAGGGCCAGCCAACGAGAGCATACAGGTTGCAGTGGTGGGTAGTGTATGGGGCTTTGGTGACAAAACGGATGGCACTGCGATAGACTGCATCCAATTTGTTGAGTAGAGTGTTGGAGGCTATTTTGTAAATGACATCGCCGAAGTCGAGGATCGGTAGGATGGTCAGTTTTACAGCATGAGGGAAGGATGCTTTGTTGCGTTATAGGAAGCCGATTCTAGATATAATTTTGGATTGGAGATGTTTAATGTGAGTCTGGAAGGAGAGTTTACAGTCTAACCAGACACCCAGGTATTTGTAGTTGTCCACATATTCTAAGTCAAAACCGTCCAGAGTAGTGATGCTGGACGGGCGGGGGGCAGCGATCGGTTAAAGAGCATGCATTTAGTTTTACTTGCATTTAAGAGCAGTTGGAGGCCACGGAAGGAGAGTTGTATGGCATTTAAGTTCATCTGGAGGTTAATTAACACAGTGTCCAATGAAGGGCCAGAGGTATACAGAATGGTGTCGTCTGCGTAGAGGTGGATCAGAGAATCACCAGCAGCAAGAGCGACATCATTGATGTATACAGAGAAGAGAGTCGGCCCGAGAATTGAACCCTGTGGCACCCCCATAGAGACTGCCAGAGGTCTGGACAACAGGCCCTCCGATTTGACATACTGAACTCTATCGGAGAAGTAGTTGGTGAACCAAGCGAGGCAATTATTTAAGAAACCAAGGCTGTTGTATCTCCAAATAAGAATGTTGTGATTGACAGAGTCGAAAGCCTTAGCCAGGTCGATGAATACGGCTGCACAGTAATGTCGCTTATCGATGGCGGTTATGATATCGTTTAGGACCTTGAGCGTGGCTGAGGTGCACCCATGACCAGGTCTGAAACCAGATTGCATAGCGGAGAAGGTACGTTGAGATTCGAAATGGTTGGTAATTGGTTTGTTAACTTGCCTTTCAAGGACCTTAGAATGGCAGGGTAGAATAGATATAGGTCTGTAGCAGTTTGGGTCTAGAGTGTCTCCCCCTTTGAAGAGGGGGATGACCGCGGTAGCTTTCCAATCTATGGGAATCTCAGACGATATGAAAGAGAGGTTGAACAGGCTAGTAATAGGGGTTGCAACAATTTCAGCAGATAATTTTAGAAAGACGGTCCAGATTGTCTAGCCCGGCTGATTTGTAGGGGTCCATGTTTCGCAGCTCTTTCAGAATATCAGCTATCTGGATTTGGGTGAAGGAGAAGTGGGGGAGGTTTGGGCAAGTTGCTGTGGGGAGCGCAGCGCTGTTTGCCCGGGGTAGGGGTAGCCAGGTGGAAAGCGTGGCCAGCCGTAGAAAAAAATCTTGAAATTCTCAATTATTGTGGATTTATCGGTGGTGACAGTGTTTCCTAGCCTCAGTGCAGTGGGCAGCTGGGAGGAGGTGCTCTTATTCTCCATGGACTTTACAGTGTCCCAGAACTATTTGGAGTTTGTAGTACAGGATGCACATTTCTGTTTGAACAAGCTAGCCTTAGCTTTCCTAACTGCCTGTGTATATTGGTTCCTAACTTCCCTAAAATGTTGCATATCACGGGGGCTATTCGATGCTGATGCAGAACGCCACAGGATATTTTTGTGCTGGTCAAGGGCAGACAGGTCTGGAGTGAACCAAGGGCTATATCTATTCCTGGTTCTAAATTTTTTGAATGGTGCATGCTTATTTAAGATGGTGAGGAAGGCACTTTTAAAGAATAACCAGGCATCCTCTACTGACGGAATGAGGTCATTGTCATTCCAGGATAACCCGGCCAGGTCAATTAGAAAGGCCTACTCGCAGAAGTGTTTTAGGGAGCGTTTGACAGTGATGAGGGGTGGTCGTTTGACCGCAGACCCATTACGGATGCAGGCAATGAGGCAGTGATCGCTGAGATCTTGGTTGAAAACAGCAGAGGTGTATTTGGAGGGTGAGTTAGTTAGGATGATATCTATGAGGGTGCCCGTGTTTACGGATTTGGGGTTGTACCTGGTAGGGTCATTGATCATTTGTGTGAGATTGAGGGCATCAAGCTTAGATTGTAGGATGGCCGGGGTGTTAAGCATGTCCCAGTTTAGGTCACCTAGCAGCACGAGCTCAGAAGATAGATGGAGGGCAATCAATTCACATATGGTGTCCAGGGCACAGCTGGGGGCAGAGGGTGGTCTATAGCAAGCGGAAACAATGAGAGACTTGTTTCTGGAAAGGTGAATTTTTAGAAGTAGAAGCTCGAATTGTTTTGGTTCAGACCTGGAAAGTAAGATAGAACTCTGCAGGCTAACACCGCCCACTTTGGCAGTTCTATCTTGGCGAAAATGTTATAGTTAGGGATGGAAATGTCAGGGTTTTTGGTGGTTTTCCTAAGCCAGGATTCAAACACGGCTAAGACATCCGGGTTGGCAGAATGTGCTAAAGCAGTGAATAAAGCAAACTTAGGGAGTAGGCTTCTTATGTTAATATGCATGAAACCAAGGCTTTTACGGTTACAGAAGTCAACAAATGAGAGCACCTGAGGAGTAGGAGTGGAGCTAGGCAATGCAGGTCCTGGATTAACCTCTACATCACCAGAGGAACAGAGGAGAAGTAGGATAAGGGTACGTCTAAAGGCTTTAAGAACTGGCCATCTAGCACGTTCGGAACAGAGAGTACAGGGAGCAGGTTTCTGGGCACGATAGCATAGATTCAAGGCATAATGTACAGACAAAGGTATGGTAAGAACAGAGTACATTGGAGTTAAACCTAGGCATTGAGTAATGATGAGAGAGAAATAGTCTCTAGAGATGTTTAAGCCAGGTGATGTCATCGCATATGTGGGAGGTGGAACAACATGGTTGGTTAAGGCATATTGAGCAGGGCTAGAGGCTCTACTGTGAAATAAGACAGTAATCACTAACCAGGACAAGGCATATTGATATTAGGGAGAGGCATGCGTAACCAAGTGATCGTATGGGTCCAGTGAGTGGTTGGGCTGGCTGGGGACACGGCGATTCAAACAGTTAGCAGGCCGGGGCTAGCAAGCTAGCAGTTAGCAGGCCGGGACTAGCAAGCTAGCATAAGGGGCTTAGAGGGACGTTGCAACAGGGGAAATTCTGTTTTTGCATCCTCGTGCGTTGACGTTGATAGACCAGTCGTGGAATTAGTAGGGTTCCAAGTAGCAGTGGGGTTCAAGTCCAATTGGCAAAATGGGTAAAGTGGTCCAAGAAACTGGCCGATGGATCAGCTAACAGTCCAATATGCTCTAGATAGCTAGCAGGCCGCAGATAGCAGAATGGGCCTTCAGGGGACGTCGCGCCTGAGGGGCCTGTTGGGATCCTCGGGCAGATTGTCGGTCCTCCAGGCGTGAAGGATCGGCGGGGTTCTGTGCCCCGTACTGGCAGTAGAAGGGGTCCGGATATTGTAGCCGAGGAGTGGGCTTCAGGAGTAGCCCTAGCCGGGAGATGGGTATAGCATGGGCTAGGTCCAGGCTACTTGGTGCTTGCTCCGGGACGGAAACGTTAGCCAGGAGTAGTCAACCCGGGTTGCGGTTAGCTAGCTGCGATGAACCTGATGAAAAGGTTCAGAGTTTGCGGTAGAAATCCGGGGATGTGGATAGAAAAATAGGTCCGGCATGCTCTGGTTTGAAACGCATTGTACGAACTTGCGAGAGCTTTCCGAGCTAAAGGTTAGCTGATGACCGCTAGCAGTGGTTAGCTGACTGATAGCTGATAGCTGGTAGCTTGTTAGCTAGCTAGCTTCAGTTGAGGTATTCCAGTTCGGAGGTAAATAGAAATACTTTCGAAAAGAAACAGATCCACACCACATTGGGTGAGGCGGGTTGCAGGAGAGTATTTTGAAGTTGAGGTTTAGGAAAAATATTAAAAAGAATGCAAAGAAAAAGACATATACATGGAGGTTAGTCAATACAGAAAATGTCAAGAACTTTGAAAGTTTCTTTTCAAGTGCAGTCGCAAAAACCATCAAGAGCCATGATGAAACTGGCTCTCATGAGGATCGCCACAGTAAAGGCAGACCCAGAGTTACCTCTGCTGCAGAGGATAAGCTCAGATTGCAGCCCAAATAAATGCTTCAGAGTTCAAGTAACAGACACATCTCAACATCAACTGTTCAGAGGAGACTGCCTGAGTCAGGCCTTCAATGTCAAATTGCTGCAAAGAAACCACTACGAAAGGACACCAATAAGAAGAGACTTGCTTGGGCCAAGACACACGGGCAATGGACATTAAACTGGTTGAAATACCAGCTTCACCAGCATGGCTACCACAGCATTCTGCAGCGAAACGCCATCCCATCTGGTTCGCGCTTAGTGCGACAATCATTTGTTTTTCAACAGGACAATGACCCCAAACACACCTCCAGGCTGTGTAAGAGCTATTTGATGAAGGAGAGTTATGGAACGCTGCATCAGATGACCTGGCATCAAGGCAAAGGGTGGCTACTTTGAAGAATCTAAAATATATTTTGAGTTGTTTAACACTTTTTTGGTTACTACATGATTCCATGTGTTATTTCGTAGTTTTGCTGTCATTACTATTATTCGACAATGTAGAAAACAGTGAAAATAAAATGTAAAAAACCTTGAATGAGTAGGTGTGTTACTGTAGAATGCGACAATTGTTTGTGCACACTACTCACCAGGACTACTTTTTAAACCTACAGTAGGTAACTATAATGCTACGTCAGACGTCAGCTAGGTATGATAAAGCATAGACAAACATTTGCATTGGCTGTGTTTATGAGGCTTTGACAGATGTAAGGTATGGTTTTGTTGGATGCATTTTGTTTTATGTCACTTTTTATCCAAATTATGCGGATCATTTAACTTTGACAAAATTATGTTGTATGAATAGTGCATAACCTCTAGGAGGAATTTGTTCCACAGGGGAGTTTCACCTCAGAAAACAAACCATCAGAAAGAGAGACATCAATAAACAGACCTTCAGGGATTCATTTCTTGTTTAAGACTCAGGGGTCTAACCAGTAACAGTTGGACCAAAGCACCTTTCAAAACAAAGATGAAGTCAACTAATAAGAAGACAGAGAGAAAACATGACACTTTCCTTGATTTCAGATTCCATAAAGAACAAACTAATTAATGTTTTTAAAAGTAACAAAAAAACTTGCACACCCTTTGTATTCCACCACAGATTATAAAGGGAAACCCAGCCGCAACCTGCTCAGCAACGTAAAGCTTACCAAAGGAGCTAAATGCCTTTATGCTCGCTTTGAGGTAAGCAACACTGAACCATGCATGAGAGCCCCAGCTGTTCAGTACGAATGTATGATCTTGCTCTCCGTAGTCAATGTAAGACCTTCAAACAGGTTAACATTCACAAGGCCGCGGGGCCAGACGGAATACCAGGCCACATACACATACTTGCACTGACTAGCTGGCAAATCACCCCGTAGCACTCACATCTATAGCCATGAAATGCTTTGAAAGGTTGGTCATGGCTCACACCATCATCCCAGACACCCTGGACACACTCCAATTTGCATTCCGCCCCAACAGATGACGCAATCTCTACTGTACTCCATACTGCCCTCACCCACCTGGACAAAAGGAGTACCTATGTAAGAATGCTGTTCATCGACTACAGCTCAGCAATCAAAACCATAGTCCCTTCCAAGCTAACCACCGAGCTCAGGACCCTGGGTCTGATCACCTCACTCTGCAACTGGATCCTGGACTTTCTGATGGGCCGCCCTCAGGTGGTGAGGGTAGGCAACAACACATCCACCACACTGACCATCAACACGGGGCTCCCGCAGGGCTGTTTGCTTAGTCCCCTCGTGTATTCCCTGTTCACCCATGACTGCGTGGCCGCGCACGAGTCCAACACCAAGTTTGCTGATGACCCAACGGTGGTAGGACTTATCACTTAGGACGAAGATGCAGCCTATAAGGTGGAGTTCAGAAACCTGGTAGTGTGGTGCCAGGACAACAACCTCTCCCTCAACGTCAGCAAGACACAGGAGCTGATCGTGGACTAGAGGCGAACACACGCCCCCATCCACATCAATGGGGCAGTAGTGAAGCCGGTCGAGAGCTTCAAGTTCCTCAGTGTCCAAACCACTAATAACTTAAGGTCCATACACACAGTTGAGAAGAGGGCATGACGGCGCCTCTACACCTCAGGAGGCTGTTCTACATCTGCACCATCGAAAGCGTCTTGACTGGCTGCATTACCGCTTGGAACGGCAACTACAAGGCACCCGACCGCCAAGCGCTACAACGCGGGGTGTGTACTCCCTGTCATCCAGGACCACTATACAAGGCTGTGTCAAGAGCAAGTCCCCACATTGCTAACGTTGTGAAAGACTCGAGCAACCACAGTGCACCAAGTCTAGAACCAACAAGACCCTGAACAGCTTCTATACCCAAGTCATAGAAAAGAAAGGTGGACTTGGGTGTCGTGTCTTTGGCTATGCCGGATTAAGTGATATGACATGCTATTTTATAAAATCCTTTTTCTGTCATTTATAATACCCGATTGAGCTAATCATGTAAATGTAATTAACTACAAAGTCGGGGCACCACGGAAGAGTGTTTATAGAGCTGTTATCTTCCGAATAAACTCTTAAAGACCTAGTAATATTTTACATCAATAGCAGTCAATATTAATCGTCACCTTATTTCAGTCTCATCTGAAAGTTGTAAATTCTTGGTTATCTTCACGAACCCTGGCTAACATGTTGAATCAGCAATACAAAATTGGGTTTAATTATTTATTTGCTAAATACCTAACTAATCACACAGAATTACATATACACAGAATACAAATTATGTCATACAGAAAATGTCCCTGGTGGACAGAACCTGTATGAGGCGTGTTACACAAAGAGAGGGGGTTGGGCTTGAATGAAAGAGCGGGAAGACTGAGGAACAAAGGGAGAAGCTGTGCTATCGTAAATACAGTATCTTATGCATTCTAAATTACCGCCCATTTGGAAAAGGAAAATGCAATAAATATTTAGTCTGAGCTGCGCTTCGGTAGGTTGGTCGTAGATGCTGGCGGTGTTGGCCAACAGAGATCTTCCTGTCCTCAGAAGAATGTCTCTGGTGGTAAATTGGATACGTTGTAGTATCTTCGTTGTGTGTTAGACTGGGTACGTCGTCCGTCTTTTCTTAGCCCACGTTTACAGCTGCTGTTGCTAAGTCAACGGCTAGGATCTCTCACTTCTTTAGTGAATAAGAGTTCAAAGTTCATACCATTCACAACCAAAGCTCACGCTGAGGTTGGCTTCGTTGTGTACTTGACATGTTAGTCCTTTTAACGTGGAACCATCATCCTCACATCCTCGGAACAGCTTATTATCTGAATCCTTCTGACATCGGACCGTCGCCCTAATGTACCCGGGACAGCTTATTATCTGAGTCCTTTTAACGCAGAGGCTGCAGACCTCACGTACTCGGAACAGGAGGTTACATTTTCGTCAAGGACTTATATAGTGGAGGGAGAGAAGGGTGTGTTTCATAGTTTATAACCCATGTCTCTTCACAGGGGTGGGACACTGATTGAGCAGGGCTCTAACCTTATGAAAACCCAATTCTCTCATTTGGAAGCTAAAATTACATTTAATCTTCTCACAAATAGTTTCAATATCAAACATTTAAATTACACAACAATTCCATGTGAATCTGATAACTAGAATGTGTAGACTTTCCCGGATACAGTTTGTCATCCTGTCATCAGTCATAATGTCTCAGATGACAACCAAACTGACATCCATATTCATTAAGTACCAACGCATATTTTCAACTGGTTCTATTACCGAAATATGGTTCCTTTCCCCCCACTTGTTTGTTAAACATAGAGAGTCTGGGAACATCAAAGGCTATTCAAGAGTCCTTCAGTAGAGTCAGAGAGAGAGGGGAAGGGAGAAAGGCATTTATGGGGGGGGGGGGGGGGGGGTCATAAACCTTACCCACAGGCCAACGTCATGACAGGGGTCTTTTAGACATCTTAAAGTTAATGGGCCCCCATACCAAATCTGACACTTTTAAGCTTGTTTCTACACCCTTAAAAAAGACACAGCAACATGGGATTCCCAGACCAACCCAGGCAGCTGACAGTGTACTGGTATACTAAAAGACCGGAATCACATGAATAACATGCCATCCTGTCAGTGCTGCTGAAATAAAAGAATCCACCCCAAAAATATTTAGGTATTTAATAGTCAGTTGATATTCCCAAAATGTTAAACATGTCAACAAACAAGTTTTCAAAAATATTGGACTTTCATGATGACGTCTCTCCCCATCTCCTCCATCTTGACCTGCGCCAGTGTCTGCCAGGAGTCCACTTCCTGGTCTGTCCTGATTGGCTCCCTACCACTACAACCCTGCTGGGCGGAGCCTCCCTCTGTGGAGTGGATCCCAGAGTCTCCGCTGTCCTGGCGGATGTGCCTGCCGCTGTCCTGCTCCAGCTCTGAGGGGGGCGCTGTGAGGGGAGGAGGGAGGTGTATCTCCAGTAGCACCACCTCAGGACATATGGTCAGCTTATCACAGCACAGCTCTGCCTCTGAATCAGCAGTGAGGAGGCGGGGCATGTCGGAGCCGGGGGAGGAGTCACAGAGGTACTGGGGGGGAGAGGAAGAGAAAATGGTCGTCATTGCTTAATCCCAACCACTCTTAAACACACAGATACACCCACCAACCAAGAGGATGGACAGTACACCTGGATATTACTGTTATGCTGTTTACTGTTGAGTAAGCGTTTGTGGGGCCTACCTCCTGGATGTGTGCAGGCAGCTGGATAGAGGGGTAAAAGGTGTTTTTGAGGACTCTGTAGAACCTGAAGAAGGCGTAGGAGGGAAGCAACACGAGCAGGAAACACACCACCATGGAGACCAGGAAGTACAGGAAGATCTGCCCGTACGGGGTGTCACCTGAGGACAGTCACACTTTAGTGGACTTATTATGTAAATGATCCTGTAAAACACGCTCTCTGGCATCTCTACACACACACAATATACAGGTAGGTAATTTGTCAAGCAATTCAGAAACCAATCTCCAAGTCTTTAGTGTGAAGTGTTCATTCCTACCCTCTGTCTGCATGCACTGGGGTTCTGTGTAGCCGCTAGTCTTGTTGTAGTAGTCGTAGCGAGACTGGATTATGACACAGTACCACGTCCAGGCCTCCTGCTCAGGCAGCATCACCAGGTTGTTGCTAGAGTCCACCACTTTAGGCTTCAGACCCTGAACATCCAATAAGAACACGTTATAAATCAGACAGGGTTGGGATACGCTGCCCTGTCTTGCACTACCCCCAGCCGTTCCACTTACTTCACCCATTCCAGTAGCAGCACATGGGATTCTAGTGGTGAACTCATCATCAAGCCCTTTACAAGTTCAATCAGATGTGCTCGTCCTGAATGCATCACAAGAGTGGAACGGTTGGGGGTACACCAGGAAAGGTTTGGGATATAGAGATGATATAGAAATCATATCTATCTGCTCTGGTGTAACACAGGGACACAGCAGATGGGTTATTGATGTTTAAACTGGAAGAGTTCCAGAGAACATAGAACAACAACTTTGCATTTCATCTGAATATAGAACACTTCAAAACCTTCTAGAATACAGAGCACCAACCAGTTCCCTGCATTGAAAACCCCATTAGAACACACTTGTTTTCCTATCTTTAAGTTTCTTGTTTAGAGTGTTACAACATGTTGTAGCTTCTGGTGTTTTATAGCAGTCCCAGGGTTACTGAGGGGAGGCCCAGGTGATAGCAGTCCCAGGGTTACTGAGGGGAGGCCCAGGTGATAGCAGTCCCAGGGTTACTGAGGGGAGGCCCAGGAGTCTTTAGAGGCCATAGAAAAAGGCAGAAGGTTGTGCCAGTACCTGAGGGTCATCAGAGAGACTCCAGTACAGGATGCGGTAGTACAGGGAGATGACGTGTTTCTTCATGGAGCCCTGGGTGCTGGTCAGGGGATCAGAGATGGTCACATTCAGCTGGTTCCCCGCAGGAGCCAGCTCCACCCTGGGCGGTGGGCCCAACAAAGCTAGACAGGGGGAAGAACAGATAAGATCAAAATAAACTCACTAATAATCAATAGTTACCATACAGGCAACTCCAGAGTCCTGGGAATGATTATTGGTGAAGGACAGATTAACGGTCTCTGTGCTAGTTGTGTGTGAGGGTGGCTGTGCGTGTTGGCATGTGGCTGTGCATGTTATATTTTCATTTTATTTAACCAGGTAAGACCCATTGAGGTTGAAAGCCTATTGTGCTAGGGCGACCTGGCAAGAAGGCAAAACAGGGAAATTGCAGCGTGTTCAGAAAATATTGGAGAAAAATACAAAAGACAAATGCTGTGTTCAAATACCCATACTAACATACTGTATACTACATATTTAAGGAGTATATACACTACATACTATTAGTTCATTTTATTATACTGTAAACTAAATGGTATTCTTTCAGTTGAGCGTACTAGTGCTTCACCCGTCTATCCCGGAAGTTGATGCTGACTTTGGGCGTGTTCGTAAATTCAATCTGGGAGTGCCAGAGCACGCTTTGGGCGGTCCTAAATTCAGAGTGCTGTCAGATTATCTGTTCATAAGCGTTCAGAGCGCACACTGGATGCTCTGGCTGAGGACTAGGGTTGATCCAAGTGTTCTGACCACAGCTTGGGTGCTTAGCTGCCGTTGTAACAGCCTAATGTTGGCTAGCTTGCTAGCTACATCCAGACACAAATTAGACACTTCACTCTGACCATTGTACTTGCCCTAGCAGAGCTGGTTAGGCTGGTTTCATGTTATCTAGAGTGTTGGTAACTGAAACTGTGCTGCTGGAAACAATTTAATCACGCTTTATTATTATTTTATTTTTTTAAGATCGCCAGAGCGAATTAACAATGTCCATTGAGACTACACCACTTAGCTAAGTTAGATAGCATATAGTTGATATACTGGCAAGTCCGATGTATTAGTAGCCAACTAATGTTAGGTAGCTAGCTAACATACCGGTACATACGGCTGTAATATGCTATGTGGTTCGTGAGGATAGCGTAGCTAACAAATTGTCAGCCAACATAACGTAACTTATTTGAAAAGTCATTACATTGCTCAACATTTGTCATAAATAGTTAAAGCAATGAATTTGTATCCGCTCTCATGGACTTCGGCTGCATATTTGCTGCAAATCTGAAAATGTTGTGAAGCCACACCCCATTTGAGGAATTGCATTATGGGCCCTAAAGTACGGAAATAGTGTCCTCTGCGTGTATACTTCGTACTTTGTCAAATTTAGGACAACATCCGTGAATTGTCATACTAACTATATCAGTAAAATGGGATAGAGACAGCTTGATCCCCTCTGTCGAAGGCGCTTGGACCTTCTTTTTTGATATTTTCAATGGTATTGTTAACAAACGCACCCCCATAAAGAAAATTAGAATTAAAAAAAGATTTAGCCCCTGGTGCGACCGTGATCTTGCAGAGTTACTCCACCTCAAGAATTGCATTTGGCGAAAGACTCGGCACATGCATACTCAGGCTGACTGACTATCGTTCAGGTAAATGAGAAATAAGTGCACTCAGGCTATCCGGAAGGCGAGGGTTAGTTACTTTAAGGAGCAGTTCTCTCTGTGGGTCTAACCCCAAGAAGTTCTGGAAAACGGTTAAAGACCTGGAGAATGAATCCGCCTCCTCACAGCTGCCCGTCCCTTAATGTTGATTATGTGGTTGTTACTGACAAGAACATGGCTGAGCTTTTTAAAATCACCATTTCATTAAGTCAGGATTCCTATTTGACTCAGCCATGCCTCCTTGCCCGTCCAACATTTCCTCATCTCCCACCCCTTCTAATGCGACTATCCCCGATGCTTCTCCCTCTTTTTCCCCTGCCCCGCTACAAAGTTTCTCCCTGCAGGCAGTCACTAAGTCCGAGGCGCTAAAGGAATTCCTTAAACTTGACCCCAAAAAAACATTGAGTCAGATGGATTAGACCATGTCTTCTTAAAACATGTTCTTACCCCTATCATTACCAAGCCTGTATCTCCTTTCTGGGGGGGGGGGGGGGGGGTTCCCCCATTGCGTTGATGGGAGCCACAGTTCATCCTTTATTTAAAAAGGGGGAGATCAAGCTGATTCTAACTGTTATAGGCCAATTTCTATTTTGCCCTGTTTCTCAAAGTCATGGAAAAACTTGTCAATAATCAACTGACTGGCTTTCTTGATGTCTATAGTATTCTCACAGGTATGCAATGTTTTCTGCTCAGGTTATTGATGCGTCACTGCAACCTTAAAAAGGTACTAAATGATGTCACCATTGCCCTTGATTCTAAGCAATATTGTGCTGCTACTTTTATTGACTTGGCCAAAGCTTTTGATACGGTAGACCATTCCATTCTTGTGAGCCGGCTAAGGAGGATTGGTGTCTCTGAGGGGTCTTTGGCCTGGTTTGCTAACTACCTCTCAAAGAGTGCAGTGTATAAAGTCAGAACATCTGCGGTCTCAGCCACTGACTGTCACCAAGGGAGTACACCAAGGCTCAATCCTAGGCCCCACGCTCTTCTCAATTTACATCAACAAAATAGTTCAGGCTGAAGGAAGCTCTCTCATCCATTTATATGCAGATGATAGTCTTATACTCAGCTGGCCCCTCCCCGGATTTTGTGTTAATGCTCTACAACAAAGCTTTCTTAGTGCCCAACAGGCTTTCTCTACCCTTAACCTTGTTTTGGAGGTGTTCAGAACAAAAAGGTAATGTGGTTTGTAAGAAGAATAAACCCTCAGAGGTAGTAATCACACCGGTGGGAAGAGGGGCAGAGCTTGAGGTAGTCACTTCATACAAGTACTTGGGAGTATGGCTAGACAGTGCACTGTCCTTCTCTCTGCACATATCAAAGCTGCAGGCTAAAGCTAAATCTAGACTTGGTTTCCTCTATCGTAATCACTCCTCTTTCACCCCAGCTGCCAAACTAACCCTGATTCAGATGACCATCCTACCCATGCTAGATCACGGAGACATAATTTATAGATCGGCAGGTAAGGGTGCTCGAGCGGCTAGATGTTCTTTACCATTCAGCCATCAGATTTGCCACCAATGCTCCTTATAGGACACATCACTGCACTCCTCTGTAAACTGGTCATCTCTGTTTACCCGTCACAAGACCTACTTGTTGATGCTTATTTATAAAACCCTCTTAGGCCTCACTCCCCCCCCTATCCGAGATATCTACTGCAGCCCTCATCCTCCACATACAACACCTGTTCTGCCAGTCACATTCTGTTAAAGGTCCCCAAAGCACACACATCCCTGGGTCACTCTTTTCAGTTCGCTGCAGCTAGTGACTGGAACGAGCTGCAACAAACAGTCAAACTGGACAGTTATCTTAAGCTCTTCATTCAAAGACTCAATCATGGGCACTCTTACTGACAGTTGTGGCTGTGGCTTTGTGTGATGTATTGTTGTCTCAACCTTCTTGCCATTTGTGCTGTTGTCTGTGCCCAATAATCTGTGTACCATGTTTTGTGTTGCTACCATGTTGTTTTTGTTTTGTTGCCACCATGCCGTGTTGTCATGTGTTGCTATGTTGTCATCTTAGGTCTCTCTTTATGTAGTGTTGTCCCTCTTGTCATGATGTGTGTTTTGTCCTATATTTATATTGTATTTATTTTTAATCCCAGGCCCCTGTCCCCGCAGGAGGCCTTTTGGTAGGCCGTCATTGTAAATAAGAATTTGTTCTTAACCGACTTCCCTGGTTAATAAAAGGTTAAATAAAAATCCATACTATGCCCAATAAGCATGTACATCAAAAATAGTATGTTTAGTATGAGTATTCGAACACAGCTTAAGTGTCACAAGTTACAGATACATTTGAAGATTAGAAACAACTGCAGCTATCACAAACAATGTCATCGATCAGCGTCTTAAAACAGGCAAAGACACTAACCCCCATAACTTTAATATCTTTGGAAGCATATTCCAGGATGAAGGCAGTATGTGATATTTATTGCTTTCCCCATCTCAGTTCTAGCCTTAAGAACAGACAAGGACAGCAGTGACTGTGAAAGAAGACTGTATTGAGTGACTGATCTGGTCAGTGACAAAACAGAGATACAAAAAGGTAGTTGTCCTATCAATACCTTGTTCACAAAAGTGTACCAGTGCTTTAGCCTCCTGGTGGAGAGACAGATACATTGCACCATGGGTAATTGATGTAGCATTTGTAATGAATCTTAAAGCATCATGATAAACTCTGGACTCAGTGTAAGGTACTTGTGGAGGTCTGCATATAGACAATATCACCATAAATTGAGGACTGATAAAGTGCTTTGAACAAGATCCTTTGACGGACATTGAAAAGCCAGATTTGTTCCTAAAATAGAAACCCAATTTCAACTTCAGTTTCTTCGTCAAGGTTATCAATGTGCCGTTTAAAAATGTTCTTCTAACTAATTCCCAAGATACTTATAGGAGGTGACCATATCAATTTGCTGGCCTTTCATAGTTAAAACTCTGAGTGACTCCATCTGTTTACTTTAAGAAAAGAAAAAGCACAAGCACAAGTTTCAATTTGAAAAGATGCCTCTGAATAACATCAAAAGCCAACTATAAGTCCTGAAAAGCAATCTCAATATTAGATGCGCAAGAATAAATCATTGTGTCATCAGCATACAGATGGAGATTTGCAGAGTCAACAGTCTTCCCTATATCATTTATATACAGTGTAAAAAGGATCGGACCTAAAGTTGAGCTCTGGGGAACTCCTTTCATAAGCCTTCAAAACTCAGATTCCATACCCTGCTGTGCTACACACTGTTCTGTCAGAAAGGTAGTTTTGGAACCAATACAATGCATCGACACTTAAACCAACTTTTATTTAGTCTATACAACGGTGTCAAAGGCCTTTGACAAGGCGATAAAAAGTGAGCATCTAGAAAACCACCAACAACCTTACTGCAGTAATTGTACTATACTGCCCTACCAAGCAAAAAGGAAGTAATTGCTCATTTGATCGAAAATAAGTTAGTCATTTTTGCTACATTAAATACATGCTTAATCATGTGGACAAGTATTCTGCCTCGATTTTGTGTTTTGGTGAAAATGGGGGTCATGTTAGCAGTAACTGCATACAGTTACTGTGAAACCAAGGTAAATGAATGCCCTTTTTCCTCAGTTCCACGCTATGAGCAGTTACTGCCTTTTTGCTTGGTAGGGCAGTATACTTGGCTCTAAAACCCGACTGGAATTGAGGTAAACTCATAACTCAGTTTTTTCCAAAACATTTGCATGTGCAGACAGTTTAGATATGGGACGATAGTCATCTCCACCCTTTTGTAAAGGCGTGACGTAGGCTGCTTTCCAGACTTTAGGAATGTTATTACTCGCCAATGAAAGATTTAATATATGAGTGAGAGGGTCAGCAATAATCTCTGCACCCATTATTTGAAAAATGAGGGTTAAATTAATCCGGGCCAGCCGCTTTCTTAAGAAAAATAGATTTGAGTGCCTTTACAACTTCTGAAAGCTCAAACACACCCGTGTGGCTGTGTGTGTGTGTGTGTGTGTGTGTGTGTGTGTGTGGCTGTGTGTGTGTGTGTGTGTGGCTGTGAGCGTGTTTCTGTTGGTGTGTGGCGGTGTTTAAATGTGACTGTTTGCAACTGTGTTTATTTTCTCCTCTAATTTAGTTTATTTTTCATCTGTGCCCAAGTCTGTGTGCCTTCTCCCATTCCTCTCTCACCGTTTTTATCAGGGCAGAACTCTATGCAGACCCAGTGTGAGTTGACTCCGTCTGCGCTGGCTCGGACTCGGAGCATGTACGTTCCTATGTAGGTCAGATTAGACCCTGTGAAATCACAGCGGGTGTGTGTGGTCCTGTCACACACAAGGCTCCAGTCCTTCTTCATCTTCATCTTGTACTTCCTGTTGGGGAGCGAGCGAGAGGGTCAGTGATGAGAGGCAGTCTTGGCCTAATACCAGATCATGACTCTCAGTGGTAAAATAAAACAGACAAGTCACTGTTTGGGTGTAGGAGGTGAAATACGGTATCATGTGTGACATGTAGGAGGGGGAGGTGAAATATGGTATCATACGTGACATGTAGGAGGGGGAGGTGAAATATGGTATCATACGTGACATGTAGGAGGGGGAGGTGAAATACGGTACAGTATGTGACATGTAGGAGGGGGAGGTGAAAT
Source organism: Salmo salar (assembly GCF_965601325.2). Classification (NCBI taxonomy): domain Eukaryota; kingdom Metazoa; phylum Chordata; class Actinopteri; order Salmoniformes; family Salmonidae; genus Salmo; species Salmo salar. The sequence continues at coordinate 46,958,793 of NC_138315.1, forward strand.
ATGGTATCATATGTGACATGTAGGAGGGGGAGGTGAAATATGGTATCATATGTGACATGTAGGAGGGGGAGGTGAAATATGGTATCATATGTGACATGTAGGAGGGGGAGGTGAAATATGGTATCATATGTGACATGTAGGCGGGGGAGGTGAAATATGGTATCATGTGTGACATGTAGGAGGGGGAGGTGAAATATGGTATCATGTGTGACATGTAGAAGGGGGAGGTGAAATATGGTATCATGTGTGACATGTAGAAGGGGGAGGTGAAATATGGTATCATGTGTGACATGTAGGAGGGGGAGGTGAAATATGGTATCATGTGTGACATGTAGGAGGGGGAGGTGAAATATGGTATCATATGTGACATGTAGGAGGGGGAGGTGAAATATGGTATCATATGTGACATGTAGGAGGGGGAGGTGAAATATGGTATCATATGTGACATGTAGGAGGGGTATGCGGGGGTGGTGTGCGTGCATCTGGTGACTTACGCCATGTACTCTACAGTGAAGGTAACAGCGTTGCCTGTGGTCGTCTGGTCCCAGTCCCATGTCAGTACGTACTGTGTGTTCAGGGTGAGCAGAGTCAGGTTCTGAGGTTGAGGCAGCTCTGCAAGCACTGGAACAGAGAGTAAGACAGGCAGACCGGGTCATTGAGAAGTTCTTCACTGTTTGGCACCGTGTTGATTACATGTTATATGATGGGAGATGGATATAATCAACTGATTTGGCAACAACATAAGTTAAAATAGCCTAAACATTTGCATACTTTAGGCTGTGTATTTCATCACTACTTCACAGCCAACCACCAATTCACATGTCCTGTGGACATGAAATATAAAAAATAAAAAAGAGGAATTTATCCAATATTTAAAATCTCTGAAGACCAAGAGACGCAAACACACCCCTGTGGTGAGAAAGAAACAATAGACTGGCAACAATGACATTGACCTCACTAGCTATCCAGCGCTTCTATTGGGCGATTCCACGCCATCGAGAAATATTTTCAGTATCTCAGAATGTTCTTGTAATTCTCACATAAGAACTGCATTGGGTGGAAGGATGTTAAACATGCTTTTTACCTTTGTAGCAATAATTTTTTTGAAAATCAGGATTAAAAATGGCCATTTAAGACCTCTTATAAGACCCTAATGATCTGTAAACCGTAACACGATAGACATCTTGGTGTCATTATAACTCCTTATAGTGTTCTCTCAAATATGGAGTATGTCTAGACTCTGAAATAACTTCCACATTAATTTATTCAACATTAAAAAATAATGTCCTACACTTTTTGATTTAGCTTATTTTTTGGCATATTGTTTGTAACAATATACACTTTTTCAAACATGTCAAATTTCCAGAGTGGGCTTTGGTACTTTTAATGATATGATCCACCTAGACATAGAAATTGACATTATACATTGCATTCGGAAAGTGTTCAGACCCCTTGACTTTCCCACATTTTGTTCACAGCCTTATTCTTAAATTGATAAAATAGATTTTCCCCCCGCAATCTACACACAATTATGACAAAACAAAAATAGTTTTGAAATGCATTAAAAATCCAAAACTGAAATATCACATTTACATAATGATTCAGACCATTTACTCAGTACTTTGTTGAAGGACCTTTGGAAGCGATAACAGCCCCGAGTCTTCTTGGGTATGACGCTACAAGTTTGGCACACCTGTATTTGGGGAGTTTCTCCCATTCTTCTCTGCAGATCCTCTCAAGCTCTGTCAGGATGGATGGGGAACGTCACTGCACAGGTATTTTCAAGTCTTTCCAGAGATGTTTGATCATGTTCAAGTCCGGCGTCTGGCTGGGCCACTGAAGGACATTCAGAGAGTTGTCCCGAAGCCACTCCTGCGTTGTTTTGGCTGTGTGCTTAGGGTCGTTGTCTTGTTGGAAGGTGAACCTTCGCCCCAGTCTGAGGTCCTGAGCGCTCTGGAGCAGGTTTTCATCAAGAATCTCTGTACATCTTTACCTTGATCCTGATTAGTCTCCCAGTCCACAGAGGAACTCTGCATTTCTGTCAGATTGACCATCAGGTTCTTGGTCACCTCCCTGACCAAGGCCCTTCTCCCCCCAATTTCTCAGTTCGGCCGGGCAGGGAGCCTACACAGCCAGGATGCCTGCTAAACCAAGTGTAACTATAACAAATCTAACATGTGTCAAATTATATCCAGCTCAGGGGCTCCAGCTACGCATTTGGTTTGCTAACTTGCTAGCTAAGTGGCTAGATGTCAAGATTAAGTTTATTGGTCACTGTAGAGACATTCAGTTCCCTCCTGGATCGAGATCCCTGTTGCCTAAATTGTTGTGGAAGAACTGCGCAGATGCAAAGTCTGGCAAGAGAATTTCAGTAAAATCTCCCATCGTTTATAAACATCTCCACATTTTCCAAAAAGTCTTAAATATTTGCTCCGAATTCAACGATATCTCCAGAAAGAAAGAAAGGGGCGTTAGCTATGACATGACACATTGACTCTGAAAATATATATTTTGGTTATTGAACTACAGTAAATAAAGTGGATTTACACCCAGTAACAGAGTTGCGGTAACGGAATTTAATCATGGGGTCCCTGGTCTGTACAACACAGAAACGCCTAATTATGAATGTTATTCTCTTCATGGTGATGTATCCTATGCAGGGCTCTACAGTGCGACCATTTTACACGCATATGCGACTAAATATTATGCTATGTGACCAGGATCCTTTTTTATTTAGGAGCACCAGTGCGCCTGGAACAATTAAGAATTCTAGCAATATTAGCGCAAATATTTTGCATTGTGCTCCTAAATTTCTTTGTGTGCGCCTACATTTTTCTCAACTTCAACACGCATGTGCTCCTTATAAAATACGTCAGCGACAACGTAGACCCAAGTAAATACACAAAAGGTATAAATATGCAAGATCCTCCTCTGTATACTTAGGTATTATTCTACACACTGGCTATTATTTTAAATGAACTCTGCATCCAAACAAGACCAAATTTGGTTGGTCCGGACCAAATCTGAACCAAGCATAGACATCTATGTTTCACAAGTTTGGCCATAACAGTACACCACAGTACAGTTCAGTAGAGTACAGTGTACTCAATTTGTGTGATCGACTGTGTACTGTACTGCTTTATTGTACTCTACTTCACTGTAGTCTACTGTCCAAACTTGTGAACCCAACAATGGTGTAACTACTATAAATTCCAATTGCAGAAATTCCGCTACGGAATTTCTCAGAAATTACATTAACAATTTGGTAATAGAATTGTTTTAATCACTTAATTCATAAAAAAAATTGATATCAGTAAAAACACTAACTGAAAGGTCTAATTGTACTTGTTTCTTTCATTATCCTTCCTCATGAATGAGAAATGTGAAAATACACACCACATGGCCAAAAGTATATGGACGCCTGCTTGTCAAACATCTCATTCCAAAATCATGGGCATTAATATGGAGTTGGTCCCCCGTTTGCTGCTATAACAGCCTCCACTCTTCTGGGAAGGCTTTCCATTAGATGTTGGAACATTGCTGCAGGGACTTTCTTCCATCCAGCCAGGAGAGCATTTGTGAGGTTGGGGACTGATGTTGGGCGATTAGGCCTGGCTCGTAGTCGGCATTCCAATTCATCCCAAAGGTGCTCAATAGGGTTGAGGTCAGGGCTCTGTGCAGGCCAGTCAAGTTCTTCCACACTGATCTCAACAAACAATTTCTAAATGGACCTCATTTTGTGCATGGGGGCATTATCATACCGAAACAAGAAAGGGCTTCCCCAAATTGTTGCCACAAAGTTTGAAGCACAGAATCGTCTAGAATGTCATTGTATCATTAAGATTTCCCTTCACTGGAACTAAAGGGGCCTAGCCCAAAACATGAAAAACTGCCCAACCCATTATTCTTGCTCCAAACGTTACAGTTGGCACTATGCAATCGGGCAAGTAGCACCCTCCTGGCAGTCGCCAAACCCATTTTGCAAATACATGCTTGAACGTGCCAATAAAATCTAGCTCGCGTGTTAGGCTCTGCCCACCTCCTTGCTTGTTCTGCCTACTCAGATTACATTTGCGCCCATTGGAAACGACAGACTGGTCTATTTTGGTTAATCCTTAGTACAAATTAATGTACAGGTTTTGTTTAAAGCGCAAATTCTCGAAAACAAAACAGCCAAATTCTCCATCTAAACGTGAATCGAGTAACAATTGCGGTACGGTTCTAGAAACAAATCCCTTTACTTGCATATCACATCAAAATAAATACTTACTGTACACTGTTTTAAAAGGTGAACACAGTTGCAGCCGACAGTATTTTCCCAGTGAATCCACATTTTCGGCGTCTGTCTGTTTAAACACAGGTGTTCAGAGACGCTGATGGCTAGCTAATTAGCACAGGTCATTTAGTCCGTCTGTTTTCCGCAAACACGCACTGTGTGGGAATCCAATCCTAACCCTGTGTAATGGCACCGGGAGTCAAGGACTAGCTGTGCGTTCGTCAATTCAACTGTGCCTATCCATTCCGACTCCAACTGTGCCTATCCATTCCGACTCCAACTGTGCCTATCCATTCCGACTCCAACTGTGCCTATCCATTCCGACTCCAACTGTGCCTATCCATTCCGACTCCAACTGTGCCTATCCATTCCGACTCCAACTGTGCCTATCTATTCCGCTCTCGTCTGAGTGTGCCGGAGTGCAGAGTAACTGTTGAATTTACAAACTCTCAACACCTGTTGAATATGACCGGTGTCAGTAAACCTCGGCAAAAAAACATTAAATTATTGCCAGCAGCACAGTCACCATCCCTCTAGATCACATGAACACAACCTAATCAGCTCTTCTAGGGCCAGAAAAATGGTCAAAGGGTGGTGTTCTCGTATTTATGTCTGAAAGTAGTTTTAGCCAGTTAGCTTGGGTGCTTGACTGCGGTTGATCAACCCTACTCCTCGACCAGAGCGTCCAGGGTGCGATCTGAATTTATGAACGGACAATCTGACAATGCTTTGAATTTATGATCCCGTGTGTCTCAGTTGGTAGAGCATGGTGTTTGCAACGCCAGGGTTGTGGTTTCGATTCCCACGTGGGGAACATTTCATACATTTTTTTCTTCTCCGTACGGGTCGTACGGAGAAGAAAAAAATGTATGAAATGTACGCATTCACTACTGTAAGTCGCTCTGGATAAGAGCGTCTGCTAAATGACTAAAATGTCAAATATAATGAACGGACAATGCTTTGCATTTCCGAACGTCCAGAGCACACTGGCACTCCAGAGTGAATTGGATGCGAAGACGTAACAATTGTATCCATATAAAATCGGGGCCAACATCTATATAGCTAATCCCAATTTCGTCCTAAAGTAGCTATCGGTTTAAGGCTAGGGTTAGAGTTACCACACCGCCGAGAGACTGGAAAACAGTTTATATCTCAAGGCCATCAGACTGTTACACAGACAGGCTGCTGCCTACATACAGACTTTAAATCAATGGCCACTTTAATAAATGGATCAATAGTCACTTTAATAATGTTTACATATCTTGCATTACTCATCTCATATGTATATACTGTATTTTATACCATCTATTGGATCTTGCCTATGCCGCTCTGTCATTGCTCATCCATATATTTATATAAATATATTCTTATTCCATTCCTTTACTTAGATGTGTGTATTAGGTAGTTCTTGTGGATTTGTTAGGTTACATATTAGATATTGCTGCACTGTCGGAACTAGAAGCACAAGCATTGCGCTACACTCGCAATTAACCATGCTAACCATGTGTATTTGCCTAGTTAAATAAAGATTTACAAATATATGTAAAAAAAAAAAAAAAAAATCTAACTAAATTAGCTAGTTACTGTACTTACCACTGGTTATTGAGAGAGACCAAAGGAGAACGAGTGCAAAGCCCACGTTCATGATAAATAATGATTATTTAACAAGTAATCCAACGGTACGTTTTTCCCAAACTACCTTCACAGATCGTTCATCTTCCCACTCCCAGCTTTAGTTGCTGTGGCCAGGTGACTTGGTCCCGTTTCCAGGGACATCACTGTTTGAATGTTAAATGACGAGACAGAGGCATTGATGTGAGTAACCAGTCTAGTTCAGTATATTGCAATGCATCCGGGTATTTCAAGCACACCGGTAAAAACACTGGAGTTGCAGTAATTAACATTTACCAACAGATGGCATCAATGTGCCATTTTACACCCATAACATCTTCCCTTTTATAAAATAGGACAGGAGTGTCAATTCACTAACAAAACAAACCTAGTAATAATTTCCAACATGAACAGTTTTTTTTTTTTGGTTCAGGTAACAACTTAACACATTTTGATACTCTCTTCACTTTTATCTCTGTCTGTCAACAATCCCTAATGGGAAATCTACAGATTAAGTATTTTTGGTGGCTGGGATAGACGCCCACAGCGTGAAAAGACAGGGGGCTTGTCTGCGAGGACTGCGGGTTTCCGCACAGGCGTGTCACATGACTGTCTAAGGGGAGTATTGATGGGCGAGGGAGCGGCCGACCTGTGATCCCCTGGCTCTTCGCCCAGTTCCTCAGGCCCCATGTGACTTGCTGGGGTTCTGTCTTTTGTCATGCGACCCCTTTGACCATCAGGGTTCTGAGTAGGTGCTGGCTCAGCAATCCGAAGGTCAACCCTGTTACGACGGTACAGTGATCCATTCACTTCGACCAAGTAGGAGCGTGGTGCCACTTTCTGTACACAGGATCCGAGTCTTCAGAGGCCCGTCCGGTCCCCTGGTAGTGGCGTCATCCACACCGTTTCACCCACCCTGAGCTCAGGTAAGTCTTTTGCTGATATGTCATAGATGAACTTGGAGACCTGTCTTCTGTGACGTAGCTTCACCAGCACGTCTGTCACCACACATGGCTCCAGGAGAGTGCTGGCTACTGGCAGAGCTGCTTTTAAGCGCCGTGCCATGAGGCGCTGGGCCGGGCTGCTATCCATGCCTTCTGTCGGGGTATTGCGCTACTGCAGGGTTGCTTTCCAGGCATCTTTGCCCTCTCTCTGAGCTTTTTTGCAGAGGTTCTTTGCGATTTTGACTGCGGACTCCGCCTTCTCATTAGCTTTTGGGTGTCGTGGTGATGAAGTGACGTGCTCAAATTCCCATTCTGCAGCAAATTTTCGGAACTCAACTCCGGAGAATTGGGGTCCATTGTCTTAAATTACCCTATCTGGCTGGCCATAGCGGGCAAACTGAGCCTTGCTGCGTTTGATCGTTGTCTCTGCTGAGAGGTCGGGGAGGAGGTCAATCTCCCAGAAGTCTGAGTAATGATCGACTACCAGCAGAAAGTCTTTGCCACTATGCTGGAAGAGATCTAGACTTACTATCTGCCAGGGGCGCATCGGTAGCTCGTGGGACATCATCGTCTCTCTCTGTTGCTCAATGGCATATTCATTGTAGATTGTGCATTTACTGACATAGTCTTTGATTTCACTCTGCATTCCTGGCCAATACAGTGTGTCACGTGCTTGTCTGTAACAGGCCTCACCTCCTATGTGACTTGAGTGCACGCGCGCCAACATCTCAAGGCACAGAGACCGGGGAATAACGACTCTCTGACCCTTGAATATTACTCCGTTTTGAACACTGAGCTCCTCTTTGACTGGCCAATAATCTCTGACAGCTAAAGCAGTTTCTTCCTTGCAGTCGGGCCAGCCCATGAGAATGACAGACCTCAATGCCTGGAGTTGCTCGTCCCTGTCTGTGTGCTGTCTGATTTGTATAAGGCGCTGGTCCGTGACATTGAGGTAGTCAGCCTGGTTGATGTGTTCAACATCCACTTGCTCTGTTTGTAAGCTGCACACTGTGTGTCGTTCATGCATGGCGCGTGTGTGAGTGCCTGATGCAGTAGCCCTGCTGAGCGTGTCACTCACATACATCTCTGGCTTATACACCACCTTGAGGTTGTAGTTTTGTAGGGCCAATAGCATGCTCTGCAGTCATTTCGGGGCATTCAGGAGAGGCTTGCTGAATATAGTGACAAAGCTGTCAATGGACTCCCCGTCCTCCTGTTTGCAACAACCGAAAATATAACGCTCGTAGATAACGTTCTTTGCTGGCTTAAAGTAATGTTCAAGAGCATCAAGAATAGCTGTAGCGTTACCTTGCTGAGCTGCTGTTAGGTTCAGGTTGTGTTTGTATACGTGTCGGCATTCAGTTCTCATTATAGTCCTCAAAGTGGCAGCCACTACCTCATCGTCCTTTTCCCGAAGTCCCGACAGACTGTCAACGAATACAGCAAATACCTTCTGTTTTTATTAGTGAGTTCAAGTTTAAGTTCTTACTCAGCACTGTCAACACTTTTTAATTCAACACCAGAACTGCAGCTGTAATGAATGAGTAGGAAAGTGTATCGAAAGGCTTTCGTTATTATTAGCTAGGCAATTTTTTGATATGGAGTAATTTCACTTAATCAATCAATCACATACATCATCAGATGTCACAAAGTGCTATATAGAAACCCAGCCTAAAACCCCAAACAGCAAACAGTCCAGATGTGGAAGCACAGTGGCTGGGAAAAACTCACTAGAAAGGCAGGAACCTAGAGAGGAACCAGGCTCTGAGGGGTGGCCAGTCCTCTTCTGGCTGTGCTGGGTGGAGATTATAAGAGTACACGGCCATTAAGGCCAGATTGTTCTTCAAGATCTACAAACGTTCATAGATGACCAGCACTGACCGGTGCCCCCGCACATCGACTCTGTACCGGTACCCCCTGTATATAGCCTCGCTATTGTTATTTTACTGCTGCTCTTTAATTATTTGTTACTTTTATTTCTTAATTTTTTTTGTGTTTTTCTTAACTGCATTGTTGGTTAAGGGCTTGTAAGTAAGCATTTCACTGTAAGGTATTTGGCGCATTTGATTTGAGCAGGGGCTAATAATCACAGTGGTTGTAGAGTAGAGGATGCAACAGGTCAGTACCTTGGGGGTAAATGTCAGTTGGCTTTTCATAGCCGAGCATTCAGAGGACGAGACAGCAAGTGCAATTTAAATGTATGCTTTCTCTGTTCATAGGAGGAACAACATGAATTTCTGCATGAGGCAGAAATAATGCAGTGGAAAGTTGAGAGGGCAGACCCAGTCTGCTGCCCTCTCCCTCTGCTGAGACTGACCATCAGATGCAGGCCCAGTAAAATAAAAATAAAAAGCTAATTATTTAAATGTATGCTCACTTAGCTGTGCCTCTCAAGTAGTACAACAACTGATCTATTACCGGTGTGATCATATAGCTTACCTCAAATGATAAAATATTTAAAAAAATGAAATGTTATTTAATGGCCTGAACAACAATTGAATTAAAGCCAATCTGAGGTAATAATGTATTGGGCCTCTAGCCTACTGCACAAAACTCATTGCTACAGAACTGTTTTTAATAGGTTAGTGTTGCGTAAACTTAATTTAAAAAAAAAGTCATGTTAAAAAAAAACTGAGCGGTAGATCTCGGCTTGCATTTTGACTGAGAAAGTGATCTTGACCCAGAAAAGCTTGGTGACCACTGGTCTACAACATAGCTCCAGGTATAAGAGCAGGTATGTTAAGTAGACTAGGCCTACTTATTATAGCCAGGGTTGGATGAGGACCACTTAGTACCCACAAGACAGGTCAGAAGTTACCTTGGCTTTAAGGGGAGGGCAATATCTGCACTTGCAACGTCATCGTATGTGAAGACTGATTGTTCTGTGTGTGTTAGCATTAATAGCGATTAACACCTGAAATGTCTATTTGTAAATATGTTGCATGATGTATCTGATCAATTCCGAATGTATCTAATAATAATATTAGCTCTAGTTCAGGAGAGAGGAGGGCCGTGGAGAGAAAGATCTACAGTATGTTAAAGGGAAGGTTAACCCATTTTGAATGTTATATTGTTTTTTGTGCATCTCTGAGTGATGTTCTATCGATTCTCTGTGTCATTTCATGTTTTCATGTGTACCTGAGTTATTGGCATTCAAGCAGGCAGATATGCGGCCGGTATGACGTAGCACTGTCTTAAAGCCACTCTCATTACACTGGAAGTTAATTGGAATACGACTAGCATAGATGTCAGATTTTAATTCTGGACGATATTATAACTCGGGAGGATGTCTTCTTTTGAATGAGCCAATGATCATATTTTTGGCGATATTTCTACCCAGAGAAAAGTGTAATTTTAACAGAGGGTCTAGCACATTTATCCTATTTGTCTGCCTCTTCAGTCCAGGTTGCATTTCATGGTGCTGTTGCCAGAGATGTTACAACACTGTATATAGCCATAATATGACATTTTAAATGTCTCTATTCCATTGGAACTTTTGTGAGTTTAATGTTTACTGTTTATTTTTTGTTTTTTAATATAATTTTGTTTTATCTATTTCACTTGCTTTGGAAATGTAAACATGTTTCCTATGCCAATAAAGCCCTTTGAATTGAATTGATATTAGAGAAAGGAGATAGCAATCCCATTGGACAAGGAATGGAGGAACGTACAGTATAACGGCCCACCCAGCAGACTGTCGACCAATCGCGTTCATGTTGTCATGCCGTGTCAAGCGGTTGCTAATGTCAACAGCGTGAGTCGAGAAACGTGCCTATTTTCCTCAAAAGTACGTAATATCACGATCTCCAAAGCTATACAAAATTACAGATATCAAGTTAATTATCTCACATCTCGGAAAATATTTGTATTGTTGTTCTTTCTTGTTGACGAAATTCATGCTAATTTTGGGTTTTTGAGCTATAGCGCCCAATTTACTCCCATTCCCTCCGTGAAGGAGCGCTCTCCTACCAGCAATGGCCGTTATTCCAATGAGTTTCCCATCTCATCAAAAGTATCTCTGCTGTTGCTAATGTCAGACTCCACTCTGGGACGCACAGAGATCTGCAGGTTGAACATGGTGAGATTGTAGACTCCTAAATTGATAGTGCGGTTTGTTTTATGCGATTTTACAGCTAACTATCTACTTCACATGCTGATATTGTTTTTGGTATTATTGTTTGTACCAAGCCAGCCAGGCCATAGAGAGAGCATTGCATTGTGGATTTTGTAGTCGACCTGAGCTTTAACGGATTTCCACAACGATTTTCACGTTGCTAGATTACCAACCTATTTATAATGCCTAAATTAAACATTGGTTCACACATTTTTTTGTTCTTTAACACGGTAAATTATAGAAATGGGTGGTTTTGGATTTTTACTTTAAGGACAATTTCACCAATCTGAAACGGTGGCAGCATCTCACACTATGCAATTCGATGTCTGCTTGCAATTCAAAGCACACTGCACAGCATGGCCTGATAGTTGCCTTCACACTGTGCGATTTCACAAGCTAATTCTTTACACTCGAGCCTCTTCCCCTTCTATCCTTCCTTCTGTGTGTACGATGGCTGTAAATACATTGAGAGAAGATAAAGGCCTTTCTCCTAACGTTGTTCACCCTGTTATGCTGTGAAGGCAAGGGAGCCTTGTCCACCAAATACAGCGTGCGGATGACAAGCTTTTTGAGACCTCCTTTTTTGACAGGAGTTTTTTAAATGTATTAATGAAAGCCATATGGTGCCGACTAGTGGACATTTAGTGTACTCTTCCGGCATAAATATCACAGTCTTCCTAAGGTAGGCTGAAGTGGATCTAGGGTTTCCTGGATGATGGTGTTGATGTAACCCATGGCCAGCCAATGAAAGCACTTCTTGGCTACCGATGTGAGTACTACGGGTCTGTAGCCATTTAGGCAGGTTACCTTCACTTTCTTGGGCACAGGGACTATGGTGGCCTGCTTGAAACATGTAGGTATTAAACACTCAGTCAGGGAGAGGTTGAAAATGTCAGTGAAGACACTTGCCAGTTGGTCCGTGCATGCTTTGAGTACACGTCCTGGTAATCTGTCTGGCCCCGCGGCTTTGTGAATGTTGACCTGTTTAAAGGTCTTGCTCACATCGGCTACGGAGAGCGTGATCACAGTCGTCCGGAACAGCTGGTGCTCTCATGCCTGCTTCAGTGTTGCTTGCCTTGAAGTGAGCATAAAAGGCATTTAGCTCATCTGGTAGGCTCGCGTCACTGGGCGGCTGGGTTTCCCTTTGTAGTCCGTAATGATTACATATCATTTTGAAAGTATTCAGACAAATATAATTATGTTTTTTACATCATGAAATTGTAAAGTAGATATTACCTCTATCTAGTTCTCAAGAGGCCAGGCTAAGTTGCTAACTTGAATGTGAGAGCCATTATCAAAAGTTACATTAGGTTTACAAGTACTTTGGGGTTATATTATCGATGTTCACAGACGGCATTAGTACTACTGGCTAATGCTAATGTGCAAACGTCAAGGTCATCACTGGTCAAGCTATACAATACAGTATTCTGTACTTATTCACAAGTTTAAGGTCAACATACTTTTTAGTGTTTATGCGATCATCGTAGTAGTACTTCTTTACTTGCTTTTTGCTATACTGTAGGAAACATTTAATCTAACTGTTACATATTCAGGAAAAAGTAGTCATTTTGAAGTGTGTATTATACCTTTTTTTGTAATCCATGCAAAGAGAGATTCCTTTTATCTGTAAAATAAATGTAATATTTGTTAACGCCAAGGGTGCGATGAATAATACAAACATTTTGTAATGAATCTTAAAGACAATTTTTTTAATCCTTCATTTTTTTAATGTAATAAAATATTTTTCGGATACCATCTGAACATTTGTTTTATCGTTTGTTATACACACAGTTTAAGAAACTATTCAGTACAACATTAGAAGTTTCATGTTCCTGACAGATATGTACACTGTATCCTTCAAACCAAAGAAACACAACTAATACAGCATACACTTCAAATATTCACAAATATGACATCAAAATGGACAGCAAATAAATACACTGAGTGTACAAAACATTAGGAACACCTTCCTAATATAGAGTTGCACCCCTCAGAACAGCCTCAATTTTTCAGGGCATGGACTATAAAAAGCGTTCCACAGGGATGCTGGCCCATGTTGACTCCAAAGCTTCCAACAGTTGTGTCAAGTTGGCTGGATGTCCTTTGGGTGGTTGGTCATTCTTGATACACACAGGAAACTGTTGAGCGTGAAAAACCCAGCAGCATTGCACTCAAACCGGTGCGCCTGGCACCTACTGTCATACCCCGTTCAAAGGCACTTAAATCTTTTGTCTTGTCCATTCACCCTCTGAATGGCACACACACAATCCATGTCTCAATTGTCTCAAGGCTTAACCTGTCTCCTCCCCTTCATCTACACTGATTGAAGTGGATTTAACAAGTGACATCAATAAGGGATCATAGCTTTAATCTGGATTCACTTGGTCAGTGTATGTCATGGAAAGAGCAGCTTCCGTTACCTACAGTATCTTATCTTCTTTGTATTCTCTGAAACATCATTTTCTTTATGTCTATCATTTTATATTTGTTTGTCTCCCTCCCTCTCTGTCTATATGTCTACATGTTCCAGTGGTGTTTCTGCTCCCAGCCTTAATACCTGTCTCTCTGGCTGTCCTGTTCTGTGTGACTGTCTATCATTTTATATTTGTTTGTCTCCCTCCCTCTCTGTCTATATGTCTACATGTTCCAGTGGTGTTTCTGCTCCCAGCCTTTAGCAACATGTCCATTGTCTCCTTCAACCTTGAGCACACTCTGACCTGGCTGCCTGGTTCAGGGACTCCTGCCAACACCCACTTCACAGTTCAGATCCTCAGGTACGCACTTACTCTTCAGTCCCATGCTTTCATTTTATCCATCCTTCTAGTGTAGCTGCTGACTAAGTGCTTTCATTTTATCCATCCTTCTAGTGTAGCTGCTGAGTAAGTGCTTTCCTTTTTCTATCCTTCTAGTGTAGCTGCTGAGTAAGTGCTTTCCTTTATCCATCCTTCTAGTGTAGCTGCTGAGTAAGTGCTTTCCTTTTTCTATCCTTCTAGTGTAGCTGCTGAGTAAGTGCTTTCATTTTATCCATCCTTCTAGTGTAGCTGCTGAGTAAGTGCTTTCCTTTTTCGATCCTTCTAGTGTAGCTGCTGAGTAAGTGCTTTCCTTTTTCTATCCTTCTAGTGTAGCTGCTGAGTAAGTGCTTTCCTTTTTCGATCCTTCTAGTGTAGCTGCTGAGTAAGTGCTTTCCTTTCAGCTGGTTAAGTGGTAAAGGCAAAATACTGTATCACTGCAATTGTGCAATCTAGGACAGTTTAGATTTGATCATCATCAGTGTTGCCTTTGCTTTGTTTTCCCCCTCTATATCTCACTCTCGGTTTCTCTATTTCTCTCTGTCTCTTGTTCCCTCCTCCAGGAAGAACTCATGTGAAGGATTGTGCCAGGTTGAAGACCAACCAGCCATATGACCTCTTTAACAAGTTCAAGGATTCCTTCTGTTACTGTCAGGCCCGTGTTCAGGCCTTCACCCTTAGCCAGAAGTCCAACTGAGTGAAACTTTAGTCTGCTCTTTTAATTTGGAAATTGAAAAATATTGTCCATTCTAGTGGTCCTCATTACATCAATTTGTTGATAGAATTTACTTGTATAGAATCATTGTCTTCACTTTAACCCCTGACCTCCTTATTGCAGCAGTGTTGGGCCCTCTAGTGGTGTCCATGTCAGGCAGTGGGAACTGCCTGCTCCTGCAGGTCACTCCCCCTACATCCAGGGACCTACAGCGCTCCCCCCCTCCCCCCACAGCTCCTCTTCAGGGAGATCACCTGCCAGATGCGGCGGAGCAGTGACGGGGCCCAGGTAGGGCTTGGTCGTTCAAAATTAGGTGACTTCTAATGAGGTGAGCCAGGGACAAAATACTCAGGTGAGATTGATGATAAAAACATTTTTTTTTAAATCAATTTTAGAATAAGGCTGTAACGTAACAAAATGTGGAAAAAGTCAAGGGGTCTGAATACTTTCCGAATGGAATGTACCTAGAAAAGAAAGCAAGTTCTGAGAATATGGTCAAACCCACTCACATTCCCTTTGAATAGAACCTGGGAATGTGATTTTTTACTTCAACTGGCAAGTCAGTTAAGAACAAATTCTTATTTACAATGACGGCCTACCCCACCCAAACCCGGACGACGCTGGGCCGGCTTCGGGTATTTAGATCACATCGATAAAAGGACAGAATATCTTGTAGTTCACTGAACAGTGTCATGAACTGTATGTTAAATAACTAGGGAGAGTGAGGAGAGGTATGGCCATTCACCTCTTGTGAATGCCACTTTGGTTAATTTCCCTACAAAAGGGATTGAACCCACATGGAGGCATGCAGGCATTTTAATAACAATCATTAGATACACATTTCAAGTCAACATAATATAGTAATATTTATACTCCAGTAGGTGCTGTAATAAATGTGATTATCTTTCCATGTGAAATTACTTTCTTTTGCAGTTGTTCATACTGCAATGTTCAATCCGTTCATGTTATTTATTTTAATCCAGGCATTGTACATGATAAACAGTGTCTTTGAAGTGAAAATGTTTCCCTTTTTGGTAATGTACAAAGAAATACCATTCTTAAAGTTCTCCAAATGAAGCCATGACCATTGTTGGGGTGATGGTTAAGGGTTTAATAATGGACATTATAAACTGGGTGTTTCGAGCCCTGAATGCTGATTGGCCGAAAGCCGTGGTATGTCAGACTGTATACCAGAGGTATGACAAAACATTTATTTTTACTGCTCTAATTAAGTTGGTAACCAGTTTATAATAGCAATAAGGAACCTTGGGGGTTTGTGGTATATTGCCAATATACCACGGCTAAGGCCTGTATCCAGGCTCTCCGCAATAAGAACAGCCCTTAACCGTGGTATATTGACCATATACCACAAACCCCCTCATGCCTTATTGCTTAAATATACTACAACATCTGCATTACATGTAGCCTTCATTTCAGCTACCTCTCTTTGTAGCCGCTGGGGTTGGTAAGTTGCTCTCGTTCAACAGCCTCTCGTTCAACAGCCTCTCGTTCCACAGCCTCTCGTTCAACAGCCTCTCGTTCAACAGCCTCTCGTTCAGCAGCCTCTCGTTCAGCAGCCTCTCGTTCAGCAGCCTCTCGTTCCGCAGCCTCTCGTTCCGCAGCCTCTCGTTCCGCAGCCTCTCGTTCAACAGCCTCTCGTTCAACAGCCTCTCGTTCAACAGCCTCTCGTTCCCCAGCCTCTCGTTCCCCAGCCTCTCGTTCCACAACCTCTCGTTCCACAACCTCTCGTTCCACAGCCTCTCGTTCCACAGCCTCTCGTTCCACAGCCTCTCGTTCCACAGCCTCTCGTTCAACAGCCTCTCGTTCAACAGCCTCTCGTTCCACAGCCTCTCGTTCAACAGCCTCTCGTTCAACAGCCTCTCGTTCAACAGCCTCTCGTTCCACAACCTCTCGTTCCACAGCCTCTCGTTCCACAACCTCTCGTTCCACAGCCTGGGGTTTAGAGTGGAATATTTAGCCACAGTATTGTTGTATGAAGGTTGTATGAAGTCACAGTATTGTTGTATGAAGGTTGTATGAAGTCACAGAATTGTTGTATGAAGGTTGTATGAAGTCACAGTATTGTTGTATGAAGGTTGTATGAAGTCACAGTATTGTGCTGGATTTACTGTCGGTGCCGGAGATGGCTGCCGTTTTACGGGCTACTAATCAATTGTGCTATTGATTTTTTTTTTTGCATTATTTGTAACTTATTTTGTATGTAATGTTTCTGCCACTGTCTCTTATGACCGAAAAGAGCTTCTAGATATCAGGACAGCGATTACTCACCTCGTACTGGACAAGATTTTTTCTTTAACGAGTCAGACGCAAAAGATTTACTTCAGACACCCGACAAGGCCCAAATCCACATCATTCTTATGAAGAAGATATCGGGGAAGTAGGTCGGGGTCTTTGTAAGGATCCGCCAGCGAGTGAGTAATCTGTCTCTATCATCAGTCCTATTAGCCAACGTGCAATCATTGTGTAATAAAATGGATGAGCTCCGATCAAGACTATCCTACCAACGGGACATTAAAAACTGTAATATCTTATGTTTCACCGAGTTGTGGCTGAACGACGACATGGATAACATACAGTTTCCTGGGTTGTCCGTGCATCGGCAAGATAGAACAGCTGTCTCCGGTAAGACAAGGGGTGGCAGCCTGTGCCTATTTGTAAATAACAGCTGGTGCACAAAATCTAATATTAAGGAAGTCTCAAAGTTTTGCTCGCCTAAGGTTGAGTATCTCATGATAAGCTGTAGACTACATTATTTACCAAGAGAGTAAATAGTGGTGTCCAAACACACCAAGACAGTTGTGAAGAGGGCACGACAATGCCTATTCCCCCTCAGATTTGGCATGGTTCCTCAGATTCTCAAAAAGTTATACATCTGCACCATCGAGAGCATCTTGACTGGTCGCATCACTGCCTGGTATGGCAACTACTCGGGCTCCAACCGCAAGGCACTACAGAGGGAAGTGCGTACGGCCCAGTACATCATTGGGGCCAAGCTTCCTGCCATCCTGGACTTCTATACCAGGCGGTGTCAGAGGAAGGCCCTAAAAATTGTCAAAGTCTCCAGCCACCCTAGTCATAGACTGTTCTCTCTGCTACCGCACGACAAGCGGTACCAGAGCGTCAAGTCTAGGTCCAAAAGGCTTCTTAACAGCTTCTACCCCCAAGCCATAAGACTCCTGAACAGTTCATCAAATGGCTACCCAGACTATTTGCATTGTCCCCCCCCCCCCCTTTTTTTTTTACACTGCTGCTACTCTCTGTTTATTATCTATGCACAGTCACTTTGACTCTACCTATTTGTACATATTACCTCAACTAACCTGTGCCCCCGCACATTGACCCTGTACTGGTACCCTCTGTATATAGCCTTGCTACTGTTATTTTACTGCTGCTCTTTAATTATTTGTGCAGGCATGCATAATAACAAATCAACATGCTATATTAATATAAAAACTATTGTTGCAAGCTAAGTAGCTAGCTATATATCTAACTATCTATCTATGTATTTACCAATATCTGATTATCCATTGATCTCATCCATGTCTTGACGACTGTCTCAAGCTACGTGCAAAAAACGTAAACAAATCGTTAGGACCAATGAGAGTAAAGTTACTGAGTTCCGACGTCATTCATACATCTCCATATAAGGCATTGCGTTGGCATCCATGTTGGATTGTATATCCGGTGATGTCCCTGGAAACGGGACCAAGTCACCTGGCCACAGCAACTAAAGCTGGGAGTGGGAAGATGAACGATCTGTGAAGGTAGTTTGGGAAAAACGTACCGTTGGATTACTTGTTAAATAATCATTATTCATCATGAACGTGGGCTTTGCACTCGTTCTCCTTTGGTCTCTCCCAATAACCAGTGGTAAGTACAGTAACTAGCTAGCATAGCTGTCGTTAGATCCTGTAATGGATAGATAACGTTACCTTCGGTCGAACGAGTTGGGTTGATTATCGACTTGATTTGTAATATCTGAGAGAGATTAATACCATTCGATTGTAATGGTGGGTACGTCAGTGGTTGAAACCCGTGTGTTAGTTACATGAATATAGATGTCGACCTGACGATATATGGATACAATTGTTTATGTCTTCGCATTCAATGGGTGTGTTCGTAAATTCACGCTGGAGTGCCAGTGGGTGCTCCGGACGGTAGAAAATTCAGAGCCTTGTCAGATTGACCGTTTTTTAGTAAATTCGGAGTGTTTCAGAGCGCACACTGCCTCTCTCTCTCTCTCTCTCTCTCTCTCTCTCTCTCTGGTCGAGGTGTAGGGTTGTCCAAGCATTCTGACCACACATGCTAGCTACTTTCAGACACCACCCTCTGACCATTTTTCCTGCCCTAGCAGAGCTGGTTAGTCTGTTGGCCACACGGCCATATTTTTCACGTTACAGCGCTTGTTAACGGAAAACAGACGGACGACAGTGGACTAACGTTACCTGTGCTAATTAGCTAGCTATCTGCTTCTCCGAACAATTGTGTGTAAACAAAGACAGACGCCGCAAATGTGTATACACTGAAAAATACCGTCGGCTGCAACTGTGTTCACCTTTAAAACAGTGTACAGTAAGTATTTATTTTGATGTGATATGCAAGTAAATGGCTTTGTTTCTAGAACCGTACCGCAATTGTGAATCGATAAACGCTTACATTGAGTTATTTTATTTCACCTTTATTTAACCAGGTAGGCTAGTTGAGAACAAGTTCTCATTTACAACTGCGACCTGGCCAAGATAAAGCAATGCAGTTCGACACATACAACAACACAGAGTTACACATGGAGTAAACAAAACATAGTCAATAACACAGTAGAGAAGTCTATACAGTGTGTGCAAAGGAAGTAAGATTAGGGAGGTAAGGAAATAAATAGGCCATAGTGGTGTAATAAATTGCAATTAAACACTGGAGTGATAGATGTGCAAATAGAGATACTGGGGTGCAAAGGAGAAGAAAAAAAAATAATATAGGGATGATGTAGTTGGATGGGCTATTTACAGATGGGATATGTGCAGTGATCTGTAAGCTGCTCTGACAGCTGGTGCTTAAAGCTAGTGCGGGAGTTATGAGTCTCCAGCTTCAGTGATTTTTTTTTTGCAGTTCGTTCCAGTCATTGGCAGCAGAGAACTGGAAGGAAAGGCGGCCAAATGAGGAACTGGCTTTGGGGGTGACTAGTGAAATATACCTGCTGGAGCATGTGCTATGTGTGGGTGCTGCTATGGTGACCAGTGAGCTGAGATAAGGCGGGGCTTTACCTATCAGAGACTTGTAGATGACCTGGAGCCAGTGGGTTTGGTGATGAATATGAAGAGGGCCAGCCAACGAGAGCATACAGGTTGCAGTGGTGGGTAGTATTTGGGGCTTTGGTGGCAAAACGGATGGCACTGGGATAGACTGCATCCAGTTTGTTGAGTAGAGTGTTGGAGACTATTTTGTAAATGACATCGCCAAGTTTTATGAGGGTATGTTTGGCAGCATGAGTGAAGGATGCTTTGTTTTGTGAAATAGGAAGCCATTTCTAGATTTACTTTTGTCTCAGAGATGCTTAATGTGAGTCTGGAAGGAGAGTTTAGTCTAACCAGACACCTAGGTAGTTGTCCACATATTCTAAGTCAGAGCCGTCCAGAGTCGTGATGTAGATGGGCGGGCAGCGATCGGTTGAAGAGCATGCATTTACTTTTACTTGCATTTAAGAGCAGTTGGAGGCCATGGAAGGAGAGTTGTATGGCATTGAAGCTCGTCTGGAGGTTAGTTAAGTGTCCAAAGAAGGGCCAGAGGTATACAGAATGGTGTTGTCTGCGTAGAGGTGGATCAGAGAATCACCAGCAGCAAGAGCGACGTTTATGTATGTATACAGAGAAGAGAGTCGGCCTGAGAATTGAACCCTGTGGCACCCCCATAGAGACTGCCAGAGGTCCGGACAACAGGCCCTCCGATTTGACACACTGAACTCTATCTGAGAGGTAGTTGGTGAACCAGGCGAGGCAGTCATTTGAGAAACCAATGCTGTTGAGTCTGCCGATTTTAGAATGTTGTGATTGACAGAGTCAAGCCTTGGCCAGGTCGACGAATACAGCTGCACAGTAATGTCTTTTATCGATGGCGGTTATGTCGTTTAGGACTTTGAGCGTGGCTGAGGTGCGCCCATGACCAGCTCGGAAATCAGATTGCATAGCCTAGAAGGTACGGAGGGATTCGAAATGGTCAGTGATCTGTTTGTTAACTTGGCTTTTGAAGACCTTAGAAAGGCAGGGTAGGATAGATATAGGTCTGTAACAGTTTGGGTCTAGGGTGTCTTCCCCCTTTGAAAGGGGGATGACCACAGCTGCTTTCCAATCTTTGGGGATCTCAGACGATATGAGAGTTTGAACAGGCTAGTGATAGGGGTTGCAACAATTGTGGTGGATCATTTTGAGAGGGTCCAGATTGTCTAGCCCGGCTGATTTGTAGGGGTCCAGATTTTTCAGCTCTTTCAGAACATCAGCTATCTGGATTTGGGTGAAGGAGAAATGGGGGAGGCTTGGGCAAGTTGCTGTGGGGGGTGCAGAGCTGTTGACCGGGGAAGGGGTAGCCAGGTGGAAAGCATTGCCAGCCATAGAAAATGCTTATTGAAATTTTCAATTATAGTGGATTTATCGGTGGTGACAGTGTTTCCTAGCCTCCTTGCAGTGGGTAGCAGGGAGGAGGTGCTCTTATTCTCCATCGACTTTACCGTTTCCCAGAACTTTTTGGAGTTTGTGCTACAGGATGCAAATTTTAGTTAGGAAAGCAACAGCTAGCTTTTTCAAACTGCCTGTGTATATTGGTTCCTAACTTCCATGAAAAGTTGTGTATCGCGGGGGCTATTCGATGCTAATGCAGAACGCCACAGGATGTTTTTGTGCTGGTCAAGGGCAGTCAGGTCTGGAGAGAACCAAGGGCTATATCTGTTCCTGGTTCTACATTTTTTAATTTTTTTTGAATGGGGCATGCTTACTTAAGATGGTGAGGAAAGCACTTTTAAAGAATAACCAGGCATCTTCTACTTATATATATATATATTTATTTATTATTTAACTGTCAGTTAAGAACAAATCTTATAATGACAGCCAAACCCGGGCGGCGCTGGGCCGAATGTGCGCCGCCCTATGGGACTCCCGGTTGTGATACAGCCTGGAATTCAACCAGGGTCTGTAGTGACGCCTCTAGCACTGAGATGCAGTGCCTTAGACCGTTGCGCCACTCAGGAGACTGAGGTTCATGCAGAAATTGTTTGTTGATCGTGTGGAAGAACTTGACTGGCCTGCACAGAGCCCTGACCTCAACCCCATCGATCCCCTTTGGGATGAATTGGAACCCCGACTGCAAGCCAGGCCTGAACTCCCAACATCAGTGCTCTTGTGGCTGAATGAAAGCAAGTCCCCGCAGCAATGTTCCAACATCTAGTGGAAAGCTTTCCCAGAAGAGTGGAGACTGCTGCTATAACGAAGGGGGGACCAACTCCATATTAATGCCCATGATTTTTGGAATGAGATGTTTGACGAACAGGTGTCCACTTACACTACATGGCCAAAGGTATCTTTCATGAGGGAGGATAATGAAAGTTCACAGAAGTAACAAGTAAAGTTAGTTCTATCAATTAGTTTTACTGATATCAATTTTGTTTAGGAATTATTAAGTGACTAAAACAATTCCATTACCAAATTGTTAACGGAATTTATGAAGAAAATCGATAACAGAATTTCTGCAATTAGAATTTATAGTAGTTACACCATTGTTGGGTTCACAAGTTTGGACAGTAGACTACAGTGAAGTAGAGTACAATAAAGCAGTACAGTACACAGTAGATCACACGGGTTGAGTACACTGTACTCTACTGAACTGTACTGTGGTGTACTGTTATGGCCAAACTTGTGAAACATAGATGTCTATGCTTGGTTCAGATTTGGTCCGGACCAACATATACATTTTAGGATATTTGCGCATTGGTGCTCCGACGTTAAACAATCCTAGTCACATAGCAAAATATTTATTCCCATATGCGTGTAAAATGGTCACACTGTAGAGCCCTGCATAGGATACATCACCATGAAGAGAATAACATTCATATCCATAATTAATGATGCATTTCTGTGTAGTACAGACTAGAGACCTGTGATTAAATTCCGTTACTGGGTGTAAATCCACTTTTACTGTAGTTCAATAACCAAAATATGTTTTCAGAGTCGATGTGTCATGTCATAGCTAACGCTCCTTTCTTTCTGCAGATATCATTGAATTTGAATTCAAAGCAAATATTTGAAGACTTTTTGGGAAACGTGGAGATGTTACTTTACAGATTTTACTGAAATTCTCTTGCCAAGCTTTGCATCTGTGCAGTTCTTCCAGGAAATGTATTTTCATAATGTTCAGTGTAAATTGTTAAGTTGTCCTTGTGCATAGAGTTGTATGGCTTGTTAAACTTTTGAAGTCAATGGTTTTTGTTTGGCATACATTTTTAAGTGAAAAATCTTGAGTCACAGCTTAATGCTGTCACTGTGGAATAGCCCTGTAGCCTAATGCCTACTAGCAACATTTTAATAGACTTGGAAGAGGTTAGGCCAGGGAACAGGAACTAAAGTCAGCAGTCCCTAGCCTGAGGTCCCTGAATTCCATGGTTCCAAAGCAGTTTCAGTGATTCACTGACAGTTTGGCAAGTTATGCTGTTCTCCACGCTGTAAAATTCCTTCATGGTTAAGTCACTTGCTGGATCTTGATGTCATACTTCATATTCAATGTACATTGTCATCAGCAGTTTAACTGGTTTCAGTGTAGCCAGGCTATTTATAACCTGTGATTCCCGAAACCATGGTTAGCTTTCTGTCACACCCTCATATATTTTTATAACTCCAACACCATGGACTCTGTTTCGGAGTGCAAAGTCTGAGTTAGAGTAAACGTCATAACCAGTTATAGTCACGCACAGAACAAGTTAGGCAACAGGGATCTCGATCCACAAGGGGATTGAATGTCTCTACAGTGACCAATAAACTTAATCTTGACATCTAGCAACTTAGCTAGCAAGTTAGCAAACCAAATGCATAGTTGGAGCCCCTGAGCTGGATATAATTTGACACATCTTAGATTTGTTATAGTTACACTTGGTTTAGCAGGCATCCCGACTGAAGAGAAACAGATTTGTTATAGTTACACTTGGTTTAGCAGGCATCCCGACTGAAGAGAAACAGATTTGTTATAGTTACACTTGGTTTAGCAGGCATCCTGACTGAAGAGAAACAGATTTGTTATAGTTACACTTGGTTTAGCAGGCATCCCGACTGAAGAGAAACAGATTTGTTATAGTTACACTTGGTTTAGCAGGCATCCTGACTGAAGAGAAACAGATTTGTTATAGTTACACTTGGTTTAGCAGGCATCCCGACTGAAGAGAAACAGATTTGAGTCAGAGGGTGTACTGAAGCTTAGCACACACAGATGTTAGGGGAACTGTTCCCTCCTCTAAATTAGATTTCCCCCCCCCCCCCCAGCAGGAGTGGAAAATATTTTCGATATCTCTGATTTTGTTCTGGCCATTCTCACATAGGAACTTCTTTGGGGGGAAAGACATTTCAAACTGCTTTTTAAATTTGGACACTTTTTTTTTTTTGAGGGGGAAATTATGACAGTGGCAATTTTAGGCTCTTTTTAGATATATACATGCGTCCTGTAAGACCTTATGATGACGGTGTCATTCTACTCCTTATAGTGTACTCTAACATATGGAGTAGCCTGACTTGATTCCGAAGTAAAAATGTTAACATGAATTTGTTAATATAAAAAAAAATATCAATAGTAACGCCCCCTTTTTATTTTTATTTTTTTTAACAATATTATTGTCGTTCCTGTTGGCTCAACTGTTTTTGAAGTTCAGTTGTTAAATTAAAATCTCTCTACCGTCATATCTAAGCCAATATGGCACCAATATCGATGAACATTTGCAAATCAACTTGACAGGCGGTACGACACACTCCCCACCTCTTGTCATGATCCGTCCGGCTGTTACTGAGACCCACTATACCAGGTTTTTAGCAAGGTCGCTAGCATTAGGGTACTCAGACACGTAATTATATATCTTTTTTTTTTATATGGATGTAAATCCTTTTGAACTGAACAGGTTTGTAGGTGCAACCATTTTTATTAAATTCACAATGTGTCACTCTAAGGATGTGCTACCTCCTTTTTTGTAGCATTTCTAACAATGCTGACATCTTTTCAGCACTATCTCAGAGTTCTCAACCGGTCGACCAACTCAGTTTTTGTGCAACAGTAGCAGCTAGCATCTATCTAGGTAACACCAGTTGGATGAGAAGCAAAGGAAGATGGATTAAATTGTTTAAAAAAAAAATGCATCAATCTACACAATACCCAATAATGACAAAGCAATTTTTAACATTTTTGTAAATATCACATTTCCATAAGTATTCAGACCCTTTCCTCAGTACTTTGTTGAAGCAGCTTTAGCAGCGATTACAGCCTCGAGTCTTCTTGGGTATGACGCTACAAGCTTGGCACACCTGTATTTGGGGAGTTTCTCCCATTCTTCTCTCCAGATCCTCTCAGGTTAGATGGGTAGTGTTGCTGCACAGCTATTTTCAAGCCTCTCCAGAGATGTTCGATCAGGTTCAAGTCTGGGCTCTGGCTGAGCCACTCAAGGACATTCAGAGACTTGTCTCAAAGCCACTACTGTGTTGTCTTGGCTGTGTGCTTATGGTCGTTGTCCTGTTGGAAGGTGAACCTTCGCCCCAGTCTGAGGTGCTGAGGGCTCTGGAGCAGGTTTTCATTAAGGATCTTTGCTCCATTCATCTTTACCTCTCCTGACTAGACTCCCAGTCCCTGCCGCTGAAAAACATCCCCACAGCATGATGCTGCCACCACCATGCTTCACCGTGGGGATGGTGCTCGGTTTCCTCCAGACGTGACGCTTGGCATTCAGGCCAAAAAGCTCAATCTTGGTTTCATCTGATCAGAGAATCTTGTTTCTCATTGTCAGTCCTTTAGGTGCCTCTTGGCCAACTGCAAGCGGGCTGTCATGTGCCTTTTACTGAGGAGTGGCTTTCGTCTGGCCACTACTGTAAAGGCCTGATTGGTGGAGTGCTGTGGAGATGGAGGAACCTTCCAGAAGGACAACCATCTCCACAGAGGAACTCTGGACCACTGTCAGTGACCATCGGGTTCTCGGTCAGATCCCCGATTGCTCAGTTTGGCCGGGCGGCCACCTCTAGGAAGAGTCTTGGTAGTTCCAAACTCCTTCAATTTAAGAATGTTGGAGGCCACGGTGTTCTTGGAGACCAGAATATTTTTTTTTTTGGTACCCTTCCTCAGATCTGTGGCTTGACACAGTCCTGTCTCTGAGCTCTATGGACAATTCCTTCTACCTCATGGCCTGGTTTTTGCTCTGTCAACTGTGGGACCTTTATCTAGACTGGTGTGGGCCTTTCCAAATCTTGTCCAGTCAATTAAATTTACCTCGTGGACTCCAAGTTGCAGAAACATCTCAAAGATGGTCAAACAACATCATAATAATCATTCCTTGCTTGTGTGTCACGTGTGCAGTCAAACTCCATGCTTGCTAACTTTGTTAGCTATGTGATAAAATGATTGTCTTTGAACCCAACAACTGTTTTAAGACACATTTATCAAAGATGACTAAACATTCAATCAGTACTGAATATCCAACTTTTTGGAACAAAACGTGCTGCCATCACCAGACTGACAATTTTTAAATCAAGTTGACGTATCTATTACAGGGTTTGTAGCGTAACGCTTAGCGTCACTGCCCTGGGATATGAAGGTCTTGGGTTCGCTGACCGGAGGGGATATTTAGACAATTCCCTTTCGTGTGTAATAAACAGCAGGCTATAGGCTTATCTTAACGCAGTGATTGGTTAATGACCTATAATGTCCATTTCTATGTAATGGATGGATCATATCATTAAAAGTACCAGAGCCTACTCAGGAAATGTTTATTTTGAAGAGTATATTGTTTACAAACGGTATTTCTAAAAATAAGCTAAATAGAAGTGTTTTGAGATCAATATTTATAATGTTGAATAGATTGTGACTATTTTTATTTCAAATAGTCTAGACATACTCCATATTTGAGAGAACACTACAAGGAGTTATAATGACACCAAGATGTCTATCGTGTTACGGTTTACAGATCATAAGGGTCTTATAAGAGGTCTTAAATGGCCATTTTTAATCCTGATTTTCAAAAAAATTATTGCTACAAAGGTAAAAAGCATGTTTAACATCCTTCCACCCAATGCTGTTCTTATGTGAGAATTACAAGAACATTCTGAGATACTGAAAATATTTCTCGATGGCGTGGAATCGCCCAATAGAAGCGCTGGATAGCTAGTGAGGTCAATGTCATTGTTGCCAGTCTATTGTTTCTTTCTCACCACAGGGGTGTGTTTGCGTCTCTTGGTCTTCAGAGATTTTAAATATTGGATAAATTCCTTTTTTATTTTTTATATTTCATGTCCACAGGACATGTGAATTGGTGGTTGGCTGTGAAGTAGTGATGAAATACACAGCCTAAAGAATGCAAATGTTTAGGCTATTTTAACTTATGTTGTTGCCAAATCAGTTGATTATATCCATCTCCCATCATATAACATGTAATCAACACGGTGCCAAACAGTGAAGAACTTCTCAATGACCCGGTCTGCCTGTCTTACTCTCTGTGTTCCAGTGCTTGCAGAGCTGCCTCAACCTCAGAACCTGACTCTGCTCACCCTGAACACACAGTACGTACTGACATGGGACTGGGACCAGACGGCCACAGGCAACGCTGTTACCTTCACTGTAGAGTACATGGCGTAAGTCACCAGATGCACGCACACCACCCCCGCATACCCCTCCTACATGTCACATATGATACCATATTTCACCTCCCCCTCCTACATGTCACACATGATACCATATTTCACCTCCCCCTCCTACATGTCACATATGATACCATATTTCACCTCCCCCTCCTACATGTCACGTATGATACCATATTTCACCTCCCCTCCTACATGTCACACATGATACCATATTTCACCTCCCCCTTCTACATGTCACACATGATACCATATTTCACCTCCCCCTCCACCCCTCCTACATGTCACACATGATACCATATTTCACCTCCCCCTCCTACATGTCACATATGATACCATATTTCACCTCCCCCTCCTACATGTCACACATGATACCATATTTCACCTCCCCCTCCTACATGTCACACATGATACCATATTTCACCTCCCCCTCCTACATGTCACACATGATACCATATTTCACCTCCCCCTCCTACATGTCACACATGATACCATATTTCACCTCCCCCTCCTACATGTCACACATGATACCATATTTCACCTCCCCCTCCTACATGTCACACATGATACCATATTTCACCTCCCCCTCCTACATGTCACACATGATACCATATTTCACCTCCCCCTCCTACATGATACCATATTTCACCTCCCCCTCCTACATGATACCATATTTCACCTCCCCCTCCTACATGATACCATATTTCACCTCCCCCTCCTACATGATACCATATTTCACCTCCCCCTCCTACATGATACCATATTTCACCTCCCCCTCCTACATGTCACACATGATACTGTATTTCACCTCCTACACCCAAACAGTGACTTGTCTGTCTGTTTTATTTTACCACTGAGAGTCATGATCTGGTATTAGGCCAAGACTGCCTCTCATCACTGACCCTCTCGCTCGCTCCCCAACAGGAAGTACAAGATGATGAAGAAGAAGAAGAACTGGAGCCGTGTCTGTGAAAGGACCACACACACCCGCTGTGACCTCACAGATTCTGATCTGCACTACCTGGGAATGTACGTGGTCCGAGTCCAAGCCAGCGCAGACGGAGTCAACTCACACTGGGTCTACAAAGACTTCTGCCCTGATATGGATGGTGAGAGGAATGGGAGAAGGCACACAGACTTGGGCACAGATGAAAAATAAACTAAATGAGAGCAAATAAACACAGTTGCAAACATGCACATATTTAACCTCTCTGCGGGACACACTATTCAACAGCCAGTGAAATAGAAGGGTGCCAAATTCAAAACAATCTCATAATTCAAATTTCTCAAACATACAACTATTATATCCCATTTTAAAGATGCGCTTCTCGTTAATCCAACCACATTGTCCGATTCAAAAAGGCTTTACGGCGACAGCATAACATTAGATTGTTAGGACAGCTGCTGTGTCAGATTTCAAAAAAGCTTTGCAGCGAAAGCACACTTTGCAATAATGTGAGTATGGCGCTCAGTCACAAAACCAAACCTGCCATTTTGTTCCCGTTCAGTTGCGTAATCCAAATTCACTGTGCTCGCGCAGTGAGTTCAGACAGAGTCAAAAAAGTTATATTACAGTTCGTAGAAACATGTCAAACGATGTATAGAATCAATCTTTAGGATGTTTTTATCATAAATCTTCCATAATATTCCAACTGGATGATTCCTTTGTCTTCAAAAAAGAAAAGGAACACAGCTAACTCTCACGTGAGGGCGCGCCACTGAGCTCATGTCATCTGATTCCAATGGCTCTTATTCTCTTCCCATTCACAGTAGAAGCATGAAACAACGTTCTAAAGACTGTTGACATCTAGTGGAAGCCTTAGGAAGTGCAAAATGACCCCACAGACACTGTATATTGGATGGGGAATCACTTGAAAAACTACAAACCTCAGATTTCCACACTTCCTGGTTGGATTTATTCTCAGGTTTTAGCCTGCCATATGAGGTCTGTTATACTCACAGACATCATTCAAACAGTTTTAGAAACTTCAGAGTGTTTCCTATCCAAATCTACTAATAATATGCATATCTTAGCTTCTGGGACTGAGTAGCAGGCAGTTTACTCTGGGCACCTTCTTCATCTGGATGTCAAAATACTGCCCCCTACCCAAGAGAGGTTAAACACCCACCAACACACCAACAGCCACACGCGTGTGTTGATTGAGCTTTCAGAAGTTGTAAAGGCACCCAAATCTATTGATATTAGAAAGCGGGTGGCCCGGATGAATTGAACCCTTTTTTTAAATAAAAATGGTGCAGAGATTATTGCTGCCCCTCTCACTCATATATTAAATCTTTCATTGGTGAGTAATACCATTCCTAAAGTCTGGAAAGCAGCCTACGTCATGCCTTTACTTAAGGGTGGAGATCTGTTCCAGTTGAAGAATTATTTATTTTTATTTATTTTTTTACCTTTTATTTAACCAGGTAGGCTAGTTAAGAACAAGTTCTCATTTGCAACTGCGACCTGGCCAAGATAAAGCATAGAAATTCGACACATACAACAGTCACTCAATACAGTCTTCCTTCACAGTCACTGCTGTCTTTGTCTGTTCCTAAGGCTAGAACTGAGATGGGGAAAGCAATATTTATCCCATACTGCCTTCATCCTGGAATATGCTTCGAAAGATATTAAAGTTATGGGAGTTAGTCTTTGCCTGTTTTAAGACGCTGATCGATGACATTGTTTGTGATAGCTGCAGTTGTTTCTAATCCTCAAATGTATCTGTAACTTGTGACACTTAAGCTGTGTTCGAATACTCATACTAACTGCTCTAACTGTACTATTTGTGACTTACACACACACACGCGCGCACAGAGACAAACAGTTAATCTGTCATTCACCAATAATCATTCCCAGGACTCTGGAGTTGCCTGTATGGTAACTATTGATTATTAGTGAGTTTATTTTGGTCTTATCTGTTCTTTCCCCCTGTCTAGCTTCGTTGGGCCCACCGTCCAGGGTGGAGCTGGCTCCTGTGGGGAACCTGCTGGATGTGACCATCTCTGATCCCCTGACCAGCACCCAGGGCTCCATGAAGGAACACGTCCTCTTCCTGTACTACCGCATCCTGTACTGGAGTCTCTCTGATGACCCTCAGGTACTGGCACAACCTTCTGCCTTTTTCTATGGCCTCTAAAGACTCCTGGGCCTCCCCTCAGTAAACCTGGGACTGCTATCACCTGGGCCTCCCCTCAGTAACCCTGGGACTGCTGTAACCTGGGCCTCCCCTCAGTAACCCTGGGACTGCTGTAACCTGAGCTTCCCCTCAGTAACCCTGGGACTGCTGTAACCTGAGCTTCCCCTCAGTAACCCTGGGACTGCTGTAACCTGAGCTTCCCCTCAGTAACCCTGGGACTGCTGTAACCTGAGCTTCCCCTCAGTAACCCTGGGACTGCTGTAACCAAATCAAATTTTAGTTGTCACATACACATGGTTAGCAGGTGTTAACCTCTCTAGGGTAGGTGGGACGAAATCGTCCCACCTACTCAACAGCCAGTGGAATCCCGTGGCGCGTTATTCAAATACCTTAAATGCTATTACTTCAATTTCTCAAACATATGACTAGCAAGCGTCCCACCCGTGGTGCACTCCATCAACAGCAGGTGCATTTCAAGAGCGGCAAATTTGAATCCAAATAAATGTCAAAATTCCAATTTTTCAAACATACAACTATTTTACACCCTTTGAAAGATAAACATCTCCTTAATCTAACCACGTTTTACGATTTCAAAAAGGTTTTACGGCGAAAGCATAAATTTAGAGTATGTTAGGACAGTACATTTACAAGAGTTGTGTGTAATGTTTTGTCAATTCAAAGACAGGGTCACCAAAACCATAAAACCAGCTAAAATGATGCACTAACCTTTTACAATCTCCATCAGATGACACTCCTAGGACATTATGTTAGACAATGCATGCATTTTTAGTTCTATCAAGTTCATATTTATATCCAAAAACAGCGTTTTACTATGGCATTGATGTTGAGGAAATCGTTTCCCTCCAATAACCGGCAGTCAAGTCAGCACCACAAATTAAATAATTAAAATTAGAAAACATTGGTAAAATATTATATTGTCATTTAAAGAATTATAGATTTACATCTCTTGAACGCAATCAACTTGCCAGATTTAAAAATAACCTTACTGGGAAATCACACTTTGCAATAATCTGAGCACTGCGCCCAGAAAAATACGCGTTGCGATACAGACTAGCCGTCATGTTGGGGAGATCTAAAATCGAAAATACTATGTAAATAATCCATTATCTTTGATTCTCTTCATCAGATGTCACTTCCAGGTATCACAGGTCCATAACGAATGTAGTTTTGTTCAAAAAAGCTCATCATTTATGTCCAAAAATCTCCGTCTTGTTAGCACATGATCTAAGCCAGCCGGACTTCTCGTCATGAACGAGGGGAAAAAATATATTTACGTTCGTTCAAACATGTCAAACGTTGTATAGCATAAATCATTAGGGCCTTTTTTAACCAGAACATGAATAATATTCAAGGTGGACGAATGCATACTCTTTTATAACGTATTGGAACGAGGGTACCCAACATGAACTCGCGCGCCAGGTGTCTAATGGGCCATCATCGTTCCATGGCTCTTGTTCGGTCAGATCTCCCTCCAGAAGACTCAAAACACTTTGTAAAGGCTGGTGACATCTAGTGGAAGCAATAGGAAGTGCCAAAATATTCCTCAGCCCCTGTGTTTTTCAATGGGATAGGTTTAAAGGTAATACAACACATCAGGTATCCACTTCCTGTCAGAAAATGTCTCAGGGTTTTGCCTGCCAAATGAGTTCTGTTATACTCACAGACACCATTCAAACAGTTTTAGAAACTTTAGAGTGTTTTCTATCCATATATAATAAGTATATGCATATTCTAGTTACTGGGTAGGATTAGTAACCAGATTAAATCGGGTAAATGTTTTTATCCAGCCGTGCAAATACTGCCCCCTAGCCCTAACAGGTTAATCTAACCACACTGTCCGATTTCAAAAAGGCTTTACAACGAAAGCAAAACATTAGATTATGTCAGCAGAATACCCAGCCAGAAATAATCAGACACCCATTTTTCAAGCTAGCATATAATGTCACATAAACCCAAACCACAGCTAAATGCAGCACTAACCTTTGATCTTCATCAGATGACACTCCTAGGACATTATGTTATACAATACATGCATGTTTTGTTCAATCAAGTTCATATTTATATCAAAAACCAGCTTTTTACATTAGCATGTGACGTTCAGAACTAGCATACCCACCGCAAACTTCCGGTGAATTTACTAAATTACTCACGATAAACGTTCACAAAAACCATAATTATTTTAAGAATTATAGATACAGAACTCCTTTATGCAATCGCTATGTCCGATTTTAAAATAGCTTTTCGGCAAAAGCACATTTTGCAATATTCTGAGTAGATAGCCCAGCCATCACAGGCTAGCTATTTAGACACCCACCAAGTTTGGCCCTCACCAAAGTCAGATTTACTATTAGAAAAATTTGATTACCTTTGCTGTTCTTCGTCAGAATGCACTCCCAGGACTTCTACTTCAATAACAAATGTTGGTTTGGTTCAAAATAATCCATAGTTATGTTCAAATATCCTCTGTTTTGTTTGTGCGTTCAAGACACTATCCGAAGGGTGACGCGCCCGACGCGTTTCGTGACAAAAAAATTCTAAATATTCCATTACCGTACTTCGAAGCATGTCAACCGCTGTTTAAAATCAATTTTTATGCGATTTTTCCTCGTTAAAAAAAGCGATAATATTCCGACCGGGAAACCCTGTTTACGTTCAAAGACAGAGAAAATAAAAACATGGTGTCGCCTCATGCACGCGCCTCAGTTTCATTGTTCTCTGATTGACCATTATCCAAATGCGCTAGTGTTTTTCAGCCAGGGCCTGCAAAGACATCATTCACCGGTTTGCCGCCTTCTGAGAGCCTATGGGAGCCGTAGGAAGTGTCACGTTACAGCAGAGATCCTCAGTTTTCAATAAAGAGAGTGTTGAAGCCCAAGAAATGGTCAGACAGGCCACTTCCTGTAAGGAATCTTCTCAGGTTTTTGCCTGCCATATGAGTTCTGTTATACTCACAGACGCCATTCAAACAGTTTTAGAAACTTTAGGGTGTTTTCTATCCAAAGCCAATAATTATATGCATATTCTAGTTTCTGGGCAGTAGTAATAACCAGATTAAATCGGGTACGTTTTTTTATCCGGCCGTGCAAATACTGCCCCCTACCCGAGAGGTTAAAGTGGCTAGTGATACATTACATCAAGATGTGATACAGGATGCTCTCGATTGTGCATCTGTTAAAGTTTGTGTTTTTGGTGACAAGCCAAATTTCTTCAGCCTCCTGAGGCTGAAGAGGCGCTGCTGCGCCGCCTTCACCACTCTGTCTGTGTGGGTGGGCCATTTCAATTTGTCCGTGATGTGTATGCAGAGGAACTTAAAGCTCTCCACTACTGTCCTGTCAATGTAGATGGGGGGGTGCTCCCTCTGCTGTTTCCTGAAGTCCACGATTATCTCTTTTGTTTTGTTGACATTGAGTGCAAGGTTATTTTCCTGACACCACACTCTGAGGGCCCTCACCTCCACCCTGTAGGCCGTCTCGTCGTGGTTACCCTCCCTCACCATCTGGGGGCGGCTTGTCAGGAAGTCCCGGACCCAGTTGCACAGGGCGGGGTCGAGACCCAGGATGAATCATTCAAACTTCAGACGGGCATGTATATGTGGTTTCTTGAGCAGGGGGACCTTGCAGGCGCTGCAGGATTTCAGTCCTTCACGGCGTAGTGTGTTAGCAATTGCTTCTTGGTGACTGTGGTCCCAGCTGCCTTGAGGTCATTGACAAGATCATCCCGTGTATTTCTGGGCTGATTCCGCACCGTTCTCATGATCATTGCAACTCCACGAGGTGATCTTGCATGGAGCCCCAGGCCGAGGGAGACAGTTCCTTTGTGTTTCTTCCATTTGCGAATAATCGCACCAAATGTTGTCACCTTCTCACCAAGCTGCTTGGCGACGGTCTTGTAGCCCATTCCAGCCTTGTGTAGGTCTACAATCTTGTCCCTGACATCCTTGGAGAGCTCTTTGGTCTTGGCCATGGTGGAGAGTTTGGAATCTGATTGCTTCTGTGGACAGGTGTCTTTTTTACAGGTAACAAGCTGAAATTAGGAGCACTCCCTTTCAGAGTGTGCTCCTAATCTCAGCTTGTTACCTGTATAAAAAGACACCTGTCCACAGAAGCAATCAATCAATCAGATTCCAAACTCTCCACCAGAACTACATGGGAGGATCTTGTCAATGATCTCAAGGCAGCTGGGACCATAGTCACCAAGAAAACAATTGGTAACACACTACGCCGTGAAGGACTGAAATCCTGCAGCGCCCGCAAGGTCCCCCTGCTCAAGAAAGCACATATACATGCTTGTCTGAAGTTTGCCAATGAACATCTGAATGATTCAGACGACAACTGGATGAAAGTGTTGTGGTCAGATGAGACCAAAATGGAGCTCTTTGGCATCAACTCAACTCGCAGTGTTTGGAGGAGGAGGAATGCTGCCTATGACCCCAAGAACACCATCCCCACCGTCAAACATGGAGGTGGAAACATTATGCTTTGGGGGTGTTTTTCTGCTAAGGGGACAGGACAACTTCACCGCATCAAAGGGACGATGGATGGGGCCATATACCGTCAAATCTTGGGTGAGAACCTCCTTCCCTCAGCCAGGGCATTGAAAATAGGTTGTGGATGGGTATTCCAGCATGACAATGACCCAAAACACATGGCCAAGGCAACAAAGGAGGGGCTCAAGAAGAAGCACATTAAGGTCCTGGAGTGGCCTAGCCAGTCTCCAGACCTTAATCCCATAGAAAATCTGTGGAGGGAGCTGAAGGTACGAGTTGCCAAACGTCAGCCTCGAAACCTTAATGACTTGGAGAAGATCTGCAAAGAGGAGTGGGACAAAATCCCTCCTGAGATGTGTGCAAACCTGGTGGCCAACTACAAGAAACGTCTGACCTCTGTGATTGCCAACAAGGGTTTTGCCACCAAGTACTAAGTCATGTTTTGCAGAGGGGTCAAATACTTATTTCCCTCATTAAAATGCAAATCAATTTATAACATTTTTGACATGGGGTTTTCTGGATTTTTGTTTTGTTATTCCGTCTCTCACTGTTCAAATAAACCTACCATTAAAATTATAGACTGATCAATTCTTTGTCAGTGGGCAAAAGTACAAAATCAGCAGGGGATCAAATACTTTTTTCCCCTCACTGTACATGTGGCTGGCATTGATAAGGGGAGACTGGTGGAGATCTTAGAACCTAACAGTGTCACTGAGGGAGAGAGGGTACCGTATAACATTTACATTATGTCAGGATATGTTATTGTTAGCCATCAGGGATCCTATGGGAGGAGAAGAGACAGTCTGGTACCAGGCACCATGACAGCCTTGAGTTGGGGAGGAGTGAGCACTTTGGGGTAGAGGTCAGGTTAGACGAAGTGAGAAAGAACAGATATCACTAAGGTTCTGTCATTCCAACAGGGATGCATTGGCTGTTAGGTTGTGGATGAGGAGACTCAGCCTAGGAGAAAGGGTTTATTATCAGTGCTTGTGTGAAAAAAAAAAAAACGTTTGTCCAAATTACAGCTGTAATGACCCTTTGGGAAGAATTAAACTTGGTTAAGCTTCTCTAGTGTCCATGAGTTATTTACTCTGATAAATTGGAACCTAGCACTATGCAGGGAACTGGTTGGTGCTCTGTATTCTAGAAGGTTTTGAAGTGTTCTATATTCAGATGAAATGCAAAGTTGTTGTTCTATGTTCTCTGGAACTCTTCCAGTTGAAACATCAATAACCCATCTGCTGTGTCCCTGTTTTACACCAGAGCAGATAGATGTCATTTCTAGATCATCTCTATATCCCAAACCTTTCCTGGAGTACCCCCAACCGTTCCACTCTTGTGATGCATTCAGGACGAGCACATCTGATTGAACTTGTAAAGGGCTTGATGATGAGTTCACCACTAGAATCCCATGTGCTGCTACTGGAATGGGTGAAGTAAGTGGAACGGCTGGGGGTAGTGCAAGACAGGGCAGCGTATCCCAACCCTGTCTGATTTATAACGTGTTCTTATTGGATGTTCAGGGTCTGAAGCCTAAAGTGGTGGACTCTAGCAACAACCTGGTGACGCTGCCTGAGCTGGAGGCCTGGACGTGGTACTGTGTCATGATCCAGTCTCGCTACGACTACTACAACAAGACTAGCGGCTACACAGAACCCCAGTGCATGCAGACAGAGGGTAGGAATGAACACTTCACACTAAAGACTTGGAGATTGGTTTCCGAATTGCTTGACAAATTACCTACCTGTATATTGTGTGTGTGTAGAGATGCCAGAGAGCGTGTTTTACAGGAGCATTTACATAATAAGGCCACTAAAGTGTGACTGTCCTCGTCCTCAGGTGACACCCCGTACGGGCAGATCTTCCTGTACTTCCTGGTCTCCATGGTGGTGTGTTTCCTGCTTGTGTTGCTTCCCTCCTACACCTTCTTCAGGTTCTACAGAGTCCTCAAAAACACCTTTTACCCCTCTATCCAGCTGCCTGCACACATCCAGGAGGTAGGCCCCACAAACGCTTACTCAACAGTAAACAGCATAACAGTAATATCCAGGTGTACCGTCCATCCTCTTGGTTGGTGGGTGTATCTGTGTGTTTAAGAGTGGTTGGGATTAAGCAATGACGACCATTTTCTCTTCCCCTCCCCACCAGTACCTCTGTGACTCCTCCCCCGGCTCCGACATGCCCCGCCTCCTCACTGCTGATTCAGAGGCGGAGCTGTGCTGTGATAAGCTGACCATCTGTCCTGAGGTGGTGCTACTGGAGATACACCTCCCTCCTCCCCTCACAGCGCCCCCCTCAGAGCTGGAGCAGGACAGCGGCAGGCACATCCGCCAGGACAGCGGAGACTCCGGGATCTACTCCACAGAGGGAGGCTCCGCCCAGCAGGGTCGTAGTGGCGGGGAGCCAATCAGGAGAGACCAGGAAGTGGACTCCTGGCAGACACTGGAGCAGGTCAAGATGGATGAGATGTGGAGAGAGTCGGCCGACGAAAGAGATCTGGACGAGGGGGTTGTGGATGTGTGTGTCTGAGGAAAAATGGAGAGAGGAGAGCTGGGTAGAAAGACCATCAATGATGGTTGGCGATTGGTAATGAGGAAATTAGTGGTCGCACAGAATGTTCTCAAGTCTCCGTCTTGCTGCCTCCTCAAAGGACACTGTGAAGATGATGACGTCTGAGCCAAAGACGCATCGTCACCTGTCCTGCCTGCATTAAAGGAAAAATCTACTCCAAAACTATCTTATGATATTGTTTCATTAGTCCACTGTTGATACAGACCCAAAATGTTTTGCATGTCAACAGATAAGTTTTCAAGATATTGGACTTTCAAGAAGCAAAGTGTCACCAGATTTTAAAATGCATCATTGTGTGGCAAGTGACACTTTGCTTCTTGAAAGTCCAATATCTTAAACTTGTCTGTTGACATGCAAAACATTTTGGGACTGTATCATCAGTGTACTAATGAATCCCATGTTGCTGTGTGTTTAAGGGTGTAGAAACAAGCTTAAAAGTGTCAGATTTGGTATGGGGGCCCATTGACTTCAAGATGTCTAAAAGACCCCAGTCTGTCTTTTCTATGGCCAGGGTAATGACTGACATGTTTTAGTGTAGTTTGGAACACGTCTATCTCATCTCAGACTCGGCTGGTCCCAGCCAAAGGCGTACTTTCTGTTTCCAGTGAATTCTGAGACAGTTGGTCCATTAGCATCCTGTGAAGTGTGTGAATCCAAGGTGAAACAGGGTAGCTAGTTGTGTTTAAACAACAGGGTGTCAGTTTTAACAATTTCAATCACACAAATCAACCTATTTTCCAGTCAAGACATCTTCTTTAAAAGGAATGGTTCTGGTTAATTTATCTTCAAAACGAATCCTGTCGGGGGGGTGTGTGTGTGTGTGTGCGCCTTGGATAGATAAGACAGTACATTGGCAGCAGAGCTTTTGGTGTGTGGGCGTGTGTTGTCAGTGAAGTACTGCATGTCTGAGAGTCCCGTGTGTGTGCGCTCTTAGGATAGATGATAGACAGTACATTGGCAGTAGCGTATTTGGTGTGTGTGTGTGTGTGTTGTCAGTGTAAGTACTGTATGTCTGATAGTCCATTGTGTACATAGTTAATCCACGTAGTCCGGGTAGCCATTTGAAGAGCTTGTTTAGCAGTCTTAAGGCTTGGTTATAGAAGCTGTTCAGGGTTGTGTTGGTTCCAGACGTGGTGCACTGTGGTTGCTCGAGTCTTTCACTATTTTTGGGACCTTCCTCTTGACACCGCCTGGTATAGTGGTCCTGGATAGCAGGGAGCTCTGCCCGGGTGATGTATTGGGCTGTAATCCGTGGTGGTTTGCTAACCCTGCCACATCTGACTGCCTGTTTTTTTTTTTTTTTTTAATTATGTTACTTTTAGAAACATTTAATTAGTTTGTCCTTTTATGATTCTTATAGAATCTGACATCAGGAAGTGTCATGTTTTCTCTCTGATACCTTATTATTTGACTTCATCTTTGTTTTGAAAGGTGCTTTGGTCCGACTGTTACTGGTTGGATCCCTGAAGGTCTATGTTTATTGATGTCTCTTCCTCTTTCTGATGGTTTGTTCTCTGAGGTGGAACAACTTCCACCTAGGGCAGGTCTGCCCAACCCTCTTCCTGGAGATCTACTGTCCTATAGGTTTTCAGTCCAACCCTAATTTAACATATCTGATTCAGCT
Source organism: Salmo salar (assembly GCF_965601325.2). Taxonomy (NCBI): domain Eukaryota; kingdom Metazoa; phylum Chordata; class Actinopteri; order Salmoniformes; family Salmonidae; genus Salmo; species Salmo salar. The sequence goes on from NC_138315.1 coordinate 46,997,956, forward strand.
AGTTAAGGTCTTGTTGAGCAGCGAATTAGTAGAATCAGGTGTGTTTAAATTAGCGTTGGACTGAAATTCCAACAGGACGGTAGATCTCTAGGAAGAGGGTTGGGCAGCCCTGGACTAGAGGTTTTTCACAACATTTTGTCAAAGTTAAACAAGGAAATAAGCAGCATAATTTGGATAAAATGTGACATGAAACAAAATGCATCAACCAATAACCATACCTTGCATCTGTCAAAGCCTCATAACCACAGCCAATGCAAATGTTTATCGTCTATGCTTTATACCTAGCTGACGTCTGACGCAGCTTTATAATTACCTGCTGTGAGTTAAGTAGTCCTGGTGAATAGTGTTCCCAAAAAATTGTCGCATTTATATCGTTGTGCATGCTGTACAATACTGAACATGCTGTAAACTATTGCTTCCAAATGGAGTTGAATTGATATTAAAGAAAGTATCTCATCTCATACCCCTTGCCCAGGTCTTTTATTGCATACTGACACTACCTTTTTCCCAGATCCATGATGTGAGCTTGACCTCTGTTACATTTGTGAAGGAAACGTTTTATTCAACCGTGAGTAACATCCACGTGTGGCTGTGAGAGTACGTGCTGCTACATGTACACAGTCACTAACTTTTGACACTGATTTTCTGTGTAGTCTGTTTCTTTATTAATCACACTGGGCGGGAAGTTGTGAACATGCTGCCGCATGTAGGTTATTGTTAGATTCTGGGTTAAACTTGGAACATTGTTCAACTCAGAAGTATCTTATTTAAAGAGTGATAGCGACTGGTTTTTACATTCGAAGTTGATGGTTATCTGTAGGAACCAGATGGCTTTGGAATGTGTTGGCTGGACAGGAGAAAGTCACAGGATTGCTATAGCGGATACGGGTGGTGATCTGAGGGTTAGGAAAATGAGGGGTTGACGTCAGGTCAGATCCCCTTAAAGGGAGAAATTATGGTTATTACCTTTCTGTCAAACGATACTAGATGTAAGGATTGGTGAGAAGGAGTGCCTACATTTGGTGTGTGTGTATATATATTACACAGACTTGAAGTCGGAAGTTTACATGCACCTTAGCCAAATACATTTAAACTGTTTTTCACAATTCCTGATATTTAATCCTAGTAAAAATTCCATGTCTTAGGTCAGTTGGGATCACCACTTTATTTTAAGAATGTGAAATGTCAGAATAATAGTGGAGATTTATTTCAGCTTTTCTTTCATCACATTCCCAGTGGGTCAGAAGTTTACATACACTCAATTAGTATTTGGTAGCATTGCCTTTAAATTGTTTTACTTGTGTCAAATGCTTCACGTAGCCTTCCACAAGCTTCCCACAATAAGTTAGATGAATTTTGGCCCATTCCTCCTGACAGAGCTGGTGTGACAGAGTCAGGTTTGTGGGCCTCCTTCCTTTCACACGCTTTTTCAGTTCTGCCAACAAACTTTAGAAAGGACTGAGGACCAGGGCCTTGTGATGGCCACTCCAATACCTTGACTTTGTTCTCCGTAAGCCATTTTGCCACAGCTTTGGAAGTATGCTTGGGGTCATTGTCCATTTGGAAGACCCAGTTGCGAGCAAGCTTTAACTTCTTGACTGATGTCTTGATGTTGCTTCAATATATCCACATCATTTTCCTGCCTCATGATGCCATCTATTTTGTGAAGTGCACCAGTCCCTCCCCCAGCAAAGCACCCCACAACATGATGCTGCCACCCCCGTGCTTCACGTGAGGAAGAACAGATATCACTAAGGTTCTGTCATTCCAACAGGGATGCATTGGCTGTTAGGTTGTGGATGAGGAGACTCAGCCTAGGAGAAAGGGTTTATTATCAGTGCTTGTGTGAAGAAAAAAAAAGTTTTTGTCCAAATTACAGCTGTAATGACCCTTTGGGAAGAATTAAACTTGGTTAAGCTTCTCTAGTGTCCATGAGTTATTTACTCTGATAAATTGGAACCTAGCACTATGCAGGGAACTGGTTGGCGCTTTGTATTCTGGAAGGTTTTGAAGAGTTCTATGTCAGTTGTTGTTCTATGTTCTCTGGAACTCTTCCAGTTGAAACAACATCAATAACCCATCTGCTGTGTCCCTGTGTTACACCAGAGCAGATAGAGGTGATTTCTAGATCATCTCTATATCCCAAACCTTTCCTGGAGTACCCCCAACCGTTCCACTCTTGTGATGCATTCAGGACGAGCACATCTGATTGAACTTGTAAAGGGCTTGATGATGAGTTCACCACTAGAATCCCATGTGCTGCTACTGGAATGGGTGAAGTAAGTGGAACGGCTGGGGGTAGTGCAAGACAGGGCAGCGTATCCCAACCCTGTCTGATTTTCTAACGTATTCTTATTGGATGTTCAGGGTCTGAAGCCTAAAGTGGTGGACTCTAGCAACAACCTGGTGATGCTGCCTGAGCTGGAGGCCTGGACGTGGTACTGTGTCATGATCCAGTCTCGCTACGACTACTACAACAAGACTAGCGTCTACACAGAACCCCAGTGCATGCAGACAGAGGGTAGGAATGAACACTTCACACTAAAGACTTGGAGATTGGTTTCCGAATTGCTTGACAAATTACCTACCTGTATATTGTGTGTGTGTAGAGATGCCAGAGAGCGTGTTTTACAGGAGCATTTACATAATAAGGCCACTAAAGTGTGACTGTCCTCGTCCTCAGGTGACACCCCGTACGGGCAGATCTTCCTGTACTTCCTGGTCTCCATGGTGGTGTGTTTCCTGCTCGTGTTGCTTCCCTCCTACGCCTTCTTCAGGTTCTACAGAGTCCTCAAAAACACCTTTTACCCCTCTATCCAGCTGCCTGCACACATCCAGGAGGTAGGCCTCACAAACGCTTACTCAACAGTAAACAGCATAACAGTAATATCCAGGTGTACCGTCCATCCTCTTGGTTGGTGGGTGTATCTGTTTGTTTAAGGGTGGTTGGGATTAAGCCATGACAATTATCATCTTTCTCTGCTCCGCCCAGCAGGGTCGTAGTGGTGGGGAGCCAATCAGGAGAGACCAGGAAGTGGGGAGTGTCGGTGGGGAGAGAGTCGGCCGACGAAAGACATCTGGACGAGGGGGTTGTGGATGTGTGTGTCTGAGGAAAAATGGAGAGAGGAGAGCTGGGTAGAAAGACCATCAATGATGGTTGGCGATTGGTAATGAGGAAATTAGTGGTCGCACAGAATGTTCTCAAGTCTCCGTCTTGCTGCCTCCTCAAAGGACACTGTGAAGATGATGACGTCTGAGCCAAAGACGCATCGTCACCTGTCCTGCCTGCATTAAAGGAAAAATCTACTCCAAAACTATCTTATGATATTGTTTCATTAGTCCACTGTTGATACAGACCCAAAATGTTTTGCATGTCAACAGATAAGTTTTCAAGATATTGGACTTTCAAGAAGCAAAGTGTCACCAGATTTTAAAATGCATCATTGTGTGGCAAGTGACACTTTGCTTCTTGAAAGTCCAATATCTTAAACTTGTCTGTTGACATGCAAAACATTTTGGGACTGTATCATCAGTGTACTAATGAATCCCATGTTGCTGTGTGTTTAAGGGTGTAGAAACAAGCTTAAAAGTGTCAGATTTGGTATGGGGGCCCATTGACTTCAAGATGTCTAAAAGACCCCAGTCTGTCTTTTCTATGGCCAGGGTAATGACTGACATGTTTTAGTGTAGTTTGGAACACGTCTATCTCATCTCAGACTCGGCTGGTCCCAGCCAAAGGCGTACTTTCTGTTTCCAGTGAATTCTGAGACAGTTGGTCCATTAGCATCCTGTGAAGTGTGTGAATCCAAGGTGAAACAGGGTAGCTAGTTGTGTTTAAACAACAGGGTGTCAGTTTTAACAATTTCAATCACACAAATCAACCTATTTTCCAGTCAAGACATCTTCTTTAAAAGGAATGGTTCTGGTTAATTTATCTTCAAAACGAATCCTGTCGGGTGTGTGTGTGTGTGTGTGTGTGCCTTGGATAGATAAGACAGTACATTGGCAGCAGAGCTTTTGGTGTGTGGGCGTGTGTTGTCAGTGAAGTACTGCATGTCTGAGAGTCCCGTGTGTGTGCGCTCTTAGGATAGATGATAGACAGTACATTGGCAGTAGCGTATTTGGTGTGTGTGTGTGTGTGTTGTCAGTGTAAGTACTGTATGTCTGATAGTCCATTGTGTACATAGTTAATCCACAAGTCCGGGTAGCCATTTGAAGAGCTATTTAGCGGTCTTGTTTAGCAGTCTTAAGGCTTGGTTATAGAAGCTGTTCAGGGTTGTGTTGGTTCCAGACGTGGTGCACTGTGGTTGCTCGAGTCTTTCACTATTTTTGGGACCTTCCTCTTGACACCGCCTGGTATAGTGGTCCTGGATAGCAGGGAGCTCTGCCCGGGTGATGTATTGGGCTGTAATCCGTGGTGGTTTGCTAACCCTGCCACATCTGAGTGCCTGTTTTTTTATTTTTATTATGTTACTTTTAGAAACATTTAATTAGTTTGTCCTTTTATGATTCTTATAGAATCTGACATCAGGAAGTGTCATGTTTTCTCTCTGATACCTTATTATTTGACTTCATCTTTGTTTTGAAAGGTGCTTTGGTCCGACTGTTACTGGTTGGATCCCTGAAGGTCTATGTTTATTGATGTCTCTTCCTCTTTCTGATGGTTTGTTCTCTGAGGTGGAACAACTTCCACCTAGAGCAGGTCTGCCCAACCCTCTTCCTGGAGATCTACTGTCCTGTAGGTTTTCAGTCCAACCCTAATTTAACATATCTGATTCAGCTAGTTAACCTCTTACATCTAGACGTTCCGCTAGCGGAACACCTCTCCAATATCCAATGATAGGGCGTGGCACGAAATACAAACTCCTCGAAAATCCGAAAACTTCCATTTTTCAAACATATTACTATTTTACACCATTTTAAAGACAAGACTCTCCTTTATCTAACCTCACTGTCCGATTTCAAAAAGGCTTTACAACGAAAGCAAAACATTAGATTATGTCAGCAGAGTACCCAGCCAGAAAATAGTTATGGATAGGGGGCAGTATTTTCACATCCGGATAAAAAACATACCCGATTTAATGTGGTTATTACTCCTGCCCAGAAACTAGAATATGCATATAATTGTTTGATTTGGATAGAAAACACCCTAAAGTTTCTAGATCTGTTTGAATGGTGTCTGTGAGTATAACAGAACTCATATGGCAGGACAAAACCTGAGAAGATTCTGTACAAGAAGTGCCCTCTCTGACCATTTCTTGGCCTTCTATAGCCTCTTTATCGAAAACAGAGGATCTCTGCTGTAACGTGACATTTTCTAAGGCTCCCATAGGCTCTCAGAAGGCGCCAGAACGTTGAATGATGACTCTGCAGTCCCTGGCTGAAAAACAGTAGCTCATTTGGATAGTGGTCGATCTGAGAACAATGAAACGGACGCGCACGTGAAGAGTCCATTTTACATTTTCAGTCTTTGAACGAAAACAACGTCGCCCGGTCGGAATATTATCGCTATTTTATGAGAAAAATCTCATAAAAATTGATTTGAAACAGCGTTTGACATGCTTTGAAGTACGGTAATGGAATATTTTGAATTTTTTTGTCACGACATGAGTCCGCGCGTCACCCTTCGGATAGAGACCTGAACGCACGGACAAAACAGAGGATATTTGAACATAACTATGGATTATTTTGAACCAAAACAACATTTGTGGATGAAGTAGAAGTCCTGGAAGTGCATTCTGACAAAGAACAGCATAGGTAATCCAATTTTTCTTATAGTAATTCTGAGTTTAGTGAACGCCAAACTTGGTGGGTGTCAAATTAGCTAGCCCGTGATGGCGAGCTATCTACTCAGAATATTGCAAAATGTGCTTTTGCCGAAAAGCTATTTTAAAATCTGACACCGCGATTGCATAAAGGAGTTCTGTATCTATAATTCTTAAAATAATTGTTACGTTTTTTGTGAACGTTTATCGTGAGTAATTTAGTAAATTCACCGGAAGTTTTCGGTGTGTTTGCTAGTTCTGAACGTCACATGCTAATGTAAAAAGCTGTTTTTTGATATAAATATGAACTTGATTGAACAAAACATGCATGTATTGTATAACATAATGTCCTAGGAGTGTCATCTGATAGAGATCATCAAAGGTTAGTGCTGCATTTAGCTGTGGTTTTGGTTTTTGTGACATTATATGCTAGCTTGAAAAATGGGTGTGTGATTATTTCTGGCTGGTACTCTCCTGACATAATCTAATGTTTTGCTTTCGTTGTAAAGCCTTTTTGAAATCGGACAATGTGGTTAGATTAACGAGAGTCTTGTCTTTAAAATGGTGTAAAATAGACATATGTTTGAAAAATTTAAGTAATAGCATTTTTAAGGTTTTTGAATATCGCGCCACTCGATTCCACTGGCTGTTGACTAGGTGGGACGATTTCGTCCCACATACCCGAGAGAGGTTAAACAGAGATTTTATTGTGTATCTCAGGAGAAGAGAGTGCAATTGGAAACAGAGGTGCAGTATATGTTGGACAATGGTATTGCGGAGCCATGTTATTCAAATTGGGCTTCACCCTGTCTTCTGGTCAAAAAGTCTGATTCCACTTTGACCTTGCACTGATTATAGAAAAGTTAACTTCTCTAGGTCCAGTGGGACGATTTCGTCCCACCTACGTAACAGCCAGTGGAATCCTGTGGCGCGTTATTCAAATACCTTAGAAATGCTATTACTTCAATTTCTGAAACATATGACTATTTTACACCATTTTAAAGACAAGACTCTCGTTAATCTAACCACACTGTCCGATTTCAAAAAGGCTTTACAACGAAAGCAAAACATTAGATTATGTCAGCAGAGTACCCAGACAGAAATAATCAGACACCCATTTTTCAAGCTAGCATATAACGTCACATAAATCCAAACCATAGCTAAATGCAGCACTAACCTTTGATGATCTTCATCAGATGACAATCTTAGGACATTATGTTATACAATACATGCATGTTTTGTTCAATCAAGTTCATATTTATCTGAAAAACCAGCTTTTTACATTAGCATGTGACGTTCAGAACTAGCATACTTCCGGTGAATTTACTAAATTACTCACGATAAACGTTCACAAAAAACATAACAATTATTTTAAGAATTATAGATACAGAACTCCTCTATGCACTCGCTATGTCCGATTTTAAAATTGCTTTTCGGTGAAAGCACATTTTGCAATATTCTCAGTAGATAGCCCGGCATCACAGGGCTAGCTATTTAGACACCCACCAAGTTTAGCACTCACCAAAATCAGATTTACTATAAGAAAAATGTTATTACCTTTGCTGTCTTTGTCAGAATGCACTCCCAGGACTTCTACTTCAATAACAAATGTTGGTTTGGTTCAAAATAATCTATAGTTATGTTCAATTATCCTCTGTTTTGTTCGTGCGTTCAAGACACTATCCGAATGGTAAAGAAGGGTGACGCGCACGATGCATTTCGTGACAGAAAATTCTAAATATTCCATTACCGTACTTCGAAGCATGTCAACCGCTGTTTAAAATCAATTTTTATGCCATTTTTCTCGTAAAAAAGCGATAATATTCCGACCGGGAATCTGTGTTTAGGTTCAAAGACGAAAGAAAATAAAAACATGGGGTCGACTCGTGCACGCGCCTCAGCCCATTGTCCTCTGATAGACCACTTAACCAAGGCGCTAAAGTTTTTCAGCCAGCGGCTGGAATTACATCATTCAGCTTTTTCCCGGGTTCTGAGAGCCTATGGGAGCCGTAGGAAGTGTCACGTTACAGCAAAGATCCTAAATGTTCAATAAACAGAGCCAAGAAGCCCAAGGAATGGTCAGAGAGGGTACTTCCTTTTTGGAATCTTCTCAGGTTTTTGCCTGCCATATGAGTTCTGTTATACTCACAGACATCATTCAAACAGTTTTAGAAACTTTAGGGTGTTTTCTATCCAAAGCCAATAATTATATGCATATTCTAGTTTCTGGGCAGTAGTAATAACCAGATTAAATCGGGTACGTTTTTTATCCGGCCGTGTAAATACTGCCCCCTAGCCCTAACAGGTTAACAATGTTACTAAAGCAGACCTTTACCCTCTTCCTAGGATGGAGGACTGTATTGATCAAGTTGGGTCAGCAAAGTATGTTAGCAAATTTGATCTTTTAAAGGGGTATTGGCAAGTACCCCTTAGCAAAAGAGCTTGTGAGATCGCTGCGTTTATAACTCCATCTGGTTTGTTCTCTTATACAGTGATGCCTTTCGGGTTGCGGAATGCTCCAGCCACCTTCCAGAGGCTGATGAATCGGGTGGTTTCAGGTCTGGAAGGGTGGGCCGTGTATTTGGACGACGTGGTCGTCTACACAGACTCTTGGGAGGAGCATGTCTGTAGAGTGCAAGCCCTGTTCGAAAGACTGGTGTGGGCCAGGTTGACTATCAATTTGGCAAAGTGTGAGTTTGCCAAAGCTACAGTCACATACCTAGGCAAGGTTGTTGGTCAGGGTGTTGTCTGTCCCGTGGAAGCCAAGGTTCAGGCTGTGAAGCAGTTCCCACAGCCCTCCACAAAGAAAGAACTGATGCGCTTCCTGGGAATGGCGGGGTACTACCGTGCTTTCTGTAAACTTTTTGGTAGTAGTGTCCCCCCTGACCAATCTGTTGAAGGCCAAGGCTGAATTTATCTGGTCCACCCAGTGTCAAGAGGCATTTGATGCAGTTAAGGCTCTATTGTGTTTGGCACCACCAAATTTTGGGAAACCTTTCAATTGCAGGTAGATGCCAGTCAAATCGGTGCTGGGGCTGTGCTTCTCCAGGAAAATGATGACAATGTTGAGTGTCCAGTCAGTTTCTTTTCCCGGAAATTTAATAAGTATCAGCAAAACTATTCTGTAATTGAAAAGGAGGCTTTAGGTCTCATTTGGGCTTTACAGCACTTCGAGGTCTATGTTGGTTCTGGCTTAACCCCTTTAACTGTGTTCACTGACCACAACCCCCTTATTTTTCTGAAGTCCCTGCAAAATCCCAACCAGCGCCTGACGCATTGGGCTTTGTTCTTGCAACCATTCAACCTGGATATTAGACACATTAGGGGTAAGGATAATATCATTGCTGATGCTCTGTCCCGTGCTCCTTTAGCCTAGTTTGTATTTTCTCTCTGCTGACCCCTGCGGGCTGTCTGCGCCTCTTTCCTCTTAATTTGCTCCCCAGGTACCAGGTCTGCTGAGTTTGAGGACGGACAGTCAGCTAGGGGACACAGGGCTACTGCTAGGAGCCGGGACTGGTATCCTTTTTTTTGTTTTTTGGGGGAATTTTGGATTGTTGTAAATATGTTGGGTCGTAATTTGGGTTGAGGGTGGGACCCTCATTTTTAAGGAGGGGGGTGTCATGGCTCCTCTGCAGTGCAGGGGCGGTTCCTCCTGCAGGCAGAGGAGGGTCATTAGTGATTGGAACTGGTGTGATTGGAGCCACCTGGGCTCAGGGTATAAAACTGCTCCACTAACCTCTCTCTCCCTGCTCCTCCAGGTATGATCCTGTTTTGTTTGTTCCTTTGAAGTTTTACGTAGTTTCCACTTAGTCATGTTCACACACACACATATTCACGCATCCATGCAATTTATATACACCCTACATTATGACATTTCCACACCTCATTCCCTTTTCTTTGTTTAGAGTTAATAGTTTTGTTTACAATAAAGAACCTTTTGAATTGGCCTATACCTGTTGTTGATGTCCCCTCATTTTTGCCACAGGCTATGAGCCGGCCTGTGACAATGTCATTTTCACTTTTTTCCCCATCTCCTCCATTGCCACAACCCTACATCCTCTTGAGGTAACTCAGCACTGTATATGCTTTCACATCAATGCTTTCAACATGTTGTTTAGAGTACAACATCTATCCTCTTTCATATGATGCATTAACCAATAAAGCAGCTGACCCCAACCCAACTATGATGTTAAAGTAGCTCCTAGACTCAACACTAGACCTAGACCCTGAATCCAACACTAACAAACTTTACCCTAACCTTATCCACTAGCTTAGCTAACGTTAGCCAAAACAAATTGCAATTCGTAACATATGAAATGGACATCTACATATGAATACATACCATACGAAACATAACATATGATACTCATTTGATTGTTACAGCTTTACGTTTACTATGTTCCGTCTACCCCTGAGTCCAGGTTGGAAGGACCTGTGGAAATAGAGGGGAGAGAGGCTGTCAAGATCAGGGATAAAGATATGCTATTAAACCTATTTGCATGGCAAGCTTTCCTCTTTGCATACCTAGGTAAGTTACAAGTTACATACAACTCTCCTTCCGTGGCGTCCAACTGCTCTTAAATGAAAGCAAAACTAAATGCATGCTCTTCAACCGATCGCTGCCCACACCTACCCACCCGCCAAGCATCACTACTCTGGACGGCTCTGACTTAGAATATGTGGACAACTACAAATACCTAGGTGTCTGGCTAGACTGTAAACTCTCCTTCCAGACTCACATTTAAGCATCTCCAATCCAAAATTAAATCTAGAATCGGCTTCCTATTTCACAACAAAGCAGCCTTCACTCATGCTGCCAAACATACCCTCATAGAACTGACTATCCTACCGATCCTCGACTTCGGTGATGCCATCTATAAAATAGCCTCAAACACTCTACTCAGCAAATTGGATGCAGTCTATCACAGTGCCATCCGTTTTGTCACCAAAGCCCCATATACTACCCACCACTGCGACCTGTATGCTCTCGTTAGCTGGCCCTCACTACATTTTCGTCGCCAGACCCACTGGCTCCAGGTCATCTATAAGTCGTTGCTAGGTAAAGCCCCGCCTTATCTCAGCTCACTGGTCACCATAGCAGCACCCACCCGCAGCACGCGCTACAGGAGGTATATTTCACTGGTCACCCCCAAAGCCAATTCCTCCTTCGGCCGCCTTTCCTTCCAGTACTCTGCTGCCAATGACTGGAACGAACTGCAAAAATCACTGAAGCTGGAGACTCATACAGTGAGGGAAAAAAGTATTTGATCCCCTGCTGATTTTGTACGTTTGCCCACTGACAAAGAAATTATCAGTCTATAATTTTAATGGTAGGTTTATTTGAACAGTGAGAGACAGAATAACAAAAAAATCCAGAAAAACGCATGTCAAAAATGTTAACAATTGATTTGCATTTTAATAAGAGGTCATACAATAAGTTTTGTAGTGATTCATATGTTGATGATGTAAAGAATATTTGCTGGTCTGTGGTGTGTAATGAGGAGCAACCAGACGCTGCACTTGACACATTTATGAAACTACTTATTCCAGCTACTAACACAGCCATGAAGAAAATTACTAAAAACTGTTAAATCTCCTTGGATTGATGAGGAATTGAAAAATGTTATGGTTGAGAGGGATGAGGCAAAAGGTATGGCAAATAAGTCTGGCAGCACAACTGATTGGCAAACATACTGAAAATTAAGAAATGTGACTAAACTAAATAAAAAAGAAAGTATACTATGAAACAAAGCTAATGATAGTAAAAAGCTTTGGAGCACCCTAAATGACATTTTGGGGGAAAATGCCAACTTCATTGAATCAGATGGCTCATTCATCACAAAACCCACTGATATTGCCAAATGCTTTAATGACTTTTTCATTGGCAAGATAAGCAAACTTAGGGATGACATGACAGCAACAAACGCTGACACTACACATCCAAGTATATCTGACCAAATTATGAAAGACAAGAATTGTACTTTTGAATTACGGTAAGTCAGTGTGAAAGAAATGTATTGTCTATCAACAATGACAAGCCACCAGGATCTGAAAATCTGGATGAAAAATTACTGAGGATAATAGCGAATGATATTGCCACTCCTATTTGCCACATCTTCAATTTAAGCCTACTAGAAAGTGTGTGCCCTCAGGCCAGGAGGGAAGCTAAAGTCATTCCGCTACCCAAGAATAGTAAAGCCCCCTTTACTGGCTCAAATAGCCAACCAATCAGCCTGTTACCAATCCTTACTTCTGGAAGAAATTGTGTTTGACCAGATACAATGCTATTTCACAGTAAACAAATTGACAACAGACTTTCAACACGCTTATAGGGAAGGACACTCAACAAGCACGGCACGTAAACAAATGTCTGATGATTGGCTGAGAGAAATTGATGATAAAATGATTGTGGGGGCTGCCTTGTTAGACTTCAGTGCAGCTTTTGACATTATCGATCATAGTCTGCTGCTGGAAAAACTTGTGTTATGGCTTTACGCCCCCTGTTATATTGTGGATAAAGAGTTACTTGTCTAACAGAACGCAGAGGGTGTTCTTTAACCTCTCTTGGGTAGGGGGCAGTATTTTCACATCCGGATGAAAAGCGTGCCCAAAGTAAACTGCCTGTTACTCAGGCCCAGAAGCTAGGATATTCATATAATTGGTAGATTTGGATAGAAAACACTCTAAAGTTTCTATAACTGTTAGAACTATGTCTGTTAGTATAACAGAACTGATATGGCAGGCAAAACCTAAGGACAAACCATCCCCCCCAAAATAAATCAGCCTACCACTTTTACTATAAGGCGAAATCCTCCCAGATTGCAGTTCCTAGGGCTTCCACTAGATGTCAACAGTCTTTATAAAGAGTTTCAGGCTGGTTTTTGGAAAAATGAGCCAGAAATTGTAGTTTTTCTAGGTGGCTCCCATTTTGGCTGTAGTGTTTCCAAGCGCGTGAATGAGAGCGCGTTCTTTGGTATTTTTCTCCGGTAAAGACAATAACGATTCTCCGTCTTAAATTATATCATTTATTTACGTACTAGGATACATAAGGTTTGATTATAAACATTGTTTGACTTGTTTGGAAAAGTTTATTAGTAACGTTTGGGATTCATTTTGTATGCATTTTGATGGAGGGAAACTGGGTGGATTATTGACTGAAGCGTGCCAGATAAACTGAGTTTTTATGGATATAAAGAAGGACATTATCGAACAAAAGGACCATTTGTGATGTATCTGGGACATTTTGGAGTGCCAACAGAAGATCATCAAAGGTAAGGCATTTATTATATCGCTATTTCTGACTTTCGTGGCGCACCTGCCTGGTTGAAACATGTTTTTCATGCTTTTGTATGCGGGGCGATGTCCTCAGATAATCACATGGTGTGCTTTCGCCGTAAAGCCTTTTTGAAATCTGACACAGCGGCTGGATTAACAAGAAGCTTTATTTTGATGTATTACACTTGTGATTTTATGAAAGTTAAATATTTATAATTCTGTAGTTTGAATTTCGCGCTCTGCAATTTCACCGGGATGTTGGCCAGGAGGGACGCTACCATAGTTGAGGTGTTGAGGTGAGGTGTTGAGGTGACTAAACTGCTTGGAGTAACCCTGGATTGTAAACTGTCATGGTCAAAACATATTGATACAACAGCAACTAAGATGGGGAGAAGTCTGTCCATAACAAAGCTCTGCTCTGCCTTCTTAACAACACTATCAACACGGCAGGTCCTACAGGCCCTAGTTTTGTCGCACCTAGACAACTGTTCAGTAGTGTGGTCAGGTGCCAGAAAAAGGGACTTCGGAAAATTGCAATTGGCTCAGAACAGGGAAGCTGGCACTTAAATGTACACAGAGAGCTAATATTAATATTATGCATGTCAATCTCTCCTGGCTGAAAGTGGAAGACAGATGGACTTCATCATTACTTGTTTTTGTAAGAGGTGTTGACAAGCTGAATGTACCGAGCTGTTTAAAATACTAGCACACAGCTCGGACACCCATGCATACCCCACAAGACATGCCACCAGAGGTCTCTTCACAGTCCCCAAGTCCAGAAGAGACTATGTGAGGCACACAGTGCTACATAGAGCCATGACTACATGGAACTCTATTCCACATCTGGTAACTGATGCAAACAGTAGAATCAGATTTAAATAGCAAGTAAAAATACACCTTATGGAACAGCGGGGACTGTGAAGAGACACAAACGGTACAGACCCACGCAGACAGTACGCACACATTGTTGTATGGGGATATTGAACATTTTGTGTTGTGGCTATGTGGTAGTGTAGAGATGTTATATGATGTAGTTTTATCTTTAGCTCATTCAGTACAAACATAGTTCACTGTTTAATCTGTTGTTTTATATGTAATGTGGGTGCTTTGGTGTGTTTGGACCCTAGGAAGAGTAGCTGCTGCCTTGGCAGGAACTAATGGGGATCCATAATAAACCCCAGGAAGAGTAGCTGCTGCCTTGGCAGGAACTAATGGGGATCCATAATAAACCCCAGGAAGAGTAGCTGCTGCCTTGGGAGGAACTAATGGGGATCCATTATAAACCCCAGGAAGAGTAGCTGCTGTCTTGGCAGCAGATAATGGGGATCCATAATAAACCCCAGGAAGAGTAGCTGCTGTCTTGGCAGCAGATAATGGGGATCCATAATAAACCCCAGGAAGAGTAGCTGCTGTCTTGGCAGCAGATAATGGGGATCCATAATAAACCCCAGGAAGAGTAGCTGCTGTCTTGGCAGCAGATAATGGGGATCCATAATAAACCCCAGGAAGAGTAGCTGCTGTCTTGGCAGCAGATAATGGGGATCCCTAGTTAATACAAATACAAAGTGTATAGATTGATGAGGATGTTTTTTTTTTTTAAATCCATTTTAGAATATGGCTGTAATGTAACAAAATGTGGAAAAAGTCAAGGGGTTTGAATACTTTCCGAATCCACTGTAGACCCATCTCTGATGATCCATGACGTCTTGACTGCTGCGTCACAAGCTAAATACAAAAACGCCATTTTCCATAAGCTATTTGGAGTGTCTCGTATCAGTCAGCTCATAATGAGAACTCTCTCTGATGACTTAAGTGTTTCCACCATTCCATTGCCCTATACTCATGATATCATAAAATGCCAGTGTACCAAGGCCAATAATGAATAAAAGGCATTATTGATCATTATCATACACATAAAGGTCACATAAATAAACACATTACACCAGGGTTCACCGACTGGCGGTGATTGTATTTGGCCCCCCAAGTTCTCAGTCAAATTGTTTATTTCATTTTGAACAGCAGGAAATCAGCTCGTAGTGATTTTAATTCAAGGAATCTGCTCCCAATTATTCCCAGGCATAATAGAGAGGAACATGTGATCGTATAGAAATGTATGCAAGGTTTCAATTTGCATACGATCACAAATGATTTGTAAATATGTTTTCCGGCCCCCAAGAGATAAAATCCGGCCTG
This sequence comes from Salmo salar, assembly GCF_965601325.2. NCBI lineage: Eukaryota > Metazoa > Chordata > Actinopteri > Salmoniformes > Salmonidae > Salmo > Salmo salar. The sequence goes on from NC_138315.1 coordinate 47,013,189, forward strand.
CAGCTGAATCTAGTAGATGACCCCTGCATTACACTAAATAGCTCTTAGTTATTTATTCATCCCTGTGATGAAATGCTAAGTCCCTGATGTCAGTTAGACTATTATTTCTCACTAAGAGATACGTCCTCTTCTCTGCCATCCATTGTTGTCCTCTTTCTTCCTCACATCAGTCTTTCACCCATATCTTCCCCATCCACTTCAAGAGCTTTGTGATTGGGTGCAGCCGACATTAAAGGCGAGTCGAGACTGACTGATCAACAAATCACCTTGCATCATAAACAACAACTTAATATTATTTATACATCGGCCTGTCAGTCGCGGTGTTGATGCTCTCGAACACTGCCTTTCTTTGTATTGTCAGTCAGTCTGGTTTATGTGCATTATGTTGTTCCGTCCACCAGAGGGAGCTCTCTCTCCATCTGTCCCCCCAGGCATGATGCTGACCTCATGGTACACCTCATCAGGCTGGGGGCTGCTCTGCAAGGCCAGGATGGAGGAGCACTGAGGAGCCAACAGGTACTGCATGGGGTGGGGAGGGGAGAGGTTGGTCACACTAAAGGCGTCAGCTTGCAAACCGAATTAGTGTGCTCGCATACTCCCTTAAAAGATCTTCACTTAAAAAATGAGAACAAAAACAGAATTCTAGAATTAATAGACAGAATGAATCTAATATAACTCAAGAAATCTAACATTCATTTTGATATTTTTTGCAGAAGAGATCAGAAGAGTCACGCAATTTTAATTCTAAGATCTTTGGGGCAGAATTTCTCAAGTGACAAAATGTGCATGAAAAGGATTTGTCTCTTGTTGAAAGACAAACACTTAATTTAAGAATCCCTACTGTTGACCAATCACAGACAAGGTGTGTAGACTTCGGCTACCAACTTCGGCTTGCCTAGAGAAAAAATGTTGTGTGCACAAAGAGCCCCCCCCCCAAAAAAACTGTTGACGAAGACTAAACCGAACGAAAAAGTCACAAAATGTTGTCATAATATATGCACAAACTGTTCTGAACTGTTTCAGATGGGAAGCACGAGGATGCCTTAAAGGCCTTTAATACTTTAAAGGTCTTTCAGACTAATCTCTTTAAAGGTCTTTCAGACTAAAGGTCTTTCAGACTAATCTCTTTAAAGGTCTTTCAGACTAATCTCTTTAAAGGTCTTTCAGACTAATCTCTTTAAAGGTCTTTCAGACTAAAGGCCTTTCAGACTAATCTCTTTAAAGGTCTTTCAGACTAAAGGCCTTTCAGACTAAAGGTCTTTCAGACTAATCTCTTTAAAGGTCTTTCAGACTAAAGGTCTTTCAGACTAATCTCTTTAAAGGTCTTTCAGACTAATCTCTTTAAAGGCCTTTCAGACTAAAGGTCTTTCAGACTAATCTCTTTAAAGGTCTTTCAGACTAATCTCTTTAAAGGTCTTTCAGACTAAAGGTCTTTCAGACTAATCTCTTTAAAGGTCTTTCAGACTAATCTCTTTAAAGGTCTTTCAGACTAATCTCTTTAAAGGTCTTTCAGACTAATCTCTTTAAAGGTCTTTCAGACTAAAGGTCTTTCAGACTAATCTCTTTAAAGGTCTTTCAGACTAATCTCTTTAAAGGTCTTTCAGACTAAAGGTCTTTCAGACTAATCTCTTTAAAGGTCTTTCAGACTAAAGGTCTTTCAGACTAATCTCTTTAAAGGTCTTTCAGACTAATCTCTTTAAAGGCCTTTCAGACTAATCTCTTTAAAGGTCTTTCAGACTAATCTCCTTAAAGGTCTTTCAGACTAATCTCTTTAAAGGTCTTTCAGACTAATCTCCTTAAAGGTCTTTCAGACTAATCTCTTTAAAGGTCTTTCAGACTAATCTCTTTAAAGGTCTTTCAGACTAATCTCCTTAAAGGTCTTTCAGACTAATCTCCTTAAAGGTCTTTCAGACTAATCTCTTTAAAGGTCTTTCAGACTAATCTCTTTAAAGGTCTTTCAGACTAATCTCTTTAAAGGTCTTTCAGACTAATCTCTTTAAAGGTCTTTCAGACTAAAGGCCTTTCAGACTCTTTCATTAAAAGGCCTTTAAAACTAATCTCAATTAACCCAAAACTAAAATCTTGCATAATTTGGTCATATTTTATTTATTTAACTAGGCAAGTCAGTTAAGAACAATTCTTATTTATAATGACGGCCTACCAAAAGGCAAAAGGCCTCCTGCGGGGACGGGGGCTGGGATTAAAAATACAAATAAATTAAATAAAAATATAGGACAAAACACACATCACGACAAGAGAGACAACACTACACTACATAAAGAGACACCTAAGACAACAACATAGCATGGCAGCAACACAACATGACAACAACATGGTAGCAACAACACAAAGGGCAAGAAGGTAGAGACAACAATACATCACGCAAAGCAGCCACAACTGTCAGTAAGAGTGTCCATGATTGATTCTTTGAATGAAGAGATTGAGATTAAACTGTCCAGTTTCAGTGTTTGTTGCAGCTCGTTCCAGTCGCTACCTGCAGCGAATTGAAAAGACGAGCGACCCAGGGATGTGTGTGCTTTGGGGACCTTTAACAGAATGTGACTGGCAGAACAGATGCTCATTTATGTTTAAGCATTCTGTCCACAAGAGATTAGACTAAAACCATTCATTATTACGTCAAGATAGAACAGGACTCACTGATACATGGAACTCAGCCAAAGACACGGCCTCATTGATAACAGGACACACTGATACATGGAACTCAGCCAAAGACACGGCCTCATTGATAACAGGACACACTGATACATGGAACTCAGCCAAAGACACGGCCTCATTGATAACAGGACACACGTGATACATGGAACTCAGCCAAAGACACGGCCTCATTGATAACAGGACACACTGATACATGGAACTCAGCCAAAGACACGGCCTCATTGATAACAGGACACACTGATACATGGAACTCAGCCAAAGACACGGCCTCATTGACAGTCCTTTTTTTTTTCTTTTTCTAAACAGCAGCATGAACATGTCATTTATGGGTTAGAAAAAGAACAAATAATAGTTACTACACACAAAGAAACAGTGTATTATTCATTAAAACACACTGATCATGCGCCATACTGACCACTGTGAAATGTCCAGGCAGCTTGACCTTGGGTCTGAGGAAGCTGACCACCCTGTAGCAGTGCCAGAATGCTAGAACCACCAGCGGCACTGACACAGCCATCACCACAAACATCACCAGGGCCATCACCCAGGGCCTGTCCTTGGCTGCAGAGGGTTTGGGGTTGGAAAAGGGGACACCAGGGACGAAGAATTGAGTTGAGCAAGAGTAGACTTGTACTCGGAGAATCATTGAAGGCAGCAATCTAATACTCATAATTTGTGTTTTTAACAGATAAAAGGGAGGACAAGAAAGAGGGAGAGATGGCGCTCACCCTTAGGGGTGCTCTCACACGTAACGTTGCTGGGCTGGCTTTGTTTGAAGAACCTTTCGGTTACCACCCAGACCTGAAAACAGTACCTGGTCCATTGCTCCAGCTCCAAGACCACTTTATGCAGTTGGATGCCCGTCATCCGTTTGGCCTGCAGGGGGGTGATAGAGGAGTAGTGAGGAAGCATTGAGCGCCTCACAATGAGTATGTTTTACATGCATATTAACATTATGCATTAGTCATGTAAACACCTTACTCTGATTATCTTAAAATCGGCGTACAGTCAAAATAAAAGTAAGCATACGCCGATTAAAACATCTGGTTTTCTGAGCCATCTTTTGAATTATTAGGACATGTAGACCTTCAAATCGGCGTTCCAGCAGTGTAATTGATCTGCGCATGGGCGAGCACCAGCCGAGCCATCCTCCCTCTTTAGCGCGATGTAAGTGAGTTCAGGAACAACTGAATGTATGTGTCTCAGAAGTAGCTTTCACGTACAGTACAAATCTTGGTAACACTTCATTTTAAAGGATCTTTACTACACTGCAATCACACATGAATTTACACTGTAACAACTATTGTAGTTAACAGTAACAACTCCTAGTAGTAATTGCAGTATGTAATTACAGAGGTGTAACAATGAATGCTTGTTACCATGCTTGTTACAAATGGGCAGGTTTCCCACTAAATTCACCAACTTAGTGTTTTTGCTTCTTATCAGCTGCATACAAGCCACAACTGTCACAAAGGTTGTGACCCCTCGTCGGTGTGCTGGATGCCTGAGAGATTATAGCCTTTACCAAAAAAGATTGCAATAACAGTGCAATAACTGCAGTCGACTGTGGTATTTTGGACACAGTAATTGCAGAATAACTACAGTTACACTGCAAAAGTACTGCAGAAAAAAATATATTATTTTGGATGCAGTATTTGTAGCGTACTGCACTATAACTGCATTTATACTGCAGTGTACTGCGGTTATACTGCACTGTGAGGGAGCCTATGCTCAATAGGCTCTAATTACTTACCCTTGAATGTGCACTGTTCATCCTATACTGTGTCTTCACTCAGTGTTGTTGCTAGCACTTGACCCCAAAATAAAGTTAACTTGGTTGAGCTGGCAAAAACAGATCAGTAGGTCAATCTCACTGACTGGGATCTAATATGGGTGGCATCCCAGATGTGAAAAAACACACTGTTTCAAAGCATAGTACATTTAATGTTTTGACTAAGTACAATGTAATTACTAGGTTTTACACAGGCTGTAGCTAGTTAAAATGAAGTTTATCTTGAGTGGCCCTCATTTTAAAGCTTCCGGAAGTTTCACTTCACAACAAGGTACAGAAATTAAGTGAATTCTGGAATTAAACTTCCAGAAGCTTTAAAATGAGGGCCAGATTGTCAGAATGGATCTTGTACTGTATGAGTACACATTTAGTTACAAGTAAGTACACCTCAAGATACACTTCACTTCAACTAGCTAACTAGCTACATCCTGTGTAACTCCTAGTAATTACATTGTACTTAGGCAAACATTTAAATGTATTATGCTTTGAAACAGGGTATTTATCCTCATCTGGAATGACCAAGTTAACCCAGATTGGTACACTTTATTTTGGTGGCAAGCGCTAGCAATAACATTGAGTAGAGATATATTTCCAACAGTGCACTTTCATGGCTAAGTAATCAGAGCCTATTGAATAAAATCTATTGGACACCCAGCGCACCGACGAGGGGTCACAACCTTTGCGACAGTTGTAACTGTATGCAGCTGAGAAGAAACTAAACACTAAGTTGGTGAATGTATTGGGCAACCGGCCCATTTATAACAAGCATGGAAAACAAGCATTGATTCTTACACCTTTTTGTAATTACAGACCACAATTACTGCCATGTATGTCGTTACAGTTAACTACAATACTCGTTATAGTGTAATTACACATGCCGCTAATACACTTATAGTGTAATTACATAAGGGTCACTAATAAGGACCCCTTAAAATGAAGTGTTAGCCAAACTTTATACGTCCAAACTCAAATATACTTCCCAAAAACTAACATGATTGCTGTGGCATAATATTATTTTGATTGACGATTTTCTGCATTTATCAGAGTGCCATCCGGTAGTCTGATTTCAGATGTATCCATGTTAAGAGGATTATTAGGGAAATTGTTCTTCTTGCAAAGCATGTAAACGTTTTAATCAAACGATTATATGAATCTATCCACAATAATCCCATTATTGTGTGCATGTAACCGTACTCAATGTGTCACCAGATGATCACCCCCACGGTTATAAAGTTTACCATTGGCAGATGGAAAGTAGTTTCTGTGCCCAGACCCTAAACCTGCATCTCATACTCCTTATTGGCTACTGTCACTATGACATCAGATGTGAAAGATCAGGCAAACTGCTTTACTTTGTCTTTCCATTCCTCAAATCCCCTGGCTGTAGGCAGTGGAAATTACACTCCAGATGTATAATCCCAGATGGAAAGTAAAATGGCCACCATACCCTCTTCTCCTGGCCCTCCTTCCAGTAGGTGATGTTAAAGGTTGCATGATTGTAGATCTCTTTAAACTCAGAGATCCTGAGCACTGGGTCTTCGATGCTCACTTCAATGTTTGCACCACTGGAGACTAGAGTGACACTGGGAGGGCCTAAAGTGGCTGTGGAGAGAAACAGAGAGACATGGGAAAGAAAGTGACCTAAAGGAAGTGGCAACCTCTCAGGGGTAAAGAAATGACATGGCGCCTGCTAGTGGATCACCATAGTCCATTAATGAGCAAAAGCTGTCACGCTCCAGTCTGCAATCATACACTCTGCTTCGCCCTAACCTCTGGTTTAACAGTACCTGTTATTACACTTTCATACCCATCTCTAGTGCACTGCAAGAACTACTATGAAATGCTCATGTATTTCTCATGTGCTATGTATAGGTTATGAATGTGTTATGAAGTCCCTATGTAGATTGACGTTACAGATGGGTAACTAGGAACTCACTGTGTTCATCCATGATAAACTCCTTAGTCTCCACCCAGTGAGATGTCTCTCCCTCTCGTTCTGCCCTCACTTGGAAAGTGTACACTCCAAATTTGTTTAGATGACTGGTGAAGTCACAGCACAGGGCTGTAGTATTCCAACATACATACTGGTAGCTGCTCCTGACGCTTTTCCTGTGTTCAAAACAAGACATCACTCTATTGTTATTGCGGTAGACTAATGTTGCCAGTGTTTGTAAGGTGTTTGTCCAGTGTTTGTTTGTCCAGTGTTTGTCCAGTGTTTGTTTGTCCAGTGTTTGTCCAGTGTTTGTTTGTCCAGTGTTTGTCCACTGTTTGTTTGTCCAGTGTTTGTCCAGTGTTTGTCCAGTGTTTGTTTGTCCAGTGTTTGTCCACTGTTTGTTTGTCCAGTGTTTGTCCAGTGTTTGTCCAGTGTTTGTCCAGTGTTTGTATGCTGTTTGTTTGTCCAGTGTTTGTATGCTGTTTGTTTGTCCAGTGTTTGTCCAGTGTTTGTACGTTGTTTGTTTGTCCAGTGTTTGTCCAGTGTTTGTCCAGTGTTTGTCCAGTGTTTGTTTGTCCAGTGTTTGTACGCTGTTTGTTTGTCCAGTGTTTGTCCAGTGTTTGTCCAGTGTTTGTACGCTGTTTGTTTGTCCAGTGTTTGTCCAGTGTTTGTCCAGTGTTTGTACGCTGTTTGTTTGTCCAGTGTTTGTCCAGTGTTTGTCCAGTGTTTGTTTGTCCAGTGTTTGTACGCTGTTTGTTTGTCCAGTGTTTGTCCAGTGTTTGTCCAGTGTTTGTCCAGTGTTTGTACGCTGTTTGTTTGTCCAGTGTTTGTCCAGTGTTTGTCCACTGTTTGTTTGTCCAGTGTTTGTCCAGTGTTTGTACGCTGTTTGTTTGTCCAGTGTTTGTCCAGTGTTTGTCCAGTGTTTGTCCAGTGTTTGTACGCTGTTTGTTTGTCCAGTGTTTGTACGCTGTTTGTTTGTCCAGTGTTTGTCCAGTGTTTGTACGCTGTTTGTTTGTCTGAAACCCATTCTGACAAGTATTGTGTAAAAATAAAAAATAAATAAAAGTGAAATAGTTGCACCTATTCCTTATAAATATAGTAAGTGTATGTTGATGTGTGTGTGTGTGTGTGTGTGTATGTTGATGTGTGTGTGTGTGTGTGTGTATGTTGATGTGTGTGTGTGTGTGTGTGTATGTGTGTGTGTGTGTGTGTGTGTGTGTGTATGTGTGTGTGTGTGTGTGTGTGTGTGTGTGTGTGTGTGTGTGTGTGTGTGTGTATGTGTGTGTGTGTGTATGTGTGTGTGTGTGTGTGTATGTGTGTGTGTGTGTATGTTGATGTGTGTGTGTGTGAGAGAGAGGGTGTATGACACAGATTCTTCTGGGGAAGACTACTTGTGGGTGTGTGTCATTTCTCCTCTTTCCCAGCACCCATAGCAGGAAGTGTGCCGTATTTAAATGTTCACCCTCACTTGGTTGTGTTGTTTGGCAGTGTTCATATTACCACTTGTATTCTGATCTGTAGGTGAGCTTTTCCGTGTGGTTCTGAGGGGGATCCCACTCCAACACTAGTCCCATGTTGACGGAGTTAATCCTAATGTTACTGGGACTTGGAAGTTCAGCTAACACTGCTGTAAAAGCACAGTTATACACAGTTGAACATACTGACAAATACACATCATTCAGGGGGATTACAGGCTTTAGATAAACAAGGGTATTGAGTCAGATGGGGGAAATGGTATTGTATATGTCTTGGATGTTAAGTCCATTCCACTGTGCTTCCTCGAGATGAACACTCTTGACCACATATAGTATGTGGGTAAAACCTTAAGCCTATGTGTATGTATATATTTAGCGTACATCATCAGTATGTCAATGTAACAGAGTCCAAAATGTGAAGTGTTTCCATTGGTTGCCACTATTGACAGTAAAAGAGATTAAGAAATGTATAAGTGCTAAATAAATGTAACCTATAAAAGACTGAAATTATCACGAAATATCAACAACAAAAAACTATCGTAAACCAGTCGTATTATTGAATGGCTTAAAACATTCATCTACAATCAAAGCCAATCGATTTACAGCACGTTAGTAGACTATGCGATGGTAAGGTCGAAAGAGAAATACTGACCTGTCATTCCATGTAAAGTTAAGCATAATAGTTTGACAAACAAGATAGTAAACACCGTAGATTGCATGTTGCCCAAGAGATGTTCTGAATGGTTCCGTTGGCTAGATTTGCTTCTGGCCGCTCTTGAGAGTTTATTGTGTACTTTCTGAATGTACTTTCTGAATGGGCGGAGAATTGCGGGGAAGCGAAACCAAGCTGAGTGATATAAATTCAGAAAAAGTCTAGGCAGGTTTCCAATGAAACAAGTTTATTCGATAATGTCGGAAAAAAACCTTTAGGCTCGTTTAGATTAACGGAAACGGCAGATATATGATTCATTAAAAAAAATATCGACAAAAATGTGTATCCGTTCGACAGGGGTGGATCTTTATTTTGTCTTACTTTATTGCAACAAATTATGATGGAATTAACAGTGTTTTTCGAATAAATGATTGCCTAATACCTTTGAAAGAAAGCAGGGCACGTGATGTTTCGCCTTAACTATATAGTTTCACTCCACATTTCATTCGAAATGCCTACTGCTTGTCAAGTAATTTTTCGAATCTAAAAATTATATTTATTTGTCAAGTATTGTTCCGACTTGCAAGATTGCCTGAACTGCCGCTTCACCTTGCTTTTTGTAGCGTTACATTCGTTACTTTGATTTCCGAGTCAAAACGGAAAACGGCTCATTTATTGTTCCCGAATTTGAAAAACGGGAAATAGATTTGTTTCTCATTTATGGTGTCAAAATTAGACAGGGAATAATGGAAAACAAATAACAATATTTATTACATTTTTATTTTCGTTTTGTTCCTACCAAGAAGTACACGTCCCCTCATAGAATATTCATGGTGCTTTAGGAGAGTGTGTTTACAGCCTAGGTTGTCAGTACAAAGAAAGCATTCGACTGTGAGTGTGACAGGAAAATCTAAATACTCATGTTAGTTATGTTGTAGAACTTATTATGAAGTTAGCATGTCAATGTAATAAAGTCAACAACAAGTGAACAAAGTTGGCTTGCATTAGCGGCTAGCTAGCTACTGACTAGTTAGCAGGCTGGCTAGCTAGCCCTACCTGGTTACTGGCTATAGCTAGAAGTATCTATGGAAGTAAATTAGTCCCTAAACCTGCTACAAGCTGAAGATGCCCAGCCAGAGCTACCTGCTTCAGAAACGTCAGTTTTCTCCATTACTTTATGTAGCTAACTACTGTCTGGCTAGACTGTAAACTCTCCTTCCAGACTCACATTAAACATCTCCAATCCAAAATTAAATCTAGAATCAGCTTCCTGTTTCGCAACAAAGCCTCCTTCACTCACGCTGTAAAACTGACCATCCTACCGATCCTCGACTTCGGCGATGTCATTTACAAAATAGCCTCCAACACTCTACTCAGCAAATTGGATGCAGTCTATCACAGTGCCATCCGTTTTGTCACCAAAGCCCCATATACCACACACCACAGCGACCTGTATGCTCTCGTTGGCTGGCCCTCGCTACATATTCGTCGCCAAACCCACTGGCTCCAGGTCATCTATAAGTCTTTGCTAGATAAAGCCCCGCCTTATCTCAGCTCACTGGTCACCATAACAACACCCACCCGTAGCACGCTCTCCAGCAGGTATATCGCACTGGTCATCCCCAAAGCCAATTCTTACTTTGGCCGCCTTTCTTTCCAGTTTTGGAGACGTATATTACCCTCACTAACTTTAAGCATCAGCTATCTGAGCAGCTGACCGATCGCTGCAGCTGTACATAGCCCATCTGTAAATAGCCCATCCAATCTACCTACCTCATCCCCATATTGTTTTTATTTACTTTTCTGCTCTTTTGTACACCAGTATTTCTACTTGCACATCATCATCTGCACCTCTATCACTCCAGTGTTAATTTGCTAAATTGTAATTACTCCGCTACTATGGCCTATTTATTGCCTTACATCCTCACACCATTTGCACACACTGTATATAGACTTTTTCTATTGTGTTATTGACTGTACGCTTGTTTATTCCATGTGTAACTCTGTGTTGTTGTCTGTGTCGCACTGCTTTGCTTGGTTTTCATTATTGTGGATGGTTGGTTTTCATTATTGTGGGGACTACGTTATATTGTGGACGGTTGGTTTTCATTATTGTGGGGACTGCGTTATATTGTGGACAGTTGGTTTTCATTATTGTGGGGACTGCGTTATATTGTGGATGGTTGGTTTTCATTATTGTGGGGACTGTGTTATATTGCGGATGGTTGGTTTTCATTATTGTGGGGACTGTGTTATATTGCGGATGGTTGGTTTTCATTATTGTGGGGACTGTGTTATATTGCGGATGGTTGGTTTTCATTATTGTGGGGACTGTGTTATATTGCGGATGGTTGGTTTTCATTCCATAGCCATAGTCCATAGCCTTCATCTTCCTCCACAGATCCTCCTCGTGTATGGTCTGGGACAGATCTTGTCCCCAGTGTATGGTCTGGGACAGATCTTGTTCCCAGTGTATGGTCTGGGACAGATCTTGTCCCCAGTGTATGGTCTGGGACAGATCTTGTTCCCAGTGTATGGTCTGGGACAGATCTTGTCCCCAGTGTATGGTCTGGGACAGATCTTGTTCCCAGTGTATGGTCTGGGACAGATCTTGTCCCCAGTGTATGGTCTGGGACAGATCTTGTCCCCAGTGTATGGTCTGGGACAGATCTTGTCCCCAGTGTATGGTCTGGGACAGATCTTGTTCCCAGTGTATGGTCTGGGACATATCTTGTTCCCAGTGTATGGTCTGGGACAAATCTTGCTTCCAGTGTATGGTCTGGGAGCGACAGACTGAATGAGATGGGGGTCCAACCCCAGTCTAGGGGGCCCCAGTGGCAGGACAGAGCAGGTTGACGGGATCAGGCTGGGGATCCAGAGGCAGGACTGAGAGCAGGTTGAAGGGGTCAGGCTGGGGATCCAGAGGCAGGACTGAGAGCAGGTTGAAGGGGTCAGGCTGGGGATCCAGAGGCAGGACTGAGAGCAGGTTGAAGGGGTCAGGCTGGGGATCCAGAGGCAGGACTGAGAGCAGGTTGAAGGGATCCTCTGGAGGTGTCTAACCGTCACGACAGCGGGAAACAGAGGACTGCTAACAGAGATTAGAGACAGGAGGGGAATCATTATAATGATATTGATGGAATTTCCATCAATATACATACATCGGTATTGAATTGAACTCAAAGTTTCAGTATACCGGCTGACTTAAGTGACAACAGCCCCAGAGTTTTGGGGGAGAGGTTTGTGCAAGTGACCAGTGTAGACCACCACTCCACAGAAGAGGAGCACCAGGAGGCTGAATGTACCACAGACACTGAGACAGACATCAAGGACCCAACAGCACAGATATGTCCTGTGTGGTCATATCTGTGCTGTTAGGTCCTGGTACATTACCTGTGCTGGTTGCAGTAGAACTAGTAAAAGCACAGTGGAGCTCAGAGGGGACACGGTCACACAATACTCCGGCCCTGGCTACAGGTACCCAATCACAGTCTCCTCAGTAGAGGTGACCCACAATGTTCATATAGCTAATGTTTATAGTCATGTTTTACAATGCTACACTGTAATGCTTTGGATAGGTAATCTACATTGATCATTATCGTAGCCATGTGTAGCTATAATACCATTCCATGAGATACAGTATTTGTCCTATGACTAAGGTTTTGTTCATTCACTATCTGTACCACATTTTTATTTTATTTAACCAGGCAAGTCAGTTAAGAACAAATTCTTCTTTACAATGACGGCCTACCGGGGAACAGTGGGTTAACTGCCTTGTTCAGGGGCAGAATGACAGATTTTTACCTTGTCAGCTCGGGGATTCGATCCAGCAACCTTTCAGTTACTGGCCCAACGCTCTAACCACTAGGCTACCTGCCGCCCCTATTGACAAATAAACTGTGGGTTAGAGATGGGAGATAAGATGAGCCCCCCCGCTGAACCTGTGTTGGTGTAATTCTTAGAACGAGAGGTGAGTTTCCTTGAACACAGAGGGTGTTCTGGTGAGAGGAAGTAGTGGGCAAAACCACACATATCTACATCTGCAGTGCGAGGTAAACAACCCCTCAGAGAGGAAAAATGTGCCGGATTCAATTATTATTTTAGACAAGATACTGATCTGCTTTGTCATCCTCAGTCCTGGTGTTAATGTCAGGTTCTATTCAAAGAGAATGTGAGTGAGTTTGGCCACATTCTCAGAACTTGCTTTCTTTTCTAGGTATATGTATCCTGACGTATCTCTACACTGTAAAACAACAACCTCCAAATGAAGTAGATACAGTGCATTCGGAAAGTATTCAGACCCCTTCCCCACGTTACAGCCCTAACATGGATTAAATCACTTTTTCCCCCCTCTCTCTATTTCTACCAATGGTGTGCCTGTCCTAGACTGCAGTGATTCAGTATTTTACCTTTACCACATAACCAGCTGAAATGAAAGCACTTAGTCAGCAGCTACACTAGAAGGATGGATAAAATGAAAGCATGGGACTGAAGAGTAAGTGCGTACCTGAGGATCTGAACTGTGAAGTGGGTGTTGGCAGGAGTCCCTGAACCGGGCAGCCAGGTCAGAGTGTGCTCAAGGTTGAAGGAGACAATGGACATGTTGCTAAAGGCTGGGAGCAGAAACACCACTGGAACATGTAGACATATAGACAGAGAGGGAGACAAAAAAATATAAAATATAAAATGATAGACAGTCACACAGAACAGGACAGCCAGAGAGACAGGTATTAAGGCTGGGAGCAGAAACACCACTGGAACATGTAGACATATAGACAGAGAGGGAGGGAGACAAACAAATATAAAATGATAGACAGTCACACAGAACAGGACAGCCAGAGAGACAGGTATTAAGGCTGGGAGCAGAAACACCACTGGAACATGTAGACATATAGACAGAGAGGGAGGGAGACAAACAAATATAAAATGATAGACAGTCACACAGAACAGGACAGCCAGAGAGACAGGTATTAAGGCTGGGAGCAGAAACACCACTGGAACATGTAGACATATAGACAGAGAGGGAGGGAGACAAACAAATATAAAATGATAGACAGTCACACAGAACAGGACAGCCAGAGAGACAGGTATTAAGGCTGGGAGCAGAAACACCACTGGAACATGTAGACATATAGACAGAGAGGGAGGGAGACAAACAAATATAAAATGATAGACAGTCACACAGAACAGGACAGCCAGAGAGACAGGTATTAAGGCTGGGAGCAGAAACACCACTGGAACATGTAGACATATAGACAGAGAGGGAGGGAGACAAACAAATATAAAATGATAGACAGTCACACAGAACAGGACAGCCAGAGAGACAGGTATTAAACAGGACACCAGCCAGAGAGACGGGTATTAAACTGTCCACCAGCCAGAGAGACGGGTATTAAACAGGACACCAGCCAGAGAGACGGGTATTAAACTGTCCACCAGCCAGAGAGACGGGTATTAAACTGTCCACCAGCCAGAGAGACGGGTATTAAACAGGACACCAGCCAGAGAGACGGGTATTAAACAGGACACCAGCCAGAGAGACGGGTATTAAACTGTCCACCAGCCAGAGAGACGGGTATTAAACAGGACACCAGCCAGAGAGACGGGTATTAAACAGGACACCAGCCAGAGAGACGGGTATTAAACTGTCCACCAGCCAGAGAGACGGGTATTAAACTGTCCACCAGCCAGAGAGACGGGTATTAAACTGTCCACCAGCCAGAGAGACGGGTATTAAACAGGACACCAGCCAGAGAGACGGGTATTAAACAGGACACCAGCCAGAGAGACGGGTATTAAACTGTCCACCAGCCAGAGAGACGGGTATTAAACAGGACACCAGCCAGAGAGACGGGTATTAAACAGGACACCAGCCAGAGAGACGGGTATTAAACTGTCCACCAGCCAGAGAGACGGGTATTAAACAGGACACCAGCCAGAGAGACGGGTATTAAACTGTCCACCAGCCAGAGAGACGGGTATTAAACAGGACACCAGCCAGAGAGACAGGTATTAAACAGGACACCAGCCAAAGAGACGGGTATTAAACAGGACACCAGCCAGAGAGACGGGTATTAAACTGTCCACCAGCCAGAGAGACGGGTATTAAACTGTCCACCAGCCAGAGAGACGGGTATTAAACAGGACACCAGCCAGAGAGACAGGTATTAAACAGGACACCAGCCAAAGAGACGGGTGTTAAACTGGACACCAGCCAGAGAGACAGGTATTAAACAGGAAAGCCAGAGAGACAGGTATTAAACAGGACAGCCAGAGAGACAGGTATTAAACAGGACAGCCAGAGAGACAGGTATTAAACAGGACAGCCAGAGAGACAGGTATTAAACTGTCCACCAGCCAGAGAGACGGGTATTAAACAGGACACCAGCCAGAGATACAGGTATTAAACAGGAAAGCCAGAGAGACAGGTATTAAACAGGAAAGCCAGAGAGACAGGTATTAAACAGGAAAGCCAGAGAGACAGGTATTAAACAGGAAAGCCAGAGAGACAGGTATTAAACAGGAAAGCCAGAGAGACAGGTATTAAACAGGACAGCCAGAGAGACAGGTATTAAACAGGACAGCCAGAGAGACAGGTATTAAACAGGAAAGCCAGAGAGACAGGTATTAAACAGGACAGCCAGAGAGACAGGTATTAAACAGGACAGCCAGAGAGACAGGTATTAAACAGGAAAGCCAGAGAGACGGGTATTAAACAGGACAGCCAGAGAGACAGGTATTAAACAGGACAGCCAGAGAGACAGGTATTAAACAGGAAAGCCAGAGAGACAGGTATTAAACAGGACAGCCAGAGAGACAGGTATTAAACAGGACAGCCAGAGAGACAGGTATTAAACAGGACAGCCAGAGAGACAGGTATTAAACAGGAAAGCCAGAGAGAGATATTATAGTATAGCAAAATATTAGTACCAGAGATAATACACAAATCAAACATGTAAAGAAAATTATGTTTCAGTGAATACAAAGAATGAAGATAAGATACTGTAGATAAGGGAAGCTGCTCTTTCCATGACAGACTGACCAGGTGAATACAGATTAAAGCTATGATCCCTTATTGATGTCACTTGTTAAATCCACTTCAATCAGTGTAGATGAAGGGGAGGAGGATTTTTAAGCCTCGAGACAAATTGTGTGTGTGCCATTGAGAGTGAATGTGCAAGACAAAATATTTAAGTGCCTTTGAATGGGGTATGGTAGTAGGTGCCAGGTGCACCGGTTTGAGTGTGTCAAGAACTGCCACGCTGCTGGGTTGTTCACGCTAAACAGTTTCCTGTGTGTATCAAGAATGGCCGACCACCCAAAGGACATCCAGCCAATTTAACAACTGTGGGAAGCATTGGAGCAGGGGCGAAAATCTGATATCCACTTTGGAGGGGACAATTACATGAAATTTTCTCAAGAGCAATTCCTGAGGGGGACACCAAAAGTAGTGCTGTAACACATAGCCTACATTGTAATATGGTAAATGTATATTGAGGAACCAAAGAAATAAGATGTTTGCCGTACTCCTAACTACCGGTACCTAAAACTACACAACTAATCACAACAGCAATACCATTACCTTTAACAAATCTTAGTTCAGTCACCAGTTTAAGTTGAGAGTGGGGGTATCCATGGCATTTTACAATTATGTTCCTATTTTACAAGTTAAAAAAAATTGAGAACCTTTCATAATGTTGCCAAACAAAGACTCAACAAACTTACCTGAGACTCCCTGTCTCTGCCAGTCTGTCCCTGCATATCTGTCCCCAACTCTGCTGACTGTGTGCCATCTGTTGCCTGCTCTGCCTAATGACATCATTGTGAAACATTTCCATTAGAATTTCATTTCTTTCTTATGAACATTTTATCAACTAGTCTTTGAGATATTAGGCTACTCGGGTTCTTACTATGCGTTTTGGTGTATTGAAAAATACTCTGATGTCCGTCTTTTATTTTTCTGCCATTTTTCTACCTAGTTGGCTACACACACAGTGTGTAGGTTATTTACAGTAGGAGATGGGCTTCTATCACCTTCAATCATTCTATATGGGCTTCGATCTAAAAGGTAGCTAGCAAATGTGAAACGGATTAAAATGACAAGAGTTGACAGCTGTATGAGTTCACCATTTACACAACATATGCTGCAACCTTTTGTAATTTTAATAGTTTGTTTCATATTGGCTGGCTTCCAACAATAGCTGAATTTGCAAAGCTAGCGAGCACCAATTCAGTTTCAGTGGTGTTTGCTATAATCTTTGCTACCCGGGTTAAATAAAGGTGAAATAAATAAAAGTTCCCTTGCGACAATTTAGCTTTTGCAACGAGACCATTAAATATATTTAAGACAATGGTAGAAGAGAGTGTAGTTCTGTTCAGTTTGGACTTCAGTTTATCGCTAACCTTATCACAGGGACTTTGAAGCACTAATTTACATCATCTGCATGCTGATTCCATCTTTGACGACGCCACATAAATGGAATAGGTACTAGCTAGCTTAATAGTTAATATTTGCGTGCTAGCTCTGCATATTCAGCTAGTGTGTGTGTGCGCGATTGACTGGATTAACCTCACGGCAGTTACGTGCAAACTAAGGAACTGGCAGTGGATCAAACCATTGTGAGACAAAGGGCGGGGGGGGGGTCGCAATCTTTTGAAACTTAAAAAACGCGCTATTAAATGTCTATTATCAGCACAATTGCTTTCATTGCGTATTATTAATATTATTTAAATGACATAGTTATGTTTCAGTGATATATTGGGGGGGACAAATCATATTTTTCCCAGGATGGGGGGGGGGGGGGGTCGTGTCCCCCCCCCCGGGATTTCCGCCCCTGCATTGGAGTCAACATGGGCCAGCATCCCTGTGGAACGCTTTCGACACTTTGTGGAGTCAGTCCATGCCCCGACGATTTGACTGTTCTGAGGGGTGCAACTCAATATTAGGAAGGTGTTCCTAATGTTTTGTACAACTCAGTGTATTTCTTTGCTGTCCATTTTGATATAATATTTTTATAAGTGTATGCTGTATTAGTTGTTTCTGTGGTTTGAAGGATATGTCATGAACATAAAACTTCTGTTCTACTGAATAGTTTCTTAACTGTGTTTATAACAAACAGTAAAACAAATTTTAAGATGGTAGAAAAATATTTTATTACATACAAAATTAAGGATAAAAAAAGTAACATTTATAAAATAAATTGGCGTTAACAAATAAAACGGTGATTGCAAAATTAGTATAATACACACTTAAATTATGACTTTTTCCTGAATATGTAACAGTTAGATTAAATGTTTCCTACAGTATAGCAAAAAGCAAGTAAAGAAGTACTACTACGATGATCGCATAAACACTAAAAAGTATGTTGACCTTAAACTTGTGAATAAGTACAGAATACTGTATTGTATAGCTTGACCAATGATGCCCTTGACGTTTGCACATTAGCATTAGCCAGTAGTACTAATGCCGTCTGTGAACATCGATAATATAACCCCAAAGTACTTGTAAACCTAATGTAACTTTTGATAATGGCTCTCACATTCAAGTTAGCAACTTGAGAACCTTGCTGAGGTAATATGTACTTTAACAATTTAATGATGTAAAAAAACATAATTCTATGTCTAAATACTTTAAAAAACTGCAATAATTTAGTATAGTCCATATCAATACTATTGGTTGGCCGACGACTCAAACTAAATACTTCCGCTGTTCTGTCGTTCGCTACATACTTCAGTCTGAAACTGACATCGAAGTAATTTGTGGTGACATCAAAAGGAGGGGTGTTGTACAAAACAAAGTCATCAGTGATTGGATCATTTCTAACCAATCAGATTATCAAACCCAATGACATTTTCTAAACGCAGCTTTATCCATGTGTGTTCTGGCTCTGGTCCAATCCATCAGTTTCTGGGACCAATCAGAATGGTTAGAATGCGTTTGCATTCTAGAAATCGTCGGGAGGTACTCAAATCCAGACTCATTGCGGAGAAAAAACTAACGTCCTTGGGCGTGGTGTAGCATATGGCCGGTGCAAGGAGTCTGGGTAGTCAGGCAAATATATTGGCTCTTCTCTTTTAAATTTTAACTGGTCTGAAAATACAAGAAAATTCAAAGCAATACGGTGGAGAGAAACAGTTATTTTCACCTAATGCAGATAAAAGGGCGGCAGGTAGCCTAGTGGTAAGAGCGTTGGACTAGTAACCAAAAGGTTGCTGGATCGAATCCCCGAGCTGACAAGGTAAAAATCTGTCGTTCTGCCCCTGAACAAGGCAGTTAACCCACTGTTCCCTGATAGACAGTCATTGAATATAAGAATTTGTTCTTAACTGACTTGGCTAGTTAAATAAAGGTTAATAACAAAAATAAAGGAAGGACAAGGAGGGGAAGCCACTTCAGGCTACCTTGGGAAGACTGATATTTATGCCAGAAGAGTACACAATGTCCACTAGTCGGCACCTTTCATTAACAAATAAAAAACCTCCTGGCAAAAAAAATGGAATGGAATGGATAGTTGGTTAATTTTGCAACAAATTACTTCTCTCGTCGCCTCATGTAACCAGAATACTCCTCATCTTCCTCCTCCTCTTCCTCAGAGGTAGCAGTGTGCGTCTGTGTTATGGCAGGCTCTGTGGCCCAAAACGTGGTGTCAGAGGGTAGGAAGGGAGTGGTGGGCTCAGGGGGCTCCCCCAGAAAGAGGTGTTCTGGTACCATCATCTCTCTCTGCATCTTCATCTCCTCATGTCTACCTAGGGTTACAGACAGCAGGTTGACATCCAGGCAGCTCTCCTCCTCCTCCGGATGTAATCCCTCTGCATTCCCTGTGTCCCTCTCTGAGGAGAGACTGAAGCTCAAGTCCTGTCCCCTTGAGGCATATTGAGCTGGCTCTGTAAGCTGACTGGTTTGTGAGGGTCTAGACAGTGGATGGTTGTTTGATAGGGACATTGAGAGGCCGTCAGGTCTGAGCAGAGATTCAGGCTGTTGGTCGCTGGTTATGAAAAGAGGAACGTGAGGGCGGTTGGACTGTGTCTCAGCGGTGGTCTGAGTGTCTGTGGCAGTGGGATATGCCGGAGAGCATGTGTTTAGACAGAGGTGTAGGAACACCTCTGTTCCAGAGGAAGAGGAGGAAGAGAGGGGGTTATGAGGGGTCAGACCAGCAGTGATCCCTCGTGTCTTGTATCCTTGTCCTCCCCCACTGCTTCCCTCTGTCTCTGCCTCACTTTCTTCCTCACTCTCTCTGTCCTTCCCAGTGCTTCCTGAAGGGGGCGATGGTGGCACTAGATGCACTGAAGAAAATGGTTCCTCATCATAGGGCACTGGATGTAGGTTCTCCTCGTGGTGTTGTATTGAGCTCTGCAGAGAAGAGAGAGTTCATCTGTGAGGTTAGGAGGTGGGTAGTCAGACACCTATCACAGAATAAGACCATGGCTACCAAAATGTTTTAAAAATGAAATACGTTGATAAAAAAAAAAGTCTTAAATCAACAGAGCGTTGCGCCTCTTTTGACACCATGTGTGAGCCTGTGAATAAGGTCACCTCATGAATACTAAAAGCACTGCTGTGGTCAACACTTCATGATAGAACCAATCAAATAGTGAGCAGATGGGAAACAACCTAGCTTTCATTAGCACATTGTTAGCCTGGACTCCCCCCCCTCCACCTTATAAGTTAATTCAGCTGTGTTGTTTAAAATCAGAATTCCTTCAACCTCATTGGTTGTTTTTTGCTTTGTCATGCACCGTCTACTGTGGGACCTTATATAGACAGGTGTGCGCCTTTTCAAATGATGTCCAATCAATGGAATTTACCACAGGTGGACTCCAATCAAGTTGTAGAAACATCAAGGATGATCAATAGAAACAGGATGCACCTGAGCTAAACTGAGTCTCATAGCAAAGGGTCTGAATTCTTACGTAAATAACATGTCTTTTTTTATTTTAATACATTTGCAAAAATGTTTAATAACTTGTTTTTGCTTTGTCATTATGCGGTATTGTGTGTAGATTGCTGAGGGAAATGTTTTATTTAATAAACTTTAGAATACAGCTGTAACGTAACAAAATGTGGAAAAAGTCAAGGGGTCTGAATACTTTCCAAATGCACCGTATACAAAGTATCCGATAAAGAGACTATGAGAGAAAGAAGAGTTGCACTTCTCCAACCATTCCTGGACCTGCGACCAAAAACAATCTACATATGGACAAAATAAAATGCATCAAATTTTGTATATTAATTTAAATAGAAAAATTACATTTTGAATCCACCGTTATTTTGTTGCAATTAGTTGATTGTAATTTTGGGTAGAGCAGACATTTCCATGTATTTCTGTAAGCTGAAAGTGTGACATAACTCCACCAGTCATACTTATGATATAATTTATAAAGATTATACTTTTTTTGGTAATGTTTTTTTATTTTATCTATTAGTATATTTCAGTTTAACCACAATATCGGTTTTATTATTTGTTCTGTCTTCTCTGTTTTAAAAATAGCTATATTTTGGAGATTATTTCATTTTAAAATATCCGAAAGTAATAGTTCGTAATCTGAATAAAGGGAAAAAGGCCATTCTTGAACATGGGGTGAGTCATTCTTACTAATTTGCTAGAAAACAAGTCCGGATTTAAATTAACGTTTGTATGACTGAAGCCTTTAGTAAGAGGTGTAATGCTTCAATATTTAATCATTTCTGCCCTCCGAATTCATCTTCATTATATAAATAATCCTGTTTAATTTTGTCTGGCTTGCCGTTCCAAATAAAATTGAATATTTTTGGATCATATAATTTACAAAAACAAGTCGCTAGGTGTAGGCAAGACCAGTAGCAAATACCGTAAATTCCGGACTATAAGCCGCAACTTTTTTCCCACGCTTTGAACCTCGCGGCTTAAACAATGACGCGGCTAATATATGGATTTTTTCCGCTTTCAAATTTTTTTTTTCTCCAAAAAACACATTCTGTGACGTGCTCAGTTTTTTGGCGGCATGAAGCTTTCATTTGACCAATGAAATTGCCGAACGGGTTAACCTGTTGGGGCTAGGGGGCAGTATTTGCATGGCCGGATAAAAAACGTACCCGATTTAATCTGGTTACTAGAATATGCATATAATTATTGGCTTTGGATAGAAAACACCCTAAAGTTTCTAAAACTGTTTGAATGGTGTCTGTGAGTATAACAGAACTCATATGGCAGGCCAAAACCTGAGAAGATTCCTTACAGGAAGTGGCCTGTCTGACCATTTCTTGCCCTCCTTGATCATCTCTAACAAATACAGGGGATCTCTGGCATGACGTGACACTTCCTACGGCTCCCATGGGCTCTCAGAAGGCGGGAAAAAGCTGAACGATGTAATTCCATCCCCAGGCTGAAACACATTAGCGCGTTTGGCAAGTGCTCTATCAGAGGGCCATTAGACTGAGGCTCGTGCATGAGGGGATAGCATGCTTTTACTTTCACTCTCTTCGTAATAAAAAACGATTTCCCGGTCGGAATATTATAGCTTTTTTACAAGAAAAATGGCATAAAAATTGATTTTAAACAGCGGTTGACATGCTTCGAAGTACGGTAATGGAATATTTAGATATTTTTTGTCACGAAATGCGCCATGCTCGTCACCCTTATTTACCCTTTCGGATAGTGTCTTGAACGCACGAACAAAACGCCGCTATTTGGATATAACACTGGATTATTTGGGACCAAACCAACATTTGTTATTGAAGTAGAAGTCCTGGGAGTGCATTCTGACGAAGAACAGCAAAGGTAATAACATTTTTCTTATAGTAAATCTGACTTTGGTGAGTGCTAAACTTGCTGGGTGTCTAAATAGCTAGCCCTGTGATGCCGGGCTATCTACTTAGAATATTGCAAAATGTGCTTTCACTGAAAAGCTATTTTAAAATCGGACATAGAGTGCATAGAGGAGTTCTGTATCTATAATTCTTAAAATAATTATGTTTTTTTGTGAACGTTTATCGTGAGTAATTTAGTAAATTCACTGGCAGTGTTCGATCGGAATGCTAGTCACATGCTAATGTAAAAAGCTGGTTTTTGATATAAATATGAACTTGATTGAACAAAACATGCATGTATTGTATAACATAATGTCCTAGGGTTGTCATCTGATGAAGATCAAAGGTTAGTGCTGCATTTAGCTGTGGTTTGGGTTTATGTGACATTATATGCTAGCTTGAAAAATGGGTGTCTGATTATTTCTGGCTGGGTATTCTGCTGACATAATCTAATGTTTTGCTTTCGTTGTAAAGCCTTTTTGAAATCGGACAGTGTGGTTAGATTAACGAGAGTCTTGTCTTTAAAATGGTGTAAAATAGTCATATGTTTGAAAAATTGAAGTTTTTGCATTTTTGAGGTATTTGAATATCGCGCCACGGGATTACACTGGCTGTTGAGTAGGTGGGACGCTTGCCCATAGAGGTTAAGGTCAAACAACTTTTTTGTTTACTGTTTAGATTAAATCGAGCGCTCTCAAACTTCCCATCATTCTGATTACGGTAGTCATTTTGCTACAACCTAATCATGGCAAAGACACAGAAAAATGCATATGATGCAGCTTTCAAGTTGAAGGCGATTGATCTGGCTGTTAGAAAAGGAAATAGAGCTGCTGCACGGGAGCTTGGTCTTAATGAGTCGATGATAAGACGTTGGAAACAGCAGCGTGAGGAATTGACTCAGTGCAAAAAGACAACTAAAGCTTACTGCTAATTTTTTATTTTTGTTACAAGCCGTGTTTCGTTAAAGCCTATTTATTTTTGTTACAAGCCGTGTTTCGTTAAAGCCTGTGTATATTTGTTACAAGCCGTGTTTCGTTAAAGCCTGTGTATTTTTGTTACAAGCCGTGTTTCGTTAAAGCCTGTGTAAAGTTCATTTGTTTCAATGTACCGGTAGGCACCTGCGGCTTATTTATGTTCAAAATAATATATTTTTTAAATTCAGTGGGTCCGGCTTATATTCAGGTGTGCTTAATAGTCCGGAAATTACGGTATATCAAAAGTTTGGTATACTTCCACTGGTATGCCATCCAACCCTGGAGTTCTCTCAGACATAAAGGCTTTAATTGCGTCAAGAAATCCTCTGTAATTTGGCCTTCACATGAGTCTTTCTGTACAGTTGTTAATTTTACATTATTAATAGAAAAAAAATCCATACAATTATCTTCGGCTAGTGGACTAAAACAAAAACATGTGCTTAAAGTACTTTGTTTGGATTTTTAGTTTAAATATAGTTTGGTGAATCATGGGTTATTTTTAGTAGCATTTCTATGTTGAAGATGGAAAAAAAGAATTGTGCAGGGCCAATCTCCATTGTCTGAGCCTCCTGTTGACATTTTAGCATGAGCTAACGCTAAGATTTGTGACATGACTTTATGCTATGAGTTACCCAACACTCTTCAGTCAGTGCTACCTTGTCCCAGACCTTTTTATTTAATTTTTTTACCTCTTTCTCCCCAATTTCATGGTATCCAATTGGTAGCTACAGTCTTGTCTCATCGCTGCAACTCCTGTATGGACTCAAGAGAGGCGAAGGTCGAGAGCCATGCGTCCTCTGAAACACGACCCAGCCAAGTCGCACTGCTTCTTGACACACTGCTTGGTTAACCCGGAAGATAGCTGTACCAGTGTGTCGGAGGAAACACCGTACAGCTGGCGACCAAAGTCAGTAAGGAGTCACTAGAGCGCGATGGGACAAGGACACCCGGCCTTCCAAACCCTCCCCTAACCTGGACGACGCTGAGCCAAACCCTCCCCTAACCTGGACGACGCTGAGCCAATTGTGCGCCGCCTCATGGGTCTTCCGGTCTCGGCCGGCTGCGTCACAGCCTGGGATCGAACCCGGGTCTGTAGTGATGCCTCTAGCACTGTGATGCAGTGCCTTAGACCGCTGCGCCACTCGGGAGGCCAGTCCCAGACCCCTTCTGATCGAGTATTCCAACCATGTCCTGCCTTCTAGGGTGTTTTTCCTAGTTTCTGTGCTTCTGCATTGCTTTCTCTCTGGGGTTTTACGCTGGTATCTGTGAAGCACTTTGTGACAACTGCTAATGTTAAAAGCGATTAATAAAATAGATTTTATTGATTGAAAACCAGGGCTAGAATAGATCTGTATCAGTCTATAGCTTACCAGTACTTCTGGAAGGTGTTGTCTCAGACAGATGAATCCAGTGCGAAACAGTAGGGTAGTACTACACAGCCCAAACAACACAAGCAAACACAAAACCACCGAGATCTCTGTGTCTGTGGAGAGAGATCAACAGTCAGAACACAAAGACCACATATGTGCGCGCACACACACACACACACACACACACAGTACCTGCGATGTACTTGGCAGCAGTGAAGGCACAGTGTGGTTGGCTGTAGGAAGAGTTCTTGTCGCTTCTCTCCTCGCTGTCCATTATTCTGACGGAGACACAGTACTCTCTGCCTGGAGCCAGGTTCTTTAGAATCTTTTTCAGAGACTTCATCTCCTCAGAGTACTGGACACACAACAGAAACCAATGAAACCAATGCATTATGCTTGAATAGACTGAGTTATTCAGCACTGAAATGAGAACATGGCATGCAATAGTAAAGCATCTCTGATGATGCAGCGATGATGTTATACTGTGTGTGAATCTGTCACTCAATTTCAAATTGTCCCATATAGCTCCAACCCTTAGGCATGTTTTAGATTTTCAAAAGGTTTGGCTCCTCCTGTCCTCACCTTAGCTCCATGCCTGCTGCTTCTGATGCTTAAACTGTAGCGGAACTTGTCGTAGACATCCCGCAGGCCGTCCACAGGAGGCTTCAGGTCCACACACAGAGTGCTGCCACATGCCTTAACACTCACCACGGGCGGGTCCAGGAGGGCTACAGGACACACAGAGGGACAAACAGCACTTAGTGGCTGCTGTTCAACCAAGCAGTTTTAAAAAGTGTCTCCAAAAGGGGAGAACATGTTTTTAAAATGAAGAACGTGTCAGCCTACTAGTGGTTCAATTTGACAAGCTCCTGAACACAACTCCAAAGTATTTAAACATTAACCCTACAAACTCCATCCCCTCCTTCCCCCACAACCCTGATAAGCACTGGCCTGCTCTCCTTTGGCGTGACTGAGGAAACGCTGACACTCACTGCCATCGATGGGTTTAAAGCCGCTTTGGTTGGCCGGGGGTGAGACTTGGTTCCCAGACACAGCGAACACCTGGTTGTAGTAGGTGTGACTGTGGCTCGAGAATGCTTTAGTCAGGTTACACACCAGAGGGAACTCCACGTGCTCACAACCAGCCACCACCTTCCAAGATTGGCCACCCCTAATTTAAATGAGGGGGAAAAAGAGAGAGAGGTAATGATAGACAGAGAGAAGTTCAAGACAAACTTATTTGTTTGCTAGTTGGCCTAACATTACACAGTAGTTAGTATGGTGTGTGTGTGTGTGTGTGTATCATTGAGCTAAAATACAAGAAGACACTCCCAAGTCATGTTTTTTTAATTTATTTTTTATTTTTATTTCACCTTTATTTAACCAGGTAGGCAAGTTGAGAACAAGTTCTCATTTACAATTGCGACCTGGCCAAGATAAAGCAAAGCAGTTCGACAACATACAACAACACAGAGTTACACATGGAATAAAACAAATATACAGTCAATAATACAGTAGAAAAATAAGTCTATGTACAATGTGAGCAAATGATGTGAGATAAGGGAGGTAAAGGCAAAAAATGTCCATGGTGGCAAAGTAAATACAATATAGCAAGTAAAACACTGGAATGGTAGATTTGTAGTAGAAGAAAGTGCAAAGAAGAAATAGAGATAATGGGGTGCAAAGGAGCAAAATAAAATAAATAAATACAGTAGGGGAAGAGGTAGTAGTTTGGGCTAAATTATAGATGGGCTATGTACAGGTGCAGTGATCTGTGAGCTGCTCTGACAGCTGGTGCTTAAAGCTAGTGAGGAAGATAAGTGTTTCCAGTTTCAGAGATTTTTGTAGTTCGTTCCAGTCATTGGCAGCAGAGAACTGGAAAGAGAGACGGTCAAAGGAGGAATTGGCTTTGGGGGTGACCAGAGAGATATACCTTCTGGAGCGCGTGCTACAGGTGGGTGCTGCTATGGTAACCAGTGAGCAGAGATAAGGGGGGACTTTACCTAGCAGGGTCTTGTAGATGACCTGGAGCCAGTGGGTTTGGCGACGATTATGAAGCGAAGGCCAGCCAGCTAGAGCGTACAGGTCGCAGTGGTGGGTAGTATATGGGGCTTTGGTGACAAAATGGATGGCACTGTGATAGACTGCATCCAGTTTGTTGAGTTGGGTATTGGAGGTTATTTTGTAAATGACGTCGCCAAAGTCGAGGATCGGTTGGGATGGTCAGTTTTACGAGGGTATGTTTGGCAGCATGAGTGAAGGATGCTTTGTTGCGAAATAGGAAGCCAATTCTTGATTTAACTTTGGATTGGAGATGTTTGATGTGAGTCTGGAAGGAGAGTTTACAGTCTAACCAGACACCTAGATATTTGTAGTTGTCCACATATTCTAAGTCAGAACCGTCCAGAGTAGTGATGCGGGCAGGTGCAGGCAGCGATCGGTTGAAGAGCATGCATTTAGCTTTACTTGTATTTAAGAGCAGTTGGAGGCCACGGAAGGAGAGTTGTATGGCACTGAAGCTCGTCTGGAGGGTTGTTAACACAGTGTCCAAAGAAGGGCCAGAAGTATACAGAATGGTGTCGTCTGCGTAGAGGTGGATCAGAGACTCACCAGCAGCAAGAGCGTCATCATTGATTTATACAGAGAAAAGAGTTGGCCCAAGAATTGAACCCTGTGGCACCCCCATAGAGACTGCCAGAGGTCCGGACAACAGGCCCTCCGATTTGAAACACTGAACTCTATCAGAGAAGTAGTTGGTGAACCAGGCGATGCAATCATTAGAGAAACCAAGGCTATTGAGCCTGCCGATGAGGATGTTGTGATTGACAGAGTCGAAAGCTTTGGCCAGGTCAATGAAAACGGCAGCACAGTAGTGTTTCTTATCGATGGCGGTTACGATATCCTTTAGGACCTTGAGCGTGGCTGAGGTGCACCCATGACCAGCTCTGAAACCAGATTGCATAGCGGAGAAGGTGCGGTGGGATTCGAAATGGTCGGTAATCTGTTTGTTGACTTGGCTTTCGAAGACCTTAGAAAGGCAGGGTAGCATGGATATAGGTCTATAGCAATTTGGGTCAAGAGTGTCCCCTCCTTTGAAGAGGGGGATGACAGCAGCTGCTTTCCAATCTATGGGAATCACAGACGACACGAAAGAGAGGTTGAACAAGCTAGTAATAGGGGTTGCAATAATTTTGGCAGATACTTTTAGAAAGAAAGGATCCAGATTGTCTAGCCCGGCTGATTTGTAGGAGTCCAGATTTTGCAGCTCTTTCAGAATATCAGCTGAATTGATTTGGGAGAAGGAGAAATGGGGAAGGCTTGGGCGAGTAGCTGTGGGGGGTGCAGTGCTGTTGACTGCAGTAGGGGTAGCCAGGTGGAAAGCATGGCCAGCCGTAGAAAAATGCTTATTGAATATCTCAATTATAGTGGGTTTATCGGTGGTGGCAGAGTTTCCTATCCTCAGTGCAGTGGGCAGTTGGGAGGAGGTGTTCTTATTCTCCATGGACTTTACAATGTCCCAGAACTTTTTTGAATTTGTGTTGCAGGAAGCAAATTTCTGCTTGAAAAAGCTAGCCTTAGCTTTCCTAACTGCCTGTGTATATTGGTTTCTAACTTCCCTGAAAAGTGGTATATCACGGGGGCTGTTTGATGCTAATGCAGAACACCATAGGATGTTTTTGTGTTGGTTAAGGGCAGTCAGGTCTGGGGAGAACCAAGGGCTATATCTGTTCCTGGTTCTAAATTTCTTGAATGGGGCATGCTTATTTAAGATGGTGAGGAAGGCATTTAAAAAAAATAACCAGGCATCCTCTACTGACGGGATGAGGTCAATATCCTTCCAGGATACCAGGGCAAGGTCGATTAGAAAGGCTTGCTCGCTGAAATGTTTCAGGGAGCTTTTGACAGTGATAAGTGGAGGTCGTTTGACCGTAGACCCATTACGGATGCAGGCAATGAGGCAGTGACTTGCAGACTTGTTTACGCTGCTGTGCGTTTTGTTGCCGATCTTACTTTGCTACCTGACGGTTTTTTACTTTTTCATTACCGTATATTTTTACTTTTTCCCTCACTCAACTTTTTTCATTCAACTTTTTCACCCCGGAGGTTTTATCTGGACATGGTTCGTCAGGACTTCAAACAGCCGAAGCAAAGTAACATTAACATGATGCCTTCTAATTGCAGTCGTTGTACTTATAATATACAGGAGAACGATCGCCTTACGGCAAGGATAGCTGTGCTGCAAGCCCAGCTTCAGACGCAATCGTTAGGCAAGGGTAATTTCAGTGTAGGAAAGGATGAAACAGCGTCTGTGCCACCAGTAAGTACAGATAGTAACGTTAGTATAAACCCCCTCGCACGGTCCCCGCAGCCGGACAACTTTCTCATGGCTTCTGGAGGGAAACGCTGTAGGAATGCTCAACCGGTGTCGCTTATTCAGCCGACAGAAACTTTCAACCGGTTCTCCCCATTAAGCGAGTCGGAGGCCGAGACTTCTCTGGTCTCTACTCCTCCCGTTGTGGGGTCTGAGACGCCGACGGCACCCACCATTAGCTCTGACAAATTGAAAACCCTAGTCATTGGCGACTCCATTACCCGCAGTATTAGACTTAAAACTAATCATCCAGCGATAATACACTGTTTACCAGGGGGCAGGGCTACCGACGTTAAGGCTAATATAAAGACGGTGCTGGCTAAAGCTAAAACTGGCGAGTGTAGAGAGTATAGAGATATTGTTATCCACGTCGGCACCAACGATGTTAGGATGAAACAGTCAGAGGTCACCAAGCGCAACATAGCTTCAGCGTGTAAATCAGCTAGAAAGATGTGTCGGCATCGATTAATTGTCTCTGGCCCCCTCCCAGTTAGGGGGAGTGATGAGCTCTACAGCAGAGTCTCACAACTCAATCGCTGGTTGAAAACTGTTTTCTGCCCCTCCCAAAAGATAGAATTTGTAGATAATTGGCCCTCTTTCTGGGACTCACCAACAAACAGGACCAAGCCTGGCCTGTTGAGGAGTGACGGACTCCATCCTAGCTGGAGGGGTGCTCTCATCTTATCTACGAACATAGACAGGGCTCTAACTCCTCTAGCTCCACAATGAAATAGGGTGCAGGCCAGGCAGCAGGCTGTTAGCCA
Source organism: Salmo salar (assembly GCF_965601325.2). Lineage (NCBI taxonomy): Eukaryota > Metazoa > Chordata > Actinopteri > Salmoniformes > Salmonidae > Salmo > Salmo salar. The sequence goes on from NC_138315.1 coordinate 47,042,980, forward strand.
GCCTGCCAGCTTAGTGGAGTCTGCCACTAGCACAGTCAGCGTAGTCAGCTCAGCTTTCCCCATTGAGACCGTGTCTGTGCCTCGATCTAGGTTGGGCAAAATTAAAAATGGCGGTGTTCGCTTTAGCAATCTCACTAGTATAAAGACCTCCTCCATTCCTGCCATTATTGAAAGAGATTGTGATACCTCACATCTCAAAATTGGGTTACTTAACCTGTTGGGTCTAGGGGGCAGCATTTGCACGTCTGGATAAAAAAAATGTACCCGATTTAATCTGGTTACTAATCCTACCCAGTAACTAGAATATGCATATACTTATTATATATGGATAGAAAACACTCTAAAGTTTCCAAAACTGTTTGAATGGTGTCTGTGAGTATAACAGAACTCATTTGGCAGGCAAAACCCTGAGACATTTTCTGACAGGAAGTGGATACCTGATGTGTTGTATTGACTTTAAACCTATCCCATTGAAAAACACAGGGGTTTAGGAATATTTTGGCACTTCCTATTGCTTCCACTAGATGTCACCAGCCTTTACAAAGTGTTTTGAGTCTTCTGGAGGGAGATCTGACCGAACAAGAGCCATGGAACGGTGATGTCCCATTAGACACCTGGCGCGCTACTTCATGTTGGGTACCCTCGTTCCAATACGTTATAAAAGAGTATGCATTCGTCCACCTTGAATATTATTCATGTTCTGGTTAAAAAAGGCCCTAATGATTTATGCTATACAACGTTTGACATGTTTGAACGAACGGAAATATATTTTTTCCCCTCGTTCATGACGAGAAGTCCGGCTGGCTTACATCATGTGCTAACGAGACGGAGATTTTTGGACATAAATGATGAGCTTTTTTGAACAAAACTACATTCGTTATGGACCTGTGATACCTGGAAGTGACATCTGATGAAGAGAATCAAAGGTAATGGATTATTTACATAGTATTTTCGATTTTAGATCTCCCCAACATGACGTCTAGTCTGTATCGCAACGCGTATTTTTCTGGGCGCAGTGCTCAGATTATTGCAAAGTGTGATTTCCCAGTAAGGTTATTTTTAAATCTGGCAAGTTGATTGCGTTCAAGAGATGTAAATCTATAATTCTTTAAATGACAATATAATATTTTAACAATGTTTTCTAATTTTAATTATTTAATTTGTGACGCTGACTTGACTGCCGGTTATTGGAGGGAAACGATTTCCTCAACATCAATGCCATAGTAAAACGCTGTTTTTGGATATAAAAATGAACTTGATAGAACTAAAAATGCATGCATTGTCTAACATAATGTCCTAGGAGTGTCATCTGATGGAGATTGTAAAAGGTTAGTGCATCATTTTAGCTGGTTTTATGGTTTTGGTGACCCTGTCTGCTTGCACTTACACACAACTCTTGTAAATGTACTGTCCTAACATACTCTAAATTTATGCTTTCGCCGTAAAACCTTTTTGAAATCGTAAAACGTGGTTAGATTAAGGAGATGTTTATCTTTCAAATGGTGTAACATAGTTGTATTTTTGAAAAATTTGAATTTTGACATTTATTTGGATTCAAATTTGCCGCTCTTGAAATGCACCTGCTGTTGATGGAGTGCACCACGGGTGGCACGCTAGCGTCCCACCTAGCCCCAAGAGGTTAATGTTAGATCCCTCACTTCCAAGGCAGTTATAGTCAATGAACTAATCACTGATAATAATCTTGATGTGATTGGCCTGACTGAAACATGGATTAAGCCTGATGAATTTACTGTGTTAAATGAGGCCTCACCCCCTGGTTACACTAGTGACCATACCCCCGGTGCATCCGGCAAAGGCGGAGGTGTTGTTAACATTTACGATAGCAAATTTGAATTTACAAAAAAAAACCGACGTTTTCGTCTTTTGAGCTTCTAGTCATGAAATCTGTGCAGCCTACTCACTCACTTTTTATAGCTACCGTTTACAGGCCTCCTGGGCCATATGCAGTGTTCCTCACTGAGTTCCCTGAATTCCTATCGGATCTTGTAGTCATAGCAGATAATATTCTAATTTTTGGTGACTTTAACATTCACATGGAAAAGTCCACAGACCCACTCCAAAAGGCTTTCGGAGCCATCATCGACTCAGTGGGTTTTGTCCAACATGTCTCTGGACCTACTCACTGCCACAGTCATACTCTGGACCTAGATTTGTCCCATGGAATAAATGTTGTGGATCTTAATGTTTTTCCTCATAATCCTGGACTATCGGACCACCATTTTATTACGTTTGCAATCGCAACAAATAATCTGCTCAGACCCCAACCAAGGAGCATTAAAAGTCGTGCTATAAATTCTCAGACAACCCAAAGATTCCTTGATGCCCTTCCAGACTGCCTCTGCCTACCCAAGGACGTCAGAGGACAAAAATCAGTTAACCACCTAACCGAGGAACTCAATTTAACCTTGCGCAATACCCTAGATGCAGTTGCACCCCTAAAAACTAAAAACATCTGTCATAAGAAACTAGCTCCCTGGTATACAGAAAATACACGAGCTCTGAAGCAAGCTTCCAGAAAATTGGAACGGAAATGGCGCCACACCAAACTGGAAGTCTTCCGACTAGCTTGGAAAGACAGTACCGTGCAGTATCGAAGAGCCCTCACTGCTGCTCGATCACCCTATTTTTCCAACTTAATTGAGGAAAATAAGAACAATCCGAAATTTATTTTTGATACTGTCGCAAAGCTAACTAAAAAGCAGCCTTCGCAAATGGAGGATGGCTTTCACTTCAGCAGTAATACATTTATGAACTTCTTTGAGGAAAAGATCATGATCATTAGAAAGCAAATTACAGACTCCTCTTTAAATCTGGGTATTCCTCCAAAGCTCCATTGTCCTGAGTCTACACAACTCTGCCAGGACCTAGGATCAAGGGAGATACTAAAGTGTTTTAGTACTATATCTCTTGACACAATGATGAAAATAATCATGGCCTCCAAACCCTCAAGCTGCATACTGGACCCTATTCCAACTAAACTACTGAAAGAGCTGCTTCCTGTGCTTGGCCCTCCTATGTTGAACATAATAAACGGCTCTCTATCCACCGGATGTGTACCAAGCTCACTAAAAGTGGCAGTAATAAAGCCTCTCTTGAAAAAGCCGAATCTTGATCCAGAAATTATAAAAAACTATCGGCCTATATCGAATCTTCCATTCCTCTCAAATTTTAGAAAAAGCTGTTGCACAGCAACTCACTGCCTTCCTGAAGACAATGTATACGAAACGCTTCAGTCTGGTTTTAGACCCCATCATAGCACTGAGACTGCACTTGTGAAGGTGGTAAATGACCTTTTAATGACGTCAGACCGAGGCTCTGCATCTGTCCTCGTGCTCCTAGATCTTAGTGCCGCTTTTGATACCATCGATCACCACATTCTTTTGGAGAGATTGGAAACCCAAATTGGTCTACATGGACAAGTTCTGGCCTGGTTTAGATCTTATCTGTCGGAAAGATATCAGTTTGTCTCTGTGAATGGTTTGTCCTCTGACAAATACATTGTACATTTCGGTGTTCCTCAAGGTTCCGTTTTAGGACCACTATTGTTTTCACTATATATTTTACCTCTTGGGGATGTCATTCGAAAACATGTTAAATTTCACTGCTATGCGGACGACACACAGCTGTACATTTCAATGAAACATGGTGAAGCCCCAAAATTGCCCTCGCTAGAAGCCTGTGTTTCAGACATAAAGAAGTGGATGGCTGCAAACGTTCTACTTTTAAACTCGGACAAAACAGAGATGCTTGTTCTACGTCCCAAGAAACAAAGAGATCTTCTGTTGAATCTGACAATTAATCTGGATGGTTGTACAGTCGTCTCAAATAAAACTGTGAAGGACCTCGGCGTTACTCTGGACCCTGATCTCTCTTTTGAAGAACATATCAAGACTGTTTCAAGGACAGCTTTTTTCCATCTACGTAACATTGCAAAAACCAGAAACTTTCTGTCCAAAAATGACGCAGAAAAATTAATCCATGCTTTTGTTACTTCTAGGCTGGACTACTGCAATGCTCTACTTTCCGGCTACCCGGATAAAGCACTAAATAAACTTCAGTTAGTGCTAAATACGGCTGCTAGAATCCTGACTAGAACCAAAAAATTTGATCATATTACTCCAGTGCTAGCCTCCCTACACTGGCTTCCTGTTAAGGCAAGGGCTGATTTCAAGGTTTTACTGCTAACCTACAAAGCATTACATGGGCTTGCTCCTACCTATCTTTCCGATTTGGTCCTGCCGTACATACCTACATGTACGCTACGGTCACAAGACGCAGGCCTCCTAATTGTCCCTAGAATTTCTAAGCAAACGGCTGGAAGTAGGGCTTTCTCCTATAGAGCTCCATTTTTATGGAATGGTCTGCCTACCAATGTGAGAGACGCAGACTCAGTCTCAACCTTTAAGTCTTTACTGAAGACTTATCTCTTCAGTAGGTCCTATGATTAAGTATAGTCTGGCCCAGGAGTGTGAAGGTGAACGGAAAGGCTGGAGCAACGAACCGCCCTTGCTGTCTCTGCCTTGCCGGTTCCCCTCTTTCCACTGGGATTCTCTGCCTCTAACCCTTTTACAGGGGCTGAGTCACTGGCTTACTGGTGTTCTTCCATGCCGTCCATGGGAGGGGTGCGTCACTTGAGTGGGTTGAGTCACTGACGTGGTCTTCCTGTCTGGGTTGGCGCCCCCCCATTGGGTTGTGCCATGGCGGAGATCGTTGTGGGCTATACTCGGCCTTGTCTTAGGACGGTAAGTTGGTGGTTGGAGACATCCCTCTAGTGGTGTGGGGGCTGTGCTTTGGCAAAGTGGGTGGGGTTATATCCTGCCTGTTTGGCCCTGTCCGGGGGTATCATCGGATGGGGCCACAGTGTCTTCTGATCCCTCCTGTCTCAGCCTCCAGTATTTATGCTGCAGTAGTTTATGTGTCGGGGGGCTAGGTTTCAGTCTGTTACATCTGGAGTATTTCTCTTGTCTTATCCGGTGTCCTGTGTGAATTTAAATATGCTCTCTCTAATTCTCTCTTTCTGTCTTTCTCTCGGAGGACCTGAGCCCTAGGACCATGCCTCAGGACTACCTGGTATGATGACTCCTTGCTGTCCCCAGTCCACCTGGCCGTGCTGCTGCTCCAGTTTCAACTGTTCTGCCTGCGGCTATGGAACCCTGACCTGTTCACCGGACGTGCTTGTTGCACCCTCGACAACTACTATGATTATTATTATTATTTGACCATGCTGGTCATTTATGAACATTTTAACATCTTGACCATGTTCTGTTATAATATCCACCCTGCACAGCCAGAAGAGGACTGGCCACCCCTCATAGCCTGGTTCCTCTCTAGGTTTCTTCCTAGGTTTTTGGCCTTTCTAGGGAGTTTTTCCTAGCCACCGTGCTTCTTTCACATGCTTTGCTTGCTGTTTGGGGTTTTAGGCTGGGTTTCTGTACAGCACTTTGAGATATCATCTGATGTACGAAGGGCTATATAAAAATAAATTTGATTTGATTGATTGATCACTGAGATCTTGGTTGAAAACAGCAGAGGTGTATTTAGAGGGCAAATTGGTTAGGATGATATCTATGAGGGTGCCAGTGTTTACGGCTTTGGGGTGGTACCTGGTGGGTTCATTAATAATTTGTGTGAGATTGAGGGCGTCAAGCTTGGATTGTAGGATGGCTGGGGTGTTAAGCATGTCCCAGTTTAGGTCACCAAGCAGCACGAGCTCTGAAGGTAGATGGGGGCCAATCAGTTCACATATGGTGTCCAGAGCACAGCTGGGGGCAGAGGGTGGTCTGTAGCAGGCGGCAACGGTGAGAGACTTGTTTTTAGAGAGATGGATTTTTAAAAGTAGAAGTTGAAATTGTTTGGGTACAGACCTGGATAGTAGGACAGAACTCTGCAAGCTATCTCTGCAGTAGATTGCAACACCGCCCCCTTTGGACGTTCTATCTTGTCTGAAAATGTTGTAGTAAGGGATGAAGATTTCAGAGTTTTGGGTGGACTTCCTAAGCCAGGATTCAGACACGGCTAGGACATCCGGGTTGGCAGAGTGTGCTAAAGCAGTGAATAAAACAAACTTAGGGAGGAGGCTTCTAATGTTAACATGCATGAAACCAAGGCTATTACGATTACAGAAGTCATCAAAAGAGAGCGCCTGGGGAGTAGGAGTGGAGCTAGGCACTGCAGGGCCTGGATTCACCTCTACATCACCAGAGGAGCAGAGAAGTATGAGGATAAGGGTACGGCTAAAAGCTATAAGAATTGGTCGTCTGTGACGTCCAGAATAGAGAGAAAAAGGAGTAGGTTTCTGGGGGCGATAAAATAGCTTCATGGTATAATGTACAGACAAAGGTATGGTAGGATGTGAGCACAGTGGAGGTAAACCTAGGCATTTAGTGATGATGAGAGAGCTTTGTCTCTAGAAACATTGAAACCAGAAGATGTCATAGCATGTGTGGGTGGAGGAACTGAGAGGTTGGATAAGGTATAATGAGCAGGGCTAGAGGCTCTACAGTGAAATAAGCCAATAAACACTAACCAGAACAGCAATGGACAAGGCATATTGACATTAAGGAGAGGCATGCTTAGCCGAGTGATCAAAGGGTCCAGTGAGAGTTAGATAGCTAGCCGAGCCGTCTGTAGATTAGTGGGGTTCCGTGTGGTAGGGGGGACCAGTCCAATTGGCAAAATAGTTAGTTATAGAGGCCCAATAAAATTGTACGATAGACCTATTCAGATCGCAGCCGATAAAACAGCTAACGATTAGCGGGCCGCAGATGGGCATTCAGGTTACGTCGCGACGGAGGGGCCAGTTGGATAACTCCCTCGGGCAGGCAACGCCGGTGGTCTAGTCGTGAAGGTCCCGATGGGGCTCCGCATCGGCAGTAAAACGGGTCCGGATAGGTGATTGTAGCCCAGGAGAGGCTGATGGAACTCTTCAGCTGGCTAGCTCCGGAATAATTATGTTAACTCCGGGACCAACGTTGCCAATAGTCACTCAGGTAGCAGCTAGCTAGCTGCAAGATCCAGGTGTAAACGTCCAGAGCCTGCGGTAGAAATCCGGGGATATCGAGAGAGAATAGGTCCGGTAAGCTCTGGTCTGAGTCACGCTGTACAAAAATTGGCGATAGCTTTTCGAGCTAATGGATGGCTGAGGACCGCTAACCGTGGCTAGCTGAACTCCAACGTTAGCCAGGCTAACCTTTGGCTAGCTTCCGTTGTGGATTTCAGATTTGAGGTAAATAATACTTTTATTTTTTAAATTGGTGAGGCGGGTTGCAGGAGAGTGTTTTGAGGTTGAGTTTTTAGAGAAAAAAAAAAATATGTAAAAAGATATGCGAAGAAACAATATATATATATATATATATATATATATACACACACACGACAAGAGGAAGACAAAGGACGTCTGAACTGCTACGCCATCTTGGGACAAAAAAAAAAAAGTTCTCACAAGTCCATCTTCATCTAGGTCTATGATATAGTTCGGTTCTAATTCTCAAGACTAAAAAACTCAACGGACATTATGAAAGCTTAACCAAGTTTACTCTTCCCAGAGGGTCAATACAGCTGCATTAGACAAAACATGTTTCCACCACCACAAGTATATATACTCCAATTTAGGCACTCCTCCTCTCTAATCCTTACATCTATTATGGTTTGACGGGAAGACGAAGTAATAGGGTAATAAACCATAATTTCTCCCTTTAAGGGGATCTGACCTGACGTCAACCCCTCATTTTACTAACCCTCAGATCACCACCCGTATCCGCTATAGCAATCCTGTGACTTTCTCCCGTCCAGCCAACACATTCCAAAGCCATCTGGTTCCTACAGATAACCATCAACTTCTGATGTAAAAACCAGTCGCTATCACTCTTTAAATAAGATACTTCTGAGTTGAACAATGTTCCAAGTTTAACCAAGAATCTAACAATATGTTGTGATTACAGTACTGAATCATTCAAAAAGCAAACACATCAAGGGAAGGCAGTTTTGGCCTATTCAACTGAGAGGATCAAAGAGCGAGAGAGATACTCATACAGAATGACACAACTACATCATACACACACATACCTGTCAGAGAGAACCTTCACGCGGTAGTACACACCCCTGGGGGACCCCGGGCCTGGATCCCACCTCAGCTGGTGGACAAAATGTTTGGAGGAGAGAGTCAGATTGACTGGAGCAGGCAGATCACACATAACTGAGAAAGAAGAGGAAGATACATTTTATTTAGGATGTCGTTTGGGTCCTGGATGCTGATTGGCTGAAAACCTGTGGTATATCAGACCGTATACCACGGCATACTATGACACAAAATCACTTGTTTACTGCTCTAATTACATTGGTAACCAGTTTTTAATAGCAGTAATGCATCTCGGGGGGGTTTGTGATATATGGCCAATATACCACGGCTAAGGGTAGTATCCAGGCACTCCACTGTGTCGTGTGTAAGAACAGTCCTTAGCCGTGGTATATTGGCCCTATACCGCACCCCTTCGGGCCATATTGCTTAAATATACCACACCCACTCAGGCCTTATTGATAAAAGTAACTTCAAGTATAGGCCTACACCCACACCATTTTGTTGTTGAGGTATGGCCACACCATTCAAACACAGGAAAGCTTATTTTTAACATATTTAATTAGTTTTCCATCTACAAAATGCTATTTCACTCATATTGTAATTAATTATAGGTCATTATTTCAAAGAAATTACACTGGACAGTTACTTTAAGTATTACCCCTCAGAAATACAGTAATGATGACTACAATTACGAAGCCGTAACGTTACTGAGGAAAATATATTGTACAAGATGCAAAAATGTCTCACCTGAATGTGCCTGTAGTAACCAGGAAACCACCAATATCACTGGAGTCATGACACCATTGCCACAACACTCAGTGGTCATGTCAATGAAGCTGACTCTTACATCCTCCACCTTGACTCCACTGTGCAGCAGCTCTCATGTCCATCCCCATCTAAGCTGAAAGGACAGATAGGCTACATTGTCTCTTTGGGTGTGGTGTTTGTTCACTTGGTTCAAAGGATCGTTTGATTGAGTTGTGGATGTACTGTTAAACAGTGTTCATTCTTATGTGGTTGAGGGGTTCATAATTTGAGGAGCACTTGTTTTCACACAACTCAAACCAACATTGTGCTGGAATTTTGGAAAAATAAAAGGAAAAAAACGGACTCATTTGGTAAGCTACATTAGGCTATTGCAACCCGGGTGGTATTAGAATGTGTTTCTTTTCCTTTTTACAGAAATCTGCTGCTTTGTGATAATGGAAACTTTTGTAGCTATGTGGCATAACTAGTTGATATCACAAATTCTCAGTTCAGGTGGCCAACTAGCAGTGGTGGATACTTGAGTAAAAGTAAAGATACCTCAAAAGAAAATGACAAGTAAAATACTACTTGAGTAAAAGTCTAAATGTATTTGACTTTAAATATTATTCAGTATCAGAAGTAGGAATCTTTTCAAATTACTTATATTAAGCAAACCAGACCGCACAAATGTATAGTTTTTATTTTATTTAAGGATAGTCAGGGGAACACTCACACATAATTCACAAAGGAAGCATGTGTGTTTAATGAGTCCGTCAGATCAGAGGCAGGCGGGAGGACCAGGGTTGTTCTCTTGATTAAGTGCGTGAATTGGACCATTTTCCTGTCCTGTTAAGCATTCAAAATGTAACATGTACTTTTGGGTGTCAAGGTAAATGTATCGAGTAAAAAGTACATCATTTTCTTTAGGAATGTAGTGAAGTAAAAGTTGTCAAAAAAATATAAATAGTAAAGCAGGTAAGTAGTTTTATGGGGTAACGTTGTGGTACTTGAAAGTATTTTTACACCCCTGCCTCAACATTACCAAAACAAAACGTGCAACAGAGATAGTAAGAACAAAACACGATAACCGCGAGCAAAACAACAGTTAGCTAACGTTCGCTGTCGGTTCCACTGATACAACGTTTCCGTTAGCAGCAGTTAGCTAGCTGTACCACTAATTCCGTGATTCCGTTAGCTACTCGCTAACAAAGCCTAGGCCAAACAGTAGATATCATTTGATAACTCCAAGCATAATACAATAAAACATAGCTACCGATATGAGATGTTCACCTTTCTGCCTGGTTGGCAACAGAAGTCAAACAAGAGCCAGTCCTCTGCCACAATTGGGGTGCTTTCCGCAACTGCTGCCAGCTTGTAGAAATTCAAGGGTTTTGCCGCGTTCAGAACAACTGGAAACTCTGAAATCTCCTACTTCCAGGCGCTAGGGAAAAAAACTAGTTACGACTGGGAAAATAATTTTTTAACGGTCATCCAACTCGGAATTCCAAATCGGGAACTCGGGCCTCTTTCTAGAGATCAGACTTTCCCACCTGAAGATCACCGACGTCGTAATTTGACCTCGTATTTTGCCGAGTTCCCCGTTGTTTTGAACGCGGCATAACAACGCTGCTACTGGAAATGACGACAATGTTGAGCAACCAACCACAGATCTTTATACGAACTGATTGGCTTTATCTTGGGGACATTGTTTCACACTAAGCATTTCGTTTTTTTAGAGAGCAGTGTACTTTAACATGACATACAGGGCTCGATGTATCAAGGAAGTTCCCACAGACTAACTTTTTAGAAACAACAGCATAAAAAAACACATTCTACACAAAAACCGGGTCACGATTTGATCATTGAGCTCTAATTCCTCTTTCATGAAATTGCACGTACATTACAATGAATGAAACTGACACACATCAGTGGTATTCAAAGTCGGGTTGGGGGAACTGCATTAATGTCGCCAAATAACAACAAAAAATAAAAATAAGAGTAATTAATAGTACATGCATATAGTATGGGACAATATACAAAAGATCATTTCAAAAATCAAATGTATCTGAATGAACAGAATCCTGATAACACGTAGAGACATTTTAAGCCTGTCATTAGTTTTTGGGTGAGGATCGGGAAAGTTTGAATACCTCTGTTTTACATACACACATTCTCAACAGAAGACAATATTTGGGAAGGAAGGCATATCCAACCAAGTGGAATATCTGTGCAATTATCAGCTGTTCAATTACACTGTAGGCCTACACGGCACGCACGCATCAATGTCCCATATAGCCTGAGAAGTCTTCCTCCTCCTCTGTCTCATTGTGAGACTGCACAGTGCCAGTGTGCGTTACCAGGCAGTCAGAGTATGTCTTTGTACAGCTGACAGCATGTCTATCTGAATATTCAGAGTATTTGTGTGTGCAGTCTGTCTGTGGCGGTGTCAGTACTAGGCCTGTATCTTCCTGTATCTCACCCTGTGATCCCATGCTGTCTAGTCCTAATGTCCTCTGTAAGGAGTCTATGGGAAGTAGAGGCTTCTGCTCCTGTTTGGAACAGCATAATAAAACATCTGTCTCATTCTCATCCTCCCTCTTTAAAGCCCCCAGAGTCAGAGAGAACAGATTGACATTAATAGAGGTCTCCTCCCTCTCTTTCTCCTCCATCTCTTTCTCCTCCTCTCCACCCAATCCTACAAGTCCCAGATCTCTGTCTAGGCTGGAAATGACCTTCACTAGTTGACCTTTGACCTCGCTCTGACCCTGACCTCCAAGCACCACCACACCCACAGGAGCTTCCTCTTCTTCCTCAGCAGCTACCTCAGAACTCAACCCCCCAGAATGCCCTACTGCATTAAGGGCCACATTGGCCCCTGATGCATTCTGGGACTGTGTGGTGCCAAAGCTGCTTTTAGAGGAGAGCTTGGGGGCGCAGTCCATGTAGCAATCATTCCCCCCCGCCTCCTCTTCACCCTGTGATCCCATGCTGTCTAGTCCTAATGTCCTCTGTAAGGAGTCTATGGGAAGTAGAGGCTTCTGCTCCTGTTTGGAACAGCATAATAAAACATCTGTCTCATTCTCATCCTCCCTCTTTAAAGCCCCCAGAGTCAGAGAGAACAGATTGACATTAATAGAGGTCTCCTCCCTCTCTTTCTCCTCCATCTCTTTCTCCTCCTCTCCACCCAATCCTACAAGTCCCAGATCTCTGTCTAGGCTGGAAATGACCTTCACTAGTTGACCTTTGACCTCGCTCTGACCCTGACCTCCAAGCACCACCACACCCACAGGAGCTTCCTCTTCTTCCTCAGCAGCTACCTCAGAACTCAACCCCCCAGAATGCCCTACTGCATTAAGGGCCACATTGGCCCCTGATGCATTCTGGGACTGTGTGGTGCCAAAGCTGCTTTTAGAGGAGAGCTTGGGGGCGCAGTCCATGTAGCAATCATTCCCCCCCGCCTCCTCTTCACCCTGTGATCCCATGCTGTCTAGTCCTAATGTCCTCTGTAAGGAGTCTATGGGAAGTAGAGGCTTCTGCTCCTGTTTGGAACAGCCTAATAAAACATCTGTCTCATTCTCATCCTCCTCCTCTTCCTCCTCCCTCTTTAAAGCCCCCAGAGTCACAGAGAACAGATTGACGTTACCAGAGGTCTCCCCCCTCATCTCTTTCTCTTCCTCCACCTCCCTCATCTCATTCTCCTCCTCTCCACCCAACCCTACAAGTCCCAGAGGTCTGGGTTGGTCTCCGTCTAGACTGGAAATGACCTTCGCTAGTTCACCTTTGACTTCTCTCTGACCCTGACCTCCAAGCACCACCACACCCACAGGAGCATCCTCTTCCTCCTCAGCAGCTACCTCAAAACTCAACCCCCCAGAATGCCCTGCTCCGTTAAGAAGGGCAACATTGGCCCCTGATGCTTCCTGGGACTGTGTGGTGCTGGAGCTGCTATCAAAGGAGAGCCCCGCATCGCGGTCCATGTAGACCGTGCCGTTTCCCCCCTCCTCCTCTTCATCCTCCTCCTCTTCCTCCCCTGCTTGGTTTGCGTTCTCTCTGTTGTAGTGTGCTTTTGGTGTGAGGGCCTTCCCTTGTTTCTCTGGCTCAGAGGATATAGAGACCAGGTCAGGAACTGTTCTCTCTGGGGTGACTAGGTAGCCCTCAACCAGGGCAGTCTGCATGGGGAGAGGGAGGAGAGAGAGGCTGTGTTAGACACAGAGAAAGGCACAGTGATGTCACTGCCTGAAGCAGATTTAACTTTATGTGGACTACAGGGCATGAAAGACTTGAAGTTAATGTTATTTGCCTTTTGCAGGAATTTACTTTGGCTTTGCATTTCTTAAGCTCCACAAATTCACATCCAGGACCAACAGATCAACATTGAAACTATGGCAAAGCCAAACAAATAATATCACAGACAAACAGTGATAGAATTGTGAGAGAGATGGGTTTGACAATGTAAACATATACTGCTCAAAAAAATAAAGGGAACACTTAAAAAACACATCCTAGATCTGAATGAAATAAATAATTTTATTAAATAATTTTTTCTTTACATAGTTGAATGTGCTGACAACAAAATCACACAAAAATAATCAATGGAAATCCAATTTATCAACCCATGGAGGTCTGGATTTGGAGTCACACTCAAAATTAAAGTGGAAAACCACACTACAGGCTGATCCAACTTTCATGTAATGTCCTTAAAACAAGTCAAAATGAGGCTCAGTAGTGTGTGTGGCCTCCACGTGCCTGTATGACCTCCCTACAACGCCTGGGCATGCTCCTGATGAGGTGGCGGATGGTCTCCTGAGGGATCTCCTCCCAGACCTGGACTAAAGCATCCGCCAACTCCTGGACAGTCTGTGGTGCAACGTGGCGTTGGTGGATGGAGCGAGACATGATGTCCCAGATGTGCTCAATTGGATTCAGGTCTGGGGAACGGGCGGCCCAGTCTATAGCATCAATGCCTTCCTCTTGCAGGAACTGCTGACACACTCCAGCCACATGAGGTCTAGCATTGTCTTGCATTAGGAGGAACCCAGGGCCAACCGCACCAGCATATGGTCTCACAAGGGGTCTGAGGATCTCATCTCGGTACCTAATGGCAGTCAGGCTACCTCTGGCGAGCACATGGAGGGCTGTGCGGCCCCCCAAAGATATGCCACCCCACACCATGACTGACCCACCCCCAAACCGGTCATGCTGGAGGATGTTGCAGGCAGCAGAACATTCTCCACGGCGTCTCCAGACTCTGTCACGTGCTCAGTGTGAACCTGCTTTCATATGTGAAGAGCACAGGGCGCCAGTGGCGAATTTGCCAATCTTGGTGTTCTCTGGCAAATGCCAAATGTCCTGCACGGTGTTGGGCTGTAAGCACAACCCCCACCTGTGGACGTCGGGCCCTCATGGAGTCTGTTTCTGACCATTTGAGCAGACACATGCACATTTGTGGCCTGCTGGAGGTCATTTTGCAGGGCTCTGGCAGTGCTTCTCCTGCTCCTCCTTGCACAAAGGCGGAGGTAGCGGTCCTGCTGCTGGGTTGTTGCCCTCCTACGGCCTCCTCCACGTCTCCTGATGTACTGGCCTGTCTCCTGGTAGCGCCTCCATGCTCTGGACACTACGCTGACAGACACAGCAAACCTTCTTGCCACAGCTCGCATTGATGTGCCATCCTGGATGAGCTGCAATACCTGAGTCACTTGTGTGGGTTGTAGACTCCGTCTCATGCTACCACTAGAGTGAAAGCACCGCCAGCATTCAAAAGTGACCAAAACATCAGCCAGGAAGCATAGGAACTGAGAAGTGGTCTGTGGTCACCACCTGCAGAACTACTCCTTTATTGGGGGTGTCTTGCTAATTGCCTATAATTTCCACCTGTTGTCTATTCCATTTGCACAACAGCATGTGAAATTTATTGTCAATCAGTGTTGCTTCCTAAGTGGACAGTTTGATTTCACAGAAGTGTGATTGACTTGGAGTTACATTGTGTTGTTTAAGTGTTCCCTTTATTTTTTTTGAGCAGTGTATGTTTCCCATGCCACTAAAAGTCATTTAAATTGAATTTAAACAAATGAGTGAGAGTGTAGGATGTGGTTAGCTACAAGATAGAGCCATTTCTCACCAGTGATCTAGGCAGGTGGGTCTTCAACTTGCACACGAACCCAGTGTAGAACAGGACAAACATGAGAAGCATCAGGCCTGCCCCACTCACAATGAAGAGAACCGACAGCCCAGCTACAACAGCAGGGACTGGGGGGAGGGACAAGTCATCGTTATACCCCAGTCCAAGGTGTACCGAATGAACAGAATAATCCTGATAACATAAGAGTTCCATGCAATATCTAAAATAGTAACACAGTGCCAACACATTACCTAATATCTGGCATGGTAAAAGTGAGGATGAAGCATTGACTGACAGAACTATAAACAATATTCACCTCTGTTAGGCTCCACAATACTGGTGTGAGCACACTTCCACTCAGAAAGCTGTGTTTGTTTGTTGGTGTTGATCAATGTATGCACCCTCACACAGTACTCTGTGCCCACCTTCAAGTTCCCCAGCATATAACTTAAATTAGTTGTACGGGTCTCTTTGAACTGAAAATGAATATGATCGAAGAGTATTCATTTAGATTAAATGGTCCTCATTCTCATTAAATGGACATAATTTGTAAAAAAAATAAAATAATAATAATTTGAATAGAATTTGACACTACAATGAAGACAGGGAAAGGATAGGCATTGTTGTTTTTACCTGAGTCTCTCCTGCTCTCTTCCAGTCAATCTGAAAGGATATGCTGTTCCCATAGACCTTTTCAATGGTTCCCATCTCAGGCAGTGTGATGTTGATTACCAGGCAATTGCCACATCCATCCAAAGACAATGTTGGAGGACCAATAACAGCTGTGGAAGATATAATGGTACTGTAGCATCATTTCACAATTAATATTTAACTTTTATTTTTTTATTACAAGAACATATTATAATAGACACATTGACACACAAATACATGCCTAGATTGTGTTATGTGATGACAACTTGGCTAATGTAAATAATGGCCCTCACACAAACACCTGGTTAAAATCCCTAGCAGAAGTATAGTCATCCGCCTATTAGCGAGACAGAATGACCAGCAGACGTACTCTGTGTGAAGGGGGTGAAGGTGATCCCGGCCAAGGGCGACTCGAAGAGGTCGTGGGAAGCCTGAACACACAATCTGTATACTTCTTTGGGGTACTTCAGATCCAGCTTCTGATTTGTCATGTTGGTTTGATGTTGTATCTCTAGGGTCGTGTTGTTTTCTCTGTTAGGATAGAAATGAGGAGGTACATTCTTAATGTAGCGAATAAATTTACAAAGTAAACTTAGTTAAATTACTTTATTGACAAAATACAGTGAGTTAATTTGGATTACAAATAATTATGATTTGGATTTCAAATAATTATAATTTTTTAATCAGTGGTCTTCAGACCTCAAGAAGATATATTCTATCTCAGAGTGATGTGTCTAGCCACATTACTGGTTTACTAGTCTTTCCTGTTCCATAATGGCTTAAGAGTATTTATCTACACATATATTATATTCCAAAAAGATTGGAAATGTATCTGATGATTTATACATATGTACATTGGATGATGCCCACATTGATCATGTCCAGGGTTATACATATCTGGGTATCTGGATTGACGAAAAGCTATCTTTCAAAAAGCATTGATGAGTTAGTTAAGAGGTTTTTAGGAATAGGGAATGTCTTTTGTTAAATAGCAGAAAACAAATCATTCAGTCTACATTCATTCCAGCTTTAGACTACGGCAATATCTTCTATATCAGGTTTTCCCAAACTGGGGTACACGCAATGCCGTCGGGGTTACGCCAAATAAAAATGTGATTCACATTTTTTTTTTAAGACCAAAAATATTATAATCACATTTTCAAACAGTACATTTATATTTTACAATGGGGCTATACATTTAGGTGAGGTTTTTTTCTCACCTGAGTAGCCTCGTTTCACTGCCAAAAATACAATTCAACCATCTGGCGAAATAACAACACAATGTCAAATACAGGTAGCCTAGACAAATTCTTAACATCCAACAACATTAACCGTTACTCTCTCAATCGAAACCTTCACTCTTGCGCAGACATTTAGAAATGAAACATGACAATTTGAAAAATAAGCCACGGGAGTTTGAGTGAGAATAAAGACGACTTTGAGTAGTAAGACCTGTATAAAACCAACAGATACCAATAATAAGAAGGGGCTAGAATCATCTTTTAAGGTGAGCTACCGAGTGGCTAGGACAGGCAAGCCCCATACTATTGTGGAGGACTTAGTTCTTCCTGCTGCTGCAGATATGGGCTGGGACAAAGCTGGGGGAAAAGGCCCAAAAAGCTATACAGACAATGTCTTTATCAAACAACACTGTTTCACGACGCATCAGTGACATGGCAGGAGCTGTTTTGAAACAATTACTGCTTCACATACAAGCCAGTGAATTCTATGCGTTACAGCTGGATGAGTCAACAGACGTGGCGGGCCTGGCACAGCTCCTGGTATATGTCCGTTACGTTTATGGGGGGTCAATTAAGGAAGACATCCTCTTCTGCAAACCAAGATAACATGAGATTATATTTTTAAAGTACTGGACAGATTTGTGACATCAAATGGACTTTGGTGGTCAAGATGTGTTGGTATCTGTACTGATGGAGCAAAAGCCATGACAGGGAGACAGTGGAGTGGTTACGCGCGTGCAAGCAGTTGCTCCCGACACCACTTGGATACACTGCAGCATCCACCAAGAGGCTCTTGCTGTCAAGGGAATGCCTGACAGCTTGAAAGACGTTTTGGATACTACAGTGAAAATGGTTAACTTTGTTAAAGCAAGGCCCCTGAACTCTAGTGTATTTTCTGCACTATGCAATGATATGGGCAGCGATCATGTAGCGCTTTTATAACATACAGAAGTGCGCTGGTTATCAAGGGGCAAAGTATTGACACGTTTTTTTTAAAATTGAGAGACGAGCTTAAAGTTCTTTACTGACCATCATTTTCACTTGTCTGACCGCTTGCATGACGAGTTTCTCACACGACTGGCCTATCTGGGTGATGTTTTTTCTTAACAAGGACAACACACAGGTCTTTCCATCATTTTATGATTTATTGTGTGCAAATGAACACAAGCTTACCAACAATGTCAAATGTGATATAGCGAAGCACCTGAGTTGGGTGCGCAATTACGCAGGTACTTTCCCGAAACGGACGACACAAACAACTGGATTCATTATGCCTTTCATGCCCTGCCTCCAGTCCACTTAACAATATCTGAACAAGAGAGCCTCATCGAAATTGCAACAAGTGGTTCTATGAAAATTGAATTTAAATCAGAAGCCACTGCCAAAATTATTGATTATTATTATTTGTGCCCTGGTCCTATAAGAGCTCTTTGTCACTTCCCACGAGCCGGTTTGTGACAAAAACACACTCATTCTTATGTTTAATAAATGTATCATATAGTGTGTGTGGCAGGCTTACAATAATGGCAAAAAACAACATTTGAGAGTGCGCTGACCCCGGTGCTAGAGGGGGTACGCAGCTGGAGGTTGAATGTTTGAAGGGGTACGGGACTATAAAAAGTTTGTGAACCACTGTTCTAGATGAATGCACTTGACAGTGCCAATGTACCCTCTAAACAGCGCGCAGTAGCCCGAGACTGCCGCCCAGCTCCCCGGGACTGCATGCAGAAGAAATACTGTATCAGCCCACAGAGAGAAGTATGCGATTGAACTTCACTCAACTTTCTAGAGAGTTTTCCCTGTTAGTTAACACTATCAACGTTTCCCTTTACTGTGGCAATTGTGATCGAATCAACGCAATATTAAGCACTTAAGGCAACATACCGAAACAAAACGAACTATGCAGGAGACTTTGTTGTAGACAGAACGCATCGGAATAGGATTCGATTGCATTGACAAGCAGAACTCAGCCTGTACTCTACACAGACCAGTGCGGCATAACCAATCAGAGCTGCAGTAGGCCTATATGCAAATCAACCATTGCTATATATGGATCTGTGCCATTGACTTTGAACTGGACTGTTTACAGCTGTGGTCGTGAGTAGATGTGCTTGTTTTGAGATCAAAGCGAGAGCTGCATGTATTCACCTGTCCACATTTTGTTCAAATCCTTTGCTAGTTAGTGAGTTATTAGCCCAGTTATAGATCATTTGTAGTCAGCAATTGGGGAGTGATTGCTTCCTACAAGAGAACAAAAATGTGTACATTTTTTGACCTCTTTGAAAAGCTAGTCAGGTAAAGAGCTTTTTTTTTGTCTAAAGGGGCAGTGTTGTATTTTGAGACAGGCTTGAATAAGCTAAGTAGCAGAGGGCTGCATAATTTGTCTGATTCTCTGTAATAATTGTATGGGAATAATAATGCATTTTATTTTGTAAAGTGGTTTCTTGCATCAAACAACATTTTCTTGCATCAAACAACGCAACATTTTCAGTCACCTCCTTGTCTGAAGGACAAGTGGACAAACAGGTTAGGTCAAGCCCTGCATGTTTTTACAAAAGTCTCATGAAATGTAGGCCTACATTGAACACCACACATTGGCTGCTACTGTAGGCTGAATGATAGAACAGCTATTTCCATGTTAAAATGTTATGGGATGCATCTTCTCCAATGTTTTTGATGGTAGGCCATTCTGGTAGGCCTACATTATGATCAAATAGCCACAGTAGGCTACTTGGCTACTGTTAAAACTAACTTAAAGCGGGTACAACCTCAGTGTTCACAGTAAACGCACGCTGGAAGTTGCACAACATTTTCACAATGTTCAAGTTTCGCACTCAGCGGACCTGAAATTCACTCAGTGCAGAGAAAAATTAGAGGGAACATTGCTTGGCACTGTATCCCAACCAAGGTACAGTAAATCAATAACTTGCTGCCAGTACCAGGTGTGTTAATTGTCTATAATGTCTACTTAAAATGTTAAAATGTTTGTAATGTCTAAATGTGAACTATAATTGTTTGTAATGTTTTGTTAGTTCTGTGTCGGACCCCAGGAAGATTAGCTGACATTTTGGCATCAGCTAATGTGGATCCTAATACAATGTAATTAAAAAAAGATTCATAGGCCCTTTTTCCAGTGGTAAGACCTGCAGAGCAGAGTACTGTCTCTAGAGTTGCGACACTATGAAGGTGCAAACTACAACCACAGAGCTGTAGCTATGGTCAAGTGAAAGCAATACTTGAGAAAACACGTCACACTGCAGTCAAATGTTCCATCCACAGCACACTTGGTAAGATAGGCAAATTGTTCTAAATAGACTAAGTTCAAAGCTTATTTCTAAGAACGGTGCTCATCTCCACAAAGTGAAAAAACATAATTCTGACAGAAGACATTGCTTTTCACAAAGAAAACTAATTATAGCACCATCATTATTATTATTACTACTACACCTAACGTCTGACTTACGTTACAACCCAGTCATATCAAGTGTCATGGGAATCAGATCACCATCATTTGTCTAAAGTCCATAAACCTTAACCACAATGCAGTAGTAGAATTATCCAATATGATAAACACAAACAAAATAATGATGATGGGTGATACTATAATCTATAATTTAAGATGGGGAAAGGGTGGGGGGTGTAGGTGACAACCTGTATAAGATATTGTACATGGTCCCGGGTGGTGTGCCCGGCCCAGGGATCCAGCGGAGAACATGGTGGAAGTTGAGAGAATCGATGGTAACATTGACTGGAGCAGGGAGGGTACACAGGGCTAGGATGGCAAAAGGGGATACAGAGAGGGACAGTATCATTAAACTCGTAAATGAAGATAACATACAGTATGTCAGTACAAGCCACTATACTGCCCACAATCACAGACTGTTTGTGGGTGAATGTGTGAGAGCAACTAGAGACTTCAGTAAGGTACAGTAAATCAATAACTTGCTGCCTAGCTGCCAGAAACCCATTTTGATGACAATTTTTGATGACCCCACCGTGTTATGTCATCAACGGCCAAGGGTTACTTTCTTAATTTGACTATGACAGTTTATTACAAATCAGTCTGACAGTATTTCAATCTAAAAGACAGTATGGTTTGAAGTGACTGAAATGCATGAGAAAGGTATTGAGAAGTTCGGAAGACCATCAGGCAATAATGTTGTATGATCTTCTGTGTTGAAAATAACACCATCATTGACAATGTTCTTTCCCCCTCAGTCTGATTTAGTGCCTGGTCTTGTCCACTCCATTCTAATGGCTTGTGGGCATAGTAACTGGAAACAGTGTTCCTGAGTCGTATCTTTCAGTGAAGGCATCATAATATTGCTAAGCTTAAAACATTAAAAAGAGAGCCACATTTGTAGGAAGAAAACAGAAACCAGTCTGTTAAGTACAACCGCATCTAGAATCTACCCCAAATTTTCTCTTGCGACCGCATTTTCAAATTGACCCCTAGTTATGGAAACAAAGCAGTAAACACTGAAATGCTACGTTGAACCTGTTCTTAAACCCATAATAGTGGTGGACAACTTACCATAAAAACACTGCAACATCAAATAAATAGTTAGAAGGAAATGTTTCATATCTTTTTATTCCTAAAACCTTTAAAAAGAATATCTAGAGGACTGGTCCATTGTTGGTCAATGTTCTGAAAAACAAAAGATATTGAATACATTAGTGAAAATGAAGTTATCCCACTCACACAAAAGGAAAGGTACAGCCGTACTGTGAGGTTTGTGTGGAGTCTATTGATAACGACCAGGTTGTATGATCTAATGTTGGGACAGGGGAAAAACACTTGACTCAATCTATGCTTACTTTAGGCTACTGTTATGTGTTTATATAAATATGTTGTCTACAACCAGTCTGCAACTCTTGAAATTATTAAACACAACAAACAATTTGAATGAAGAAAATAAAAGATAGAGCTTTGTGTAGTCTTCCTCGTCTACAGTGTTTCTAATAATGACTTCGCTAGTAAAGAGCTAACGTTACGCTAGTCCTACACTGTTTCCTCCTCCGAACTAAATGCTGGCATTAATAAATAATTTTACCTGAAGATATACCTTCTTTGATGAATCCCTTTCAAAAGAACGTGATATTTCCCCTGTGCGTAAAAGTAGAAGACAAAATAGACATATAAACAGTCTGGTCGTGCTGTGAACATTAGTAATTTATTCGTTTCTTTCAGTCACTTGTGTTTTCCAAACGTCACTCCTTTCCTTGAAATGGCATGGTAACCAGGTCGAACGCTCCCAAAATGCAACGGGAACAAATGAGTCACATTGAGATGAGATCCTATTCGTCCGTTTCAATCAGATATTTGCATATTCACGTTAGGGAACGCCTACTCTGTGAAGTGCGCGTGTGCAATAACTAAATTCGCCTTTTCGTTCTAAACAATGCGATAATTTTTTTTTTTTTTTACAGCTTTGGCAAAGGTTAATGTCTACAAAACGTAGTCCACTCTGTTTATAACAGATTCTAGTTTTTGGAACAGAAAACTGTATTGAGATAAAAATGTTTAATCGATGAGAAAATGTGCAGAATGTCGACCAAAATCCATCTCGTTGAGTCTTCTACCACTGCCGGCCACTGGGCTTCCTCTCACTACCATATTTGGAAGGGAGTTTAAACGCCAAGCGGATGCTTTACATTTATACATCTGGTGAAATATCTGTCTCATTGTTCTATCTTGTGGAATGGACTTCTTCTATGGTATATTGACGATCGCACAATTTAATGTGCATCCGGCAACCTGCTAAACGGCATGAAAACAGGATTCCCCAAAATGGAACAAAATACCACAAAAAAAACTAAAAATAAAACTAAATCAAACACATTTTCTGTTAACAAAATAAAACATATGATCCCTACACAGGCTCACGGGGAACCTGGGAGGGCGGGTCTTCCGGCACCAGTACCCCTTGCAAGTCTTCAGAAGTAAGTCCCAAGAACGTTTCTGCACAGGCTATCTTTTGGCTGGCAGCAAACATTTACTAGACTGTGCTGCGTCCACTGCCACATCTTCACTAGCATCAATTGTTTTCTCATTCTGTTAATCGCCTCTGCATAAGAGATACGATTGACTGCTCTGACCTTTTGTCACCTCAATTTCCTTCACGTTTACAGGGCACTCCAGGAAGTCTGGATTAGTTTATTTTGTAAATATTTTCTTAACTATATTTTCTGAAAACTGCATTGTTCGTAAGCATTTCACGGTAAGGTCTACACTTCACCAGGGCGTAGCCTAACGTGATCAGAAATCAAAACTAGCAAGCAAATCGCAGCAATGAAGAATTGAGTGCGTTCACGCCAATGGGGGATTCTGGCAGGGGGGAGATTTTCGGCACAACACCGGTCCTTGCGGTTATGCCTGTATAGGCGAGACCGAAAAATGTCGTCCCCGCACAAAACTAGAATAGCCCCAGTAAGCAAAATGACGTCTAAAATACGTATTTACCAGACGAAGTTAGGTTCAATTTAGGTTCTGAATGAAAGGTGAAAATGTATTTTCCATATGTTTTAAAAACATATTTTCCAGGATGTTGAAAAGGCATCTTTTCCGGATGTTGAAAAATACATATTTTCTGGAAGTTGAAATCAAGCCCTTTCTGGAACTGCACCAAAAAAATACGTCCTCCTGTGCTAACTGAGGTGTAGCTTACAGTGTTGCCTAAAATTACATTTTTATGAATGCCCGCCTGTGGTAAACTTAGATGTCGGCTTGTACTTACTGGGGTGTGGCCTACAATGTCATCCCGCAATGGAATTTTATGAATGCCCACCATTTGTAAAACAGGAAGTTGCATTGGCTTTATTAGTTCTGATTCCTGTGACTAATTCATTTGGCTATTTAAGCTCTGAAATCAGCTACCCAACTTTATCAGGAGTTCTCGAGCCTATTGGCAATGTGTTTACACAGCGGGAAATGTAGAAGTATTTTTCTTGTTTTGCTATGATCAGCTTGTCCAACATTGACCGATACAAACTTGAAACCACTGATCATGACAATGGAGTGAAACTCCTGGACAACAGTTGTGATTGTCCATTTTACTTCGACCTGTCCTGTTTTTAGGAAATGTTGTTTGTTAACATGATATCACATTTTTTATTTGATTGAGCGCCATTTAGGTTCCGGTATTTGATCTAGAGAAACCTGCATAATGTAAAAAGTGTCTGCCTCATTACATTTTTTTTATTTCCAGTCTGTAGGCTATAGAAAAGGCCATACTCTTTTTATCATATATCTGCTAAGTGATTTATGTTAGATTAATGAAAAACATTGGTCGAGCGCTTAAGAGATGCGTCCCTTCACCCTGGAGAGGCGCACAGGGAATGGACAAGCAAAATATTTAGCAGTGGGTACTGCTTGTCAAATGCGGCATAAGCACTCACCTAAAAAGCCCATATGCCACTGGTTGAGAGAAATTGTAATTGTTTGTGGGCAGAATTATGTGAGGTTTTGTGTGTTGTTGTTGGAGGTCCATCTTGGTCAGTTTAGGTGGTTAGTCTGCTGCCATATACGGCCGCCTAATGCCCCATGTACACTATGAGCGGGTCCGACAAGCTCTTTATCAAAAAACGACAGGTCCGACAGACTTTCTTTTTCTTCATTCACCCAGCGGCAGCGGATCAGACGCCGGGAACCAACCACAGCAGGAATTTTCTTCAGGTAATGGTATTCAAACTGAACATCCATCATCACCCCTGAGATGACTCCTTTGACGGGTGCTCTACAGCGAAGTTCAAAACCCAACACTTCTGTTGTTTGGATTCTTACTGCAATCTTCCTCTGTTCTGAAAAACAATTAATCAATTTGTACTCCACTTTTCCCAGCTCATACCTCACCATTTGACACCTCAAACGGGTTTCCCACATATGCATCCCAACAAGAAGCGATTCATTATAATTCATACACATATCCTCCACTCCAATTTCAGCCAATTTCCTTTTTGTTCCAGTTTTCGCTACTACTGTTGTCCATTCAGAACATTCGTCTTCATCAACTACGCTCGACGCACTGCTTGATTCGAACTCAGGACCCACTTCCGCCATCTTTTTCTTTAGCAGGGAACCATAGTCCTCAACGAATGGACTTCTTCTTCTATGATATAATGGCGGTCTTCAAACCAACGTTAAAGGTGCATGCCGCCACCTACTGGGCTGGAGTGTGTGGTCAATCACGGTTTTTAACATTTCTAAATCCTCCTACCTATCTCAGTACTTCAGAGAAAATAATAAAGAACTCTACTAACTTCTAATAGACCCTCCCCATCCCACAAATCCCTTCCAAACCCCCTCCCAACCTCAATCTTTCCCTCTCTTCAACATACTTACATTACATTTTACATTTTAGTCATTTAGCAGACGCTCTTATCCAGAGCGACTAACAGGAGTGAATGCATACATTTCATACATTTTTTCCCCCCTACTGGTCCCCCGTGGGAATCGAACCCACAATCCTGGTGTTGCAAACACCATGCTCTACCAACTGAGCCACACGGGACTTACAACAATATAACAACACATGTTCCACCGTTTTGCGACCATACACTTCTGACACAAACCATTCACATGCTTGCTAACCAGTTGTAATGACGAGTTCATTGTACAACGTCCTAAGCGCAATCGAGTAAACATCACCTCTTCCTTTCTGATCTGACCTTTGAATCTTGGTCCACCGACATTTCTTTGGAGGGCATATAAATGCCGGCCCTTTGGCTCAGAGTCCCATCTCTTCTGCATCTATCAAAATGGCTCTGATCTTAAATTTGGTCTCACCTCTACCCAGTGGAAAATTAATATCAATTATCTTGTTTTAAAGCTCTTTTGGCTAACTGGTCTACAATTTCATTCCCTTCCACACCTGAATGTGCTGGCTGGAACCCAGCAGAATCGCACTACTACATCCATTCTCTCAATTCTCCATAATAACATTAATACCTCCAATAGTAGGTCACTCCTATTAGATTTACCAGAAGATAAATTATTCAATACAGACAGAGAATCTGAGCATACTATAATTCTAACAGGTTGTATGTCCTCCACCCACTGGAGGGCAACTATTATCACCAACAGTTCAACTGAGTATACTGACAGTTCATCTGTTAGTCTTCTACATATCTGCACATCACATTCAGGAACGTAAACGCCTGCTCTTGTGCACCCACTATCAGGGTCCTTGGATCCATCTGTGAAAAGCGTTAAAAAAAGCATAAAAACTTCTACCAATGTAAATGTCAACCAGTTTCCCTATATCACTGACTTCTGACCAATCCTTCCTTTTTCTCTACCAAGGTTAGCTCAACAACAGGATCTGGAAGTAACCATGGAGGAACATCCCCTATCACCACAGACGGGCCAACCTCCAACTCCCTTAAACCACTCGCATCAGCAAGCTTTCCAACTGTCCAACCAAAACCACTGCCTTGTCTACTAGTATATGCTCAACAGTCATCTAGAACAGTAACAGTGGGATGCTCAACCTGACAGCCTTTCAACCTAACCCAATAAGCTAATGACAATTGTTTTACGCCGTATATCCAAAGGCATCTCACCTACCTCCACTAGTAAGGCACATACAGATGTAGATTTAAATGCACCAATACATATCATAGCTATATACCAGATTCTGTCCAGCTTCTGAATCCAAATCTTTGCTGCTGTTCCATAAACTATACACCTGAAAAAGGGAATGGACTTGAGTTGGTGCCCCTCAAAACATTGAATGTTTTTGTACTTTGCTGTTTGTATAGCTCCAAGGTGCCCTCTATGGGCCGTACACTGACACCTGTATATGTGTGCGCGCATCAACACAGAAATGATTGCATTTTAGACATCGTATCACTTTTATTGGTTTTAATAACATAATACTCATATACAACATTAATGGTGTGTAGACAGAGGCCATAACCCACACTCACCTATAAACAAATTATTTCTACCTTATAAAACAGTCAATAATCTTGCCTTGAACCAAATTATACACAAATCAAAGCCACCAAACTGTGATACATGATCTATTGATGACGTATTAAATATGTCATAGAAGGCAAGTACCCAGAACGATTTATACAGCCGGTCCCAACACCAGAGAGCCTGTACTTATCTATATGTGATTTATACCGGTTTCTGCAAAGCATACAGTTGAAGTCGAAAGTTTACATACACTTACGTTGGAGTCATTAAAACTCGTTTTTCAACCATTCCACAAATTTCTTGTTAACAAATTATAGTTTTGGCAAGTCGGTTAATACATCTACTTTCTGCATGACACAAGTAATTTTTCCAACAATTGTTTACAGACAGATTATTTCACTTATAATTCACTGTATCACAATTCCAGTTGGTCAGAAGTTTACATACACTAAGTTGACTGTGCCTTTAAACAGCTTGGAAAATTCCAGAAAATGATGTCATGGCTTTAGAAGCTTCTGGTAGGCTAATTTACATGATTTTAATCAATTGGAGGTGTACCTGTGGATGTATTTCAAGGCCTACCTTCAAACTAATTGCCTCTTTGCTTGACATCATGGGAAAATCTAAAGAAATAAGCCAAGACCTCAGAAAAACAATTGTAGACCTCCACAAGTCTGGTTCATCCTTGGGAGCAATTTCCAAACGCCTGAAGGTAACACGTTCATCTGTACAAACAATAGTACGCAACTATAAACACCACGGGACCACGAAGCTGTCATACCGCTCAGGAAGGAGATGCCTTCTGTCTCCTAGAGATGAATGTACTTTGGTGCAAAAAGTGCAAATCAATCCCAGAATAACAGCAAAGGACCTTGTGAAGATGTTGGAGGAAACAGGTACAAAAGTATCTATATCCACAGTAAAACGAGTCCTATATCGCCATAACCTGAAAGGCCACTCAGCAAGGAAGAAGCCACTGCTCCAAAACCGCTATAAAAAAGCCAGACTACAGTCTGGTCTGATGAAACAAAAATAGAACTGTTTGGCCATAATGACCATCGTTATGTTTGGAGGAAAAAGGGGGAGGGTTGCAAGCTGAAGAACACCATCCCGACCATGAAGCACAGGGGTGACAGCATCATGTTGTGGGGTTGCTTTGCTGCAGGAGGGACTGGTGCACTTCCCAAAATAGATGGCATCATGAGGATGGAAAATTATTTGGATATATTGAAGCAAAATCTCAAGACATCAGTCAGGAAGTTAAAGCTTGGTCGCAAATGAGTCTTCCAAATGGACAATGATCCCAAGCATACTTCCAAAGTTGTGGCAAACTGGCTTAAGGACGACAAAGTCAAGGTATTGGAGTGGCCATCACAAAGGCCTGATCGCAACCCTATAGAAAATTTGTGGGCAGAACTGAAAAAGCGCATGCGAGCAAGGAGGCCTACAAACCTGACTCAGTTACACCAGCTCTGTTAGAGGGAATGGGACAAAATTCACCCAACTTATTGTGGGAACTTGTGGAAGGCTACCTGAAACGTTTGACCCAAGTTAAACAATTTAAAGGCAGTGCTACCAAATACTAATTGAGTGTATGTAAACTTCTGACCCACTGGGAATGTGATGAAAGAAATAAAAGCTGAAATAAATCATTCTCTCTACTATTATTTTGACATTTCACATTCTTAAAATAAAGTGGTAATCCTAACTGACCTAAAACAGGGAATTTTTACTAGGATTAAATGTCAGGAATTGTGATTAAACTGAGTTTAAATGTATTTGGCTAAGGTGTATGTAAACTTCCAACTTCAACTGTATATACCTTCAAAAAATTTCCTGATATGATACAGTGAAGAAAAAAAGTGCTTGAATCAAAAGGTGCTTTAAAATCAAAGTAGCAACACTAGTTAATAAACATGACATGAAACACAAATACCCATCTCCTACTACACAGGCTCATGGATCGTTCTGCCTAGATTGTGAGTGACTGAGATATACTTTATGGTGCAGACAGTGAGCGTGAGGAGCGACACATTTTGTGATGACCTAGCCTAAATGTTTAATCCACAGTAAATGGTTCCCCAGAGGTGTGACCTAAGTTCCCCAAATGGCAAGCACTAATGACAGATCTCTGTCTGTACAGAGCGAGCCTGTGCTTGAGAGCTTGTATCCGAGATGTGTTCGGTCCTCATTAACATGACATAGGGAATATTATTAAATATTCCACTGGAATATTTCACTAATGCTATGTAACCGAATGTGTAGAATTAGAAACCATATTCAACACTCCCAGCTCTTAAATACTTGGATCTGGTT
Source organism: Salmo salar (assembly GCF_965601325.2). Classification (NCBI taxonomy): domain Eukaryota; kingdom Metazoa; phylum Chordata; class Actinopteri; order Salmoniformes; family Salmonidae; genus Salmo; species Salmo salar. The sequence continues at coordinate 47,072,073 of NC_138315.1, forward strand.
GGGGTCTGATGCGTGTGAATGTTGTAGTGTCATGTCAATGCAGAATAATACAGAAACCTCAATGTCCTAACAGTCATTAGTGAGTGTGTTCTGGAGTGGAATAATACAGAAACCTTCATTTCCCAACAGTCATCAGTGAGTGTGTTCTGGAGTGGAATAATACAGAAACCTTCATTTCCCAACAGTCATCAGTGAGTGTGTTCTGGAGTGGAATAATACAGAAACCTTCATTTCCCAACAGTCATCAGTGAGTGTGTTCTGGAGTGACCTAATACAGAAAATACTCATCATTGCTCACCACGGGGCAGGCAGAGGAACTGAAACGTCACGTCACCCATCTTCATTAATTATTTACAAGACGTATATAAGAATATGCATGTACACTTGCACGCCTAGGCACACGCACATTTACACGCACACACGCGCGCACACTCACGCAGAACAGAAGTGTTGGCTGCAGTCTGTTTGTGAGGGTGGTTTTAGATGAATGATATGACTATGTCTCTCTCCAGATGTCAGCTGAAAATAAAACACGTGCTATTTGTTTTTTGAGTGGAGATCAGAAAATATTTCCTAACACCTCTTGTCATGTTCCTTCATCACCGTCTTTTTTTTAATTTATTTTTTTAACCAAGGGTAAGATGTATTAACCTTTACTAACCTGGTCTAATCCCTGGCCAGGGTACTACTTAAAAACCAAAAGGGTACAGACATGCTCATTCTAGAACATGAGCAGAATAACATATTGTGGACCATAGGGGTGAGACCAAGGCCGTTCCAGGACAACCCTGTATTCTAGAACACCAGAAACACAGTGATGTAATCAATCCAGCATGGGCCGGACGGACCCAGTCTCCAGAGCACACCATTCCAGAAGGCTTCTACATCAGCTTCATCTTGAATTAAAAACCCAACCAAGTCCAGCTTAAGGTGGGTCCACAACCGTACAGTTCAACTAAGAACAGTCACATGACCTGACGATCCATTAGGGTTCCAACCAGGAATACCCATTTATAGGGGAGCCATGGTAACCTGCTTCACAACAACATGCCTTAATAGGCCATCTGCACCGAATAACTGAAGAAAAGAGCAGCTGGCAAAGCTAACTGTCAGATAGCTTGTAGGCCTACTGTTATGAATGCTATCTGACAGTTAGCTTGTAGGCCTACTGTTATGAATGCTATCTGACAGTTAGCTTGTAGGCCTGCTGTTATGAATGCTAACTGTCAGATAGCTTGTAGGCCTACTGTTATGAATGCTAACTGACAGTTAGCTTGTAGGCCTGCTGTTATGAATGCTAACTGACAGTTAGATAGCTTGTAGGCCTACTGTTATGAATGCTATTTGACAGTTAGCTTGTAGGCCTACTGTTATGAATGCTATCTGACAGTTAGATAGCTAGATAGCTTGTAGGCCTGCTGTTATGAATCCTATTTGACAGTTAGCTTGTAGGCCTGCTGTTATGAATGCTAACTGACAGTTAGCTTGTAGGGCTGCTGTTATGAATGCTAACTGTCAGATAGCTTGTAGGCCTACTGTTATGAATGCTATCTGACACTTAGCTTGTAGGCCTACTACTATGAATGCTATCTGACAGTTAGCTTGTAGTCCTGCTGTTATGAATGCTATCTGACAGTTAGCTTGTAGGCCTGCTGTTATGAATGCTAACTGTCAGATAGCTTGTAGGCCTACTGTTATGAATGCTAACTGACAGTTAGCTTGTAGGCCTGCTGTTATGAATGCTATCTGACAGTTAGCTTGTAGGCCTGCTGTTATGAATGCTATCTGACAGCTTGTAGGCCTGCTGTTATGAATGCTATCTGACAGTTAGCTTGTAGGCCTGCTGTTATGAATGCTAACTGTCAGTTAGCATTCATAACAGTTAGCATTCATAACAAGCTTTCTGTTAGTCTTTAGAGCAGCAGACGGATGCCGTCCTTGTCTCGTTCTCTGTCTCTTTCCATCTCTTCTTCTCTGCCTCGCTCTTGCATTGATACTGAAAGATGGTTGTCTTGTCTTGTCCAGAGTCTTCTTGTGGATATTGGAATCGAGTTTTTTGTAACGTAGAATCGCATTATATAGAAACACATTGAAAAGCAGCATAGCTCTCTGCACATCAAGCCCATTCAGTAACATCAGGGTGAATGGAGCTCTTGCACTTACCACTTCAGTGTTATCCATCCAGCCCAGTCTAGTTTCCATAGATCTATTTAGCTGAGGGACTGACCCAGCCCTGCTCTCTGCTCAGAGCCTACAGGTCTAGTAGATGAAGGTGAAGAGGCAGTCCTGTTGAGGGTCAGGAGGCTGGTCCAGAGGGGTTGAGGGGTACAGGGGCTGGTCCAAGGCAGTGGAGGGGTACAGGGGCAGGTGGGGGAAGTACTGGGAGAGGGTGGGCATGGGAGGGGCGCTCACACTGTAGGCCTTTAGGGACGACAAGCCATTAAGCAGCGCTACATCCAGGAAGGATACATGGAGGATAGAAGATGAAGGGTCAGTGGAGGCTAGGGACCCCATCCCCTCTATATCCTCAGTCCCAGAGGCGATTGTGAGGACCTGCTCCGGGTGTGGGGCACCCTGGGCAGCGATGTGGACCCTCAGCCTACGGAGACCGAACAGGGCCAGGTACTGGGTGGGGATGGCCAGGGACCCGGGTCCACAGTAGGACAGGCACAGGTCTGGCACCACGCTCCCATTCAGTAGCTCTGTGAGGACCCAGGGCTCTCTGAGCCACATGGTCAAGCTGCCCTGCTCCCTCAGGCCCCCAGGGGTCAGCTCTGAGTGCGACATGGTGCGGCAGCTGCACAGCAGGTTTGCCAACGCCTCGTCACAGTCCTGGATGTTGGTGGAGCAGCTGCATTTCCTCAGGCTGTTGCCGTGGGTGGCACTGTTGAAGAGCAGGGTGCTGTTGCCGGGGCCCGTGCTCGAGCCGACGGTCGTGGGGAGGAGTAGAACCCACAGAGTCCACAGTAACAGGGCAGGAGGGCGGCGACAAGAGGAGGCCCTGTTTAGAGACATCTCCACGGAAACCAAATGGACTACATCTTCACCGAGTGGATATTCTGAAGCCAGTAAGCAAATCTGTAGGATGGGAGGGAAAGTTATGCAGATTTTTAAAGAGCAAAGTGTACTTTGAGATAGATTTCAACCTAGTATAGACACCAAGACAAATCAAAAACAAAGCAAAATTGAAACCAAGACAAATTCTACCAGTGGGAAAAATGTGTCAGATTGCCTTCTGCCTCTGTCACAGAAGAACACAATCATACTCACTCGCTCAGAATAGCACATGATAAATAGCTGCTCTGTCCTACAGTAACCTAGCTGCTTCTTATTTAAAATTCCAGTTTATTGGTTGGAGGTCCGTGAGAGACAGCCAGATGAATTCAGCTCTTTATTTCCAGGCGCCCGTAATTGAGCAATTTTTTTGTTGCTCTCCAACTTTATTGGGGAGCGGTCCTTCAGGCCTTGGACTACTGCGGATGGCATACGACTGTCTATAAAAATGCCTGCACCGTGCTGCGGTAAAGGCAGAGGCCAGCCACATTAAAACTGTCAGGAAAAATAAAACACTGCCTCTTTCTTTCCCCATCGAGGAGCAGAGGAAAAGTGGGATGAATAAGGACTTCCAGAATAACTTTTTCCCTCTTTTTGTTTTTAAAGGAGAGGACTTTCCAATGTTGTGATTGGCATCACAGTTGGACAAAATGTACTTAGTTGTCTGAAACATGTCTGGAAAAATAGAAAGATGGCTCTGGTCACAAAGAATCCTATTTATTTATGTCTTATATAACCAGCATATAGCGCTGAAGATGGCTTCAGTTGCCACTACAGTGCCAGGCTGGCAGACTATGTAAGAGGATATGTTTGGTTGAAAACCCAGACTAACAGAGGATTTGGCTATGTCGATCCCCACTCCTCAGCCTAGCATCAAACATCTCTTATCCATCACAAAATATCAAGACATTCTCAGTCTTTAAACAGAATATACCATAGGCCTTAAACCTAAACTAGAAGTTCAGCAGCCATGTCTCCATACAACACTGTGTCAACTTACTCCCACTCTGTGCTAAGGTGTCTGACTGCTCCATGCAGCCTCTGTATCCTTCAGTCACCAGATCCCTGCTAAGTACACAGACCACAGCCCAGTCTGCATTACCGGAGCCCAACCTCTATAGACTACTGTTCAGTTCCCTTCCTTCCCACTCCTTTACTGTCCCAGTCCAACTCATCCCCCTCTCTTTATGTCACACCAAACTTTGCCTCTCCCTCTGTCTCTCTCCCTTTTGCTTCCCTTGCTCCCTTCTTTCCTTCCCCTCCCTTCATTTGCTGCAAACTCCAGCTGCTGGGCCGGATGCAGAAGGAAAGGGAGACGGGGAGGGAGTGAGAGAGGAAGGTGGCTGCTGTTCCAGTCAGCTATGAGGAGCAGCGCAGAGCATTCCTCTGACATCATGTTCTGTATGCGGCCGCAAGCACCCAACCGAATCCTCCCTCTCTTTCTCTTTCTCTGCCTCTCCAGATCATCCCTCTCCCTCTGTTTCTCTGCCTCTCTATATCATCCCTCTTTCTTTCTCTGCCTCTCCAAATCATCCCTCTTTCTCTTTCTCTGCCTCTCCAAATCATCACTCTCCCTCTCTTTCTCTGCCTCCCCAAATCCTCCCTCTCCTTCTTCCTCAAAATCTAATTTTCTGTCTGAGACTGTCACGTACACACACACACACACACACACACACACACACACACACACACACACACACACACACACACACACACACACACACACACACACACACACACACACACGCACACACACACACACACACACACACACACACACACACACACACACACACACACACACACACACACACACACACACACACACACACACACTCAGACATCAGGCACTTTGACACATTCCCATAGGATAAATCAGACAAGATGTGGCTTGATTATTAAAAGTATGGCTACTTACAGGGAAGAGCGCTGGCAGCAGTCAGGGAGGCATGTGCTTCTCAGACGTTATGATTTAGCTCCGCTCCAGACGCAGCAATTTAGCCTTCCACATCTGTTGGCAGACCCAGTGGAACTCCTCACCCGTCTAGCAGACGCAAGGGGGAGAAACAGTCAGCCCAGAGAGAGGCACAGAGGGGGAGAGACAGAGAGAGCTGGGAAGAATGAGAGAAGGAAAGGAGAAAGAAAGACAGACTTACTCTCTGAACATGGGATAGCACGGACAGTCTTCAGTGATGATGACACCGGACACAAATAATCTGCCCATTTTCTCCTCATGTCACTCGCTTTCATTCCCCCTCCCTCTTCCTCCCCCCTCTCTTTTTTAACTCCCTCCCTCTCTTCTTTCCTCCCTCCCTCTCTTATTTCACTCCCTCCCTCTCTTATTTCACTCCCTCACTCTCTTATTTCACTCCCTCCCTCTTGTCAGTGATTTTCCTCAAGCTGCCATCTGCTGGTAGAATACAGTAAGCCTACTACTAAACAAAACTTTTACCATTCAGACTAATACAGACTACTTACACTGTTCAAATTGCAGTATTGAATATCATATCTATCAAATCATGTTATTTGAATACCATACAATTAATCTGAAATGTTTTTAACTAATGCCAAGCTGCAAAATAAAGAGACAATATTGCCACTGTTCATTATGTTTCTGTCCTTTGAAAAACTATGAAGACTTGGATTTTAAAGAGGAGTATGTTGGCGTGGTGCAGGGTAATGGAGGTACACAGTGATCTCTACAGGATGGGTAATGGAGGTACACAGTGGTCTCTCCAGGATGGGTAATGGAGGTACACAGTGGTCTCTACAGGATGGGTAATGGAGGTACACAGTGGTCTCTACAGGATGGGTAATGGAGGTACACAGTGGTCTCTCCAGGATGGGTAATGGAGTCCACAGTGGTCTCTCCAGGATGGGTAATGAAAGTGCACAGTGGTCTCTACAGGATGGGTAATGAGTACACAGTGGTCTCTACAGGATGAGTAATGGAGTACACAGTGGTCTCTACAGGATGGGTAATGGAGTCCACAGTGGTCTCTACAGGCTGAGTAATGGAGTCCACAGTGGTCTCTCCAGGATGAGTAATGGAGTCCACAGTGGTCTCTCCAGGATGGGTAATGGAGGTAAACAGTGGTCTCTACAGGATGGGTAATGGAGTCCACAGTGGTCTCTACAGGATGGGTAATGGAGTACACAGTGGTCTCTCCAGGATGGGTAATGGAGTCCACAGTGGTCTCTCCAGGATGAGTAATGGAGTCCACAGTGGTCTCTCCAGGATGGGTAATGGAGTACACAGTGGTCTCTACAGGATGAGTAATGGAGTACACAGTGGTCTCTACAGGATGGGTAATGGAGTCCACAGTGGTCTCTACAGGCTGAGTAATGGAGTCCACAGTGGTCTCTCCAGGATGAGTAATGGAGTCCACAGCGGTCTCTCCAGGATGGGTAATGGAGGTAAACAGTGGTCTCTACAGGATGAGTAATGGAGTCCACAGTGGTCTCTCCAGGATGGGTAATGGAGTACCCATGTTCTCTACAGGATGGGTAATGGAGTCCACAGTGGTCCTCGGGGGGGGTCACAGGGCCCGGGGATGGGTCACAGGGCCTCGGGAGTAGGGCACAGTGGTCTCTACAGGATGAGTAATGGAGTACACAGTGGTCTCTACAGGATGAGTAATGGAGTACACAGTGGTCTCTACAGGTCATAGAGGGAGAAGACATGGACTCGACCTGGCCTGATGGTACTCATTAACTTTACTGAGTGGGCGTGCTCTAACTAGTACACAAAGCACATTCTCTCTCAAGTGCAAAAATACCCATGTGTAGCAAACAGGCACACAATACATAGAACTATATTCATATCAATACATAGAACTATACTCATATCTCTCTATGAATCAACAGCTAATAGATGAAAGCCAGACATGACTGACATTGGGAAACTGAGGTGTGAAAAGAATACAGACATAAAAATGGAAATAAACGTCAAAATGGCAAAGCTCAAACTACAACATAACTACCCCCTCCCCCGGGTTTGTCTTCCATGGAACATTGTGACACAGGGGCTCATGGGTAAATCTCAGTGTCACAGGACAGACAGTGAACAGAATAGAACAAAAAAAACTAAGAGATACCTCTGCTTGCAGCACCATGCATGATTTGTAGTATTTGTACTATTCAAACCCTCTCTGCCATGACTCACTCACCAAAGCACACAGTAGGTCGTTTGAGTATGCGGAAAAATGATTAACAGTATGCGACATTTTGAAAATCGAGTATACTTTAAATGTCCAGATGTCATACTCATTGATAACAGCAATTAGACATGGTGATGCGCTACTGAAATCAACGAATACTGGGAAACAATGCAATCGCGCATGGCGCATTCTCAGTATGCGAAGATAGAATGTTTAATAGTACGCAACGTTTAGAAAAAGCAAGTATGGTTTAAATGCCAGGATGTTATAATAATTGTGTTTCTTCATCTAGTAGAATTCGATGCACACTTTCCCACAATGTATTGGAAGAGGTAGGCTGCGAGTGATAGACCCTAATTCTCAAGTAGCCAAACAAGAAAACCTGGCTAGTTAATTGGGAAGATTCCCAAAGCTTCTACAGTGGAGTTCAAATGTAGGCTAAGTTGTTTTTTTCCCCTCCTTAACGTGATCATGAGTATTGCATCGTAGGCTACATCTTATGTCTTCTTTTTCCCCCAAATTGGATTTCTGTTTTCTCACTGAAACGTGTTTTTTGTTCTCCACGGCCTTCGACAGAGCTTTTAAACTATACTGAACAAAAATATAAAACGCGATATGCAACAATTTCAAAGATTTTACTGAGTTAAAGTTTATATAAAGAAATTAGTCAATTGAAATACATTCATTAGGCCCTAATCTATGGATTTCACATAACTGAAATACAGATATGCATCTGTTGGTCACAGATACATAAAAAAAGGTAGGGGCATGGATCAGAAAATCAGTCAGTATCTGGTGTGACCACCATTTGCCTCATGCAGCGTCTCCTACGCATAGAGTTGATCAGGATGTTGATTGTGGCCTGGGGAATGTTGTCCCACTCCTCTTCAATGGCTGTGTGAAGTTGTCTGAATATTGGCGGGAACTGGAACACCCTGTTATACACGTCGATCCAGAGAATCCCAAACATGCTCAATGGGTGACATGTCTGGTGAGTATGCAGGCCATGGAAGAACTGGGACATTTTCAGCTTCCAAGAATTGTGTACAGATCCTTAGGACATAGGGCCGTGCATTATCATGCTGAAATATGAGGTGATGGAGGTGGATGAATGGCACGACAATGGGCCTCAGGATCTTGTCACGGTATCTCTGTGTATTCAAATTGCCATCAATAAAATGACATTCTGTTTGTTGTCCTTAGCTTATGCCTGCCCATACCATAACCCCACCGCCACCATGGGGCACTCTGTTCACAACGTTGACATTATCAAAAAGCTTGCCCACGCGACGCCATACATATGGTCGGCGGTTGTGAGGCCGGTTGGACGTACTGCCAAATTCTCTAAAACTACGTTGGAGGCGTCAATTTTCTGGCAACAGCTCTGGTGGACATTCCTGCAGTCAGCATGGCAATTGCACGCTCCCTCAAAACTTGAGACAGCTGTGGCATTGTGTTGTGACAAAACGGCACATTTTAGAGTGACCTTTTATTGTTCCCAGCACAAGGTGCACCTGTGTAATGATCATGCTGTTTAATCAGCTTCTTGATTTGCAACACCTGTCAGCTGGAATGATTATCTTGGCAAGGAGAAATGCTCACTAATAGGGATGTAAAGAAACTTGTGCACAACATTTGAGAGACATAATGCTTTCTGTGCATATGAACATTAATGGGATCTTTTGTTTCAGCTCATTAAAAAGCGACACCGGGGCTGTGATGTCATGTTAATTAGGCCTTTTGATTTAAACAGATTGTTTTCGTTTTGTAGGCTAGGCTACCCATTTCATTATTTAATGAATCAAGCCTTAGCAGTCATTCTGATCTTGTTCCCAATGATCAGTGCTTTAGTTTATTATGTTGCTATCCAGCCGTTCCGAATTTGCATTTCACCCGACTGTTCACGTTTTTCTGTGCAATAGCCTTTTGATTGAAAACGTTTTGGTGTGTGTACTAACCTATTTGATTTAATTGATATATGTTACAGTATTTTGGTTTCACTAATAAATATGTTGAAATGGAACCACATTATCTGTTTCCCTTCAGTCCTTTTTAAATAGGATAGGTATGTTCTTCTTCTGTATAGGTCGAATGTGATAAAGGCCTGTAACTCCATTAGGTTGAATGTGACAGTCTGTCTATAACCAGCTTGAGTAGGCCTATAACTCCTGCCATTATTGAAAGAGATCGTGATACCTCACATCTCAAAATAGGGCTACTTAATGTTAGATCCCTCACTTCAAAGGCAGTTATACTAATCACTGATCATAATCTTGATGTGATTGGCCTGACTGAAACATGGCTTAAGCCTGATGAATTTACTGTGTTAAATGAGGCCTCACCTCCTGGTTACACTGGTGACCATATCCCCTGTGCATCCCGCAAAGGCGGAGGTGTTGCTAACATTTACGATAGCAAATTTCAATTTACTTTTGAGCTTCTAGTCATGACATCTATACTCAATCACTTTTTATAGCTACTGTTTACAGGCCTCCTGGGCCATATGCAGTGTTCCTCACTGAGTTCCCTGAATTCCTATCGGATCTTGTAGTCATGGCAGATAATATTCTCATGTTTGGTGACTTTAACCTGTTAGGGCTAGGGGGCAGTATTGACACGGCTGGATAAAAAACGTACCCGATTTAATCTGGTTACTACTCCTGCCCAGTAACTAGAATATGCATATAATTATTGGCTTTGGATAGAAAACACCCTAAAGTTTCTAAAACTGTTTGAATGGTGTCTGTGAGTATAACAGAACTCATATGGCAGGCCAAAACCTGAGAAGATTCTGAACAGGAAGTGGCCTGTCAGACAAGTTGTTGTTAATCTTGGCTCTTTTTATTGAAGACTGAGGATCTTTGCTGTAACGTGACACTTCCTACGGCTCCCATAGGCTCTCAGAGCCCGGGAAAAAGCTGAATGATATCGAGGCAGCCTCTGGCTGAAACACATTATCGCATTTGGCAAGTGGCCGATCAGAGGACAATGGGCTTAGGCGCGTGCACGAGTCGACCCCGTGCTTTATTTTCTTTCCTCTTTTTACCTAAACGCAGATTCCCGGTCGGAATATTATCGCTTTTTTACGAGAAAAAGGGCATAAAAATGTATTTTAAACAGCGGTTGACATGCTTCGAAGTACGGTAATGGAATATTTAGAATTTTTTTGTCACGAAATGCGCCATGCTCGTCACCCTTATTTACCCTTTCGGATAGTGTCTTGAACGCACGAACAAAACGCCGCTATTTGGATATAACAATGGATTATTTCGGACCAAACCAACATTTGTTATTGAAGTAGAAGTCCTGTGAGTGCATTCTGACGAAGAACAGCAAAGGTAATAACATTTTTCTTATAGTAAATCTGACTTTGGTGAGTGCTAAACTTGCTGGGTGTCTAAGGATACCCTAGGATAGGGGGCGCCACAGCGCATTTTGAAAAAAAATCGTTCCCATTTTCAACGGCCTACTAATCAAACTCAGAAGCTAGGGCATGCATATACTTATTATATATGGATAGAAAACACCCTAAAGTTTCTAAAACTGTTTGAATGGTGTCTGTGAGTATAACAGAACTCAAATGGCAGTCAAAACCCCGAGACCGATTGAAACAGGAAGTGGAATTCTGAATTGTGGACTCGACTTCTCATCTTTCCCTATTAATCACACCGTTAACAATGGTTCAGTGAGCACTTCCTATTGCTTCCACTAGATGTCGCCAGTCTTTTCACAGTGGTTTGAGCCTTATACAGTCGAAACTCAGTGAATGACACGCATTGGAAATTGGTCACAGGGGATGGGCCATCACCATTATGACGCCGGCGGCCATGTCTACCCCCACCTTTGTAAACCATTTGAAACACAATGAAATCATCCCCCTCGAATCTTATTGGCTCTCTTGGTGTTACAGGCCCTGAAGATTAATGTTTTACAACGTTTGACATGTTTGAACGAACCTACAGGCGGGAAAATCTCATTTTATCCGAAACTTCAGGCTGCGCACGTCGGAGAATTTGGAGAGAGCCCTAGGACGCGTTACCAACAGCAGACTAATGGAACGTGAAGGAAGGACTTTTTCGACCGAAAATACATCTGTTGTGGACCTGGGATTCCTGGAAGTGCTTTCTGATGAAGACAACTAAAGGTAGGCGATTATTGACAATATTATACAAGATGAGATGTGACATGCGATTGTTCCAAGATGGCGCCGAGCTCTGTATATTAGCTCATTTTCTGAGTATCGCATCTCCTTTTATCGCAAAGTGTGATTACCCAGTAAAGTTAATTTAAAATCTGGTATGACAGGTGTTCTCAAGAGATATTCATCTATAAATGTTAGATTGACAATATAAATTTAAAAAATCGTTATCGGATAGTAATTTAGGGAATTGTAGCATTGTTTCCCGGGACGCATTTGAGGGGAGAATAGTGAGTCAACGTTACGCGCCGATGTAAAATGCTGTTTTTATATATAAATATGACCTTTATTGAACAAAAGAATGCATGCATTGTATAACATGATGTCCTAGGTGTGTCATCTGATGAAGTTTGTAAAAGGTTAGTGCTGCATTTAGCTGTTTTTTGGTTATTTGTGATGCAAGTGGTTGGTCGGAAATTGGCTATGTTGCTGCTTTTTACGATGGACTCATCTAACATAATCTAATGATTTGCTTTTCCTGTAAAACCTTTTTGAAATTGGACGACGTGGGTCGATTCAGGAGAGGTGTATCTATAAAAAAAATGTAAATTTTTTTTGCTTCTTTTTATGCTAATTGGCGATATGATTTTTCGATGGATTTTGATCCCGCTAACGGGATCAGACGCTGAAGAGGCTAAATAGCTAGCCCTGTGATGCCGGGCTATCTACTGAGAATATTGCAAAATGTGCTTTCACCGAAAAGCTATTTTAAAATCGGACATATCGAGTGCATAGAGGAGTTCTGTATCTATAATTCTTAAAATAATTGTTATGTTTTTTGTGAACGTTTATCGTGAGTAATTTAGTAAATTCACCGGCAGTGTTCGGTGGGAATGCTAGTCACATGCTAGTCACATGCTAATGTAAAAAGCTGTTTTTTGATATAAATATGAACTTGATTGAACAAAACATGCATGTATTGTATAACATAATGTCCTAGGGTTGTTATCTGATGAAGATCATCAAAGGTTAGTGCTGCATTTAGCTGTGGTTTTGTTTTTTGTGACATTATATGCTAGCTTGAAAAATGGGTGTCTGATTATTTCTGGCTGGGTACTCTGCTGACATAATCTAATGTTTTGCTTTCGCTGTAAAGCCTTTTTGAAATCGGACAGTGTGGTTAGATTAACGAGAGTCTTGTCTTTAAAATGCTGTAAAATAGTCATATGTTTGAAAAATGGAAGTTTTCGGATTTTAGATTAGTTTGTATTTCGCGCCACGCCCATCATTGGATATTGGAGCAGGTGTTCCGCTAGCGGAACGTCTAGATGTAAGAGGTTAACTAAATCAGAGGACCGCCCATGAGCACAGTTATGGTCTGGCGTCATGGGACAGGTGTCTGATTATTTCTGGCTGGGTACTCTGCTGACATAATCTAATGTTTTGCTTTCGTTGTAAAGCCTTTTTGAAATCGGACAGTGTGGTTAGATTAACGAGAGTCTTGTCTTTAAAATTGTGTAAAATAGTAATATGTTTGAAAAATTGAAGTTTTTGCATTTTTGAGGTATTTGAATATCGCGCAAGCGACGCAAGAGTCCCACCTAGCCCATAGAGGTTAACCTGTTATGGCTAGGGGGCAGTATTTTCACAGCCGGATAAAAAACGTACCCGATTTAATCTGATTATTACTCCTGCCCAGAAACTAGAATATGCATATAATTATTAGCTTTGGATAGAAAACACTCCAAGGTTTCTAAAACTGTTTGAATTGTGTCTGTGAGTATAACAGAACTCATTTGGCAGGCCAAAACCTGAAAAGATTCCATTACAGAGGATCTCTGCTGTTACGTGACACTTCCTACGGCTCCCATGGGCTCTCAGAAGGCGGCAAAAAGCTGAATCGTGGCTTTGCAGGCTCTGGTTGAAAAAAAGTAGCGCGTTTGGGTAGTGGCTGGTTACAGTACTGTGAGACTCAGGCTCGTGCCCGCGTCGACAGAATGCTTTGTTTTCTTTCCTCTGTTTACCTAAACGCAGATTCCCGGTCGGAATATTATCGCTTTTTTACGAGAAAAATGGCATAAAAATTGATTTTAAACAGTGGTTGACATGCTTCGAATTACGGTAATGGAATATTTAGAAATCTTTTTTATTTTTTTTATTTTTTTATTTCACCTTTATTTAACCAGGTAGGCAAGTTGAGAACAAGTTCTCATTTACAATTGCGACCTGGCCAAGATAAAGCAAAGCAGTTCGACAACATACAAAAACACAGAGTTACACATGGAGTAAAACAACATACAATCAATGATGCAGTAGAAAAAAAAAAATAATAAAAAAAAAAAAGATTATATACAATGTGAGCAAATGATGTGAGATAAGGGAGGTAAAGGCAAAAAAATGCCATGGTGGCAAAGTAAATAAAGTATAGCAAGAAAAACACTGGAATGGTAGATTTGTAGTTTGAAGAAAGTTCAGAGATAAAATATAAATAATATGGTGCAAAGGAGCAAAATAAATAAATACAGTAGGGGAAGAGGTAGTAGTTTGGGCTAAATTATAGATGGGCTATGTACAGGTGCAGTGATCTGTGAGCTGCTCTGACAGCTGGTGCTTAAAGCTAGTGAGGGAGATAAGTGTTTCCAGTTTCAGAGATTTTTGTAGTTCGTTCCAGTCATTGGCAGCAGAGAACTGGAAGGAGAGACGACCAAAGGAGGAGTTGGCTTTAGGGGTGACCAGAGAGATATACCTGCTGGAGCGCGTGCTACAGGTGGGTGCTGCTATAGTGACCAGTGAGCGGAGATAAGGGGGGACTTTACCTAGCAGGGTCTTGTAGATGACCTGGAGCCAATGTGTTTGGCGACGATTATGAAGCGAAAGCCAGCCAACGAGAGCGTACAGGTCGCAGTGGTGGGTAGTATATGGGGCTTTGGTGACAAAACGGATGGCACTGTGATAGACTGCATCCAGCTTGTTGAGTAGGGTATTGGAAGCTATTTTGTAAATGACATCGCCGAAGTCGAGGATTGGTAGGATGGTCAGTTTTATGAGGGTATGTTTGGCAGCATGAGTGAAGGATGCTTTGTTGCGAAATAGGAAGCCAATTCGAGATTTCACTTTGGATTGGAGATGATTGATGTGAGTCTGGAAGGAGAGTTTACAGTCTAACCAGACACCTAGGTATTTGTAGTTGTCCACAAATTCTAAGTTAGAACCGTCCAGAGAAGTGATGCTGGACAGGCGGGCAGGTGCAGGCAGCGATCGGTTGAAGAGCATGCATTTAGTTTTACTTGTGTTTAGGAGCAGTTGGAGACCACGGAAGGAGAGTTGAATGGCATTGAAGCTCGTCTGGAGGGTTGTTAACACAGTGTCCAAAGAAGGGCCAGAAGTGTACAGAATGGTGTCGTCTGCGTAGAGGTGGATCAGAGATTCACCAGCAGCAAGAGCGACATCATTTATGTATACAGAGAAAAGAGTTGGCCCAAGAATTGAACCCTGTGGTACCCCCATAGAGACTGCCAGAGGTCCAGACAGTAGGCCCTCCGATTTGACACACTGAACTCTGTCAGAGAAGTAGTTGGAGAACCAGGCGACGCAATCGTTTGAGAAACCAAGGCTACTACTACTAGCTACTTTTGTCACGAATTGCGCCATGCTCGTGACCCTTATTTACACTTCGGATAGTGTCTTGAACGCACGAACAAAACGCCGCTATTTGGATATAACGATGGATTATTTTGGACCAAACCAACATTTGTTATTGAAGTAGCAGTCCTGGGAGTGCATTCTGACGAAGACAACAAAGGTAATCAAACTTTTGTAATAGTAAATCGGAGTTTGGTCAGGGCTAAACTTGGTCGGTGTCTAAATGGCTAGCCGTGATGGCTGGGCTATCTACTGAGAATATTGCAATATTGCTTTCACCGAAAAGCTATTTTAAAATCGGACATATCGAGTGCATAGAGGAGTTCTGTATCTATAATTCTTAAAATAATTGTTATGTTTTTTGTGAACGTTTATCGTGAGTAATTTAGTAAATTCACCGGATGTTTGCAGGGGGTATGCTAGTTCTGAACGTCACATGCTAATGTAAGAAAGCTGGTTTTTGATATAAATATGAACTTGATTGAACAAAACATGCATGCATTGTATAACATAATGTCCTAGGGTTGTCATCTGATGAAGATCATCAAAGGTTAGTGCTGCATTTAGCTGTGGTTTTGTTTTTTGTGACATTATATGCTAGCTTGAAAAATGGGTGTCTGATTATTTCTGGCTGGGTACTCTGCTGACATAATCTAATGTTTTGCTTTCGCTGTAAAGCCTTTTTGAAATCGGACAGTGTGGTTAGATTAACGAGAGTCTTGTCTTTAAAATGCTGTAAAATAGTCATATGTTTGAAAAATGGAAGTTTTCGGATTTTAGATTAGTTTGTATTTTGCGCCACGCCCATCATTGGATATTGGAGCAGGTGTTCCGCTAGCGGAACGTCTAGATGTAAGAGGTTAACTAAATCAGAGGACCGCCCATGAGCACAGTTATGGTCTGGCGTCATGGGACAGGCCCTTTTCTGCTCTTCCGAATAAAACCCCCCACCTAGGTTTTCTATCACCAGACCAAGCTTACCTCAATTACAAAATGGCTAAAGGTTGGAGACCAGCTTACCTCGATAACGAGAGGGCCAAGGTTTGACCATTCATTCCTCTTGCTGAACTTTTAACCATACCACGAGGTTAAACTCTTAGACTATCGATACCGACAGAATAAGGACAAGTCTTTGATATTAATTACTAGTCTGCAGCTAGGAATTCGGTATCATTGAACGCGAAGACCGACAACCGCCGAAACATCTGTCCTATAATGACATTAATGAATGTCACTCTGAACTACCCATTCTAACCACGACAGAGAGAGAGAGAGCGGGCGGACAGACTCTCCAACAGAAACAAACTTTTCAACAGAGATCCCAACGACACACTGAGCGTAAATATATATATTGATTGCAATTGTTCCCGAATGAGTGAGCGTTCATGTGCAAAGGTTTAGCATTTCAATTGTTATAATTATCAACTCTGTAGTGCCTTCTCAGTTGACCCCCCCACTCCCCTTTTGTCTAACAAGCCGCC
Organism: Salmo salar; assembly: GCF_965601325.2. Taxonomy (NCBI): domain Eukaryota; kingdom Metazoa; phylum Chordata; class Actinopteri; order Salmoniformes; family Salmonidae; genus Salmo; species Salmo salar. The sequence continues at coordinate 47,088,548 of NC_138315.1, forward strand.
ATGCCGGTTCAGCCCACTAGGGCACATTCTCCTATGATTTCCTTGTAACCATATCAGCTGTTTGTTATGCATTTCTGTGAATTACTTAGTTAGTAAATAAATGATTTTAAGACAATTGATGTATGGATGACTCATAGTGAAGACTGGGTTCGTGCAGATAACCAACAATTTACAACGTTTGGAATGAGACTGGCGTGAGGTAAATAATAATTCATTAATTCAAAGACTAATTGATCAGATATTAAAATATCTGAAAGTTATATTAGGAAAATTATAACTTTGTAATCTGAATATTTTCCTTGGTGCCCCGACTTCCTAGTTAATTACAGTTACATGATTAATCAGGTTAATCGCGTAATAATAATTACAGAGAGTTATTTGATAAACATGTCTTCAGTTTTAATGATGCCAAAGACACGACACCACCTAACTGAGGAACTATATTTAACCTTGCGCAATACCCTAGATGCAATTGCACCCCTAAAAACTAAAAACATTTGTCATAAGAAACTAGCTCCCTGGTATACAGAAAATACACGAGCTCTGAAGCAAGCTTCCAGAAAATTGGAACGGAAATGGCGCCACACCAAACTGGAAGTCTTCCGACGAGCTTGGAAAGACAGTACCGTGCAGTATCGAAGAGCCCTCACTGCTGCTCGATCATCCTATTTTTCCAACTTAATTGAGGAAAATAAGAACAATCCGAAATTTATTTTTGATACTGTCGCAAAGCTAACTAAAAAGCAGCAATCCCCAAGAGAGGATGGCTTTCACTTCAGCAGTAATAAATTCATGATCTTCTTTGAGGAAAAGATCATGATCATTAGAAAGCAAATTACAGACTCCTCTTTAAATCTGGGTATTCCTCCAAAGCTCCATTGTCCTGAGTCTGCACAACTCTGCCAGGACCTAGGATCAAGGGAGACACTAAAGTGTTTTAGTACTATATCTCTTGACATAATGATGAAAATAATCATGGCCTCTAAACCTCAAGCTGCATACTGGACCCTATTCCAACTAAACAACTGAAAGAGCTGCTTCCTGTGCTTGGCCCTCCTATGTTGAACATAATAAATGGCTCTCCATCCACCGGATGTGTACCAAACACACTAAAAGTGGCAGTAATAAAGCCTCTCTTGAAAAAGCCAAATCTTGACCCCCAAAAAATAAAAAACTATCGGCCTATATCGAATCTTCCATTCCTCTCAAAAATTTTAGAAAGAGCTGTTGCGCAGCAACTCACTGCCTTCCTGAAGACAAACAATGTATACGAAACACTTCAGTTTGGTTTTAGACCCCATCATAGCACTGAGACTGCACTTGTGAAGGTGGTAAATTACCTTTTAATGGCGTCAGACCGAGGCTCTGCATCTGTCCTCGTGCTCCTAGATCTTAGTGCTGCTTTTGATACCATCGATCACCACATTCTTTTGGAGAGATTGGAAACCCAAATTGGTCTACACGGACAAGTTCTGGCCTGGTTTAGATCTTATCTGTCGGAAAGATATCAGTTTGTCTCTGTGAATGGTTTGTCCTCTGACAAATCAACTGTAAATTTCGGTGTTCCTCAAGGTTCCGTTTTAGGACAACTATTGTTTTCACTATATATTTTACCTCTTGGGGATGTCATTCGAAAACATAATGTTAAATTTCACTGCTATGCGGATGACACACAGCTGTACATTTCAATGAAACATGGTGAAGCCCCAAAATTGCCATCGCTAGAAGCCTATGTTTCAGACATAAGGAAGTGGATGGCTGCAAACTTTCTACTTTTAAACTCGGACAAAACAGAGATGCTTGTTCTAGGTCCCAAGAAACAAAGAGATCTTCTGTTGAATCTGACAATTAATCTTGATGGTTGTACAGTGGTCTCAAATAGAACTGTGAAGGACCTTCACACAGGACACTAAATAAACTTCAGTTAGTGCTAAATACGGCTGCTAGAATCCTGACTTGAACCAAAAAATGTGATCATATTACTCCAGTGCTAGCCTCCCTACATGGGCTTCCTGTTAAGGCAAGGGCTGATTTCAAGGTTTTACTGCTATCCAACAAAGCATTACATGGGCTTGCCCCTACCTATCTTTCCAATTTGGTCCTGCCGTACATACCTACACGTACGCTACGGTCACAAGACGCAGGCCTCCTTATTGTCCCTAGAATTTCTAAGCAAACAGCTGGAGGCAGGGCTTTCTCCTATAGAGCTAAATTTTTATGGAATGGTCTGCCTACCCATGTGAGAGACGCAGACTCGGTCTCAACCTTTAAGTCTTTACTGAAGACTCATCTCTTCAGTAGGTCCTATGATTGAGTGTACTCTGGCCCAGGAATGTGAAGTGGAACGGAAAGGCTCTGGAGCAATGAACCGCCCTTGCTGTCTCTGCCTGGCCGGTTCCCCTCACTCCACTGGGATTCTCTGCCTCTAACCTTATTACAGGGGGTGAGTCACTGGCTTATTGGTGTTCTTCCATGCCGTCCCTAGGAGGGGTGCATCACTTGAGTGGGTTGAGTCACTGACATGGTCTTCCTGTCTGGGTTGGCGCCCCCCCTTGTGTTGTGCCGTGGCAGAGATCTTTGTGGGCTATACTCGGCCTTGTCTCAGGATGGTAAGTTGGTGGTTGAAGATATCCCTCTAGTGGTGTGGGGGCTGTGCTTTGGCAAAGTGGGTGGGGTTATATCCTGCCTGTTTGGCCCTGTCCGGGGGTATCGTCGGATGGGGCCACAGTGTCCTGACCCCTCCTGTCTCAGCCTCCAGTATTTATGCTGCAGTATTTTATGTATCAGGGGGCTAGGGTCAGTCTGTTATATCTGGAGTATTTCTCCTGTCTTATCCGGTGTCCTGTGTGAATTTAAGTATGCTCTCTCTAATTCTCTCTTTCTCTCTTTCTCTCTTTCTTTCTTTCTCTCTCTCAGAGGACCTGAGCCCTAGGACCATGCCTCAGGACTACCTGGCATGATCAAATCAAATCAAATCAAATTTATTTATATAGCCCTTCGTACATCAGCTGATATCTCAAAGTGCTGTACAGAAACCCAGCCTAAAACCCCAAACAGCAAGCAAAGCATGTGAAAGAAGCACGGTGGCTAGGAAAAACTCCCTAGGAAAAACTCCCTAGAAAGGCCAAAAACCTAGGAAGAAACCTAGAGAAGAACCAGGCTATGAGGGGTGGCCAGTCCTCTTCTGGCTGTGCAGGGTGGATATTATAACAGAACATGGTCAAGATGTTAAAATGTTCATAAATGACCAGCATGGTCAAATAATAATAATCATAGTAGTTGTCGAGGATGCAACAAGCACGTCCAGTGAACTGGTCAGGGTTCCATAGCCGCAGGCAGAACAGTTGAAGCTGGAGCAGCAGCACGGCCAGGTGGACTGGGGACAGCAAGGAGTCATCATACCAGGTAGTCCTGAGGCATGGTCCTAGGGCTCAGGTCCTCTGAGAGAAAGACAGAAAGAGAGAAAGAGAGAATTAGAGAGAGTATATTTAAATTCACACAGGACACCGGATAAGACAAGAGAAATACTCCAGATGTAACAGACTGACCCTAGCCCCCCGACACATAAACTACTGCAGCATAAATACTGGAGGCTGAGACAGGAGGGATCAGAAGACACTGTGGCCCCATCCGATGATACCCCCGGACAGGGCCAAACAGGCAGGATATAACCCCACCCACTTTGCCAAAGCACAGCCCCCACACCACTAGAGGGATGTCTCCAACCACCAACTTACCGTCCTAAGACAAGGCCGAGTATAGCCCACAACGATCTCCGCCATGGCACAACCCAAGGGGGGGCGCCAACCCAGACAGGAAGACCACGTCAGCGACTCAACCCACTCAAGTGATGCACCCCTCCCATGGACGGCATGGAAGAACACCAGTAAGACAGTGACTCAGCCCCTGTAAAAGGGTTAGAGGCAGAGAATCCCAGTGGAAAGAGGGGAACCGGCAAGGCAGAGACAGCAAGGGCGGTTCGTTGCTCCAGCCTTTGAGTTCACCTTCACACTCCTGGGCCAGACTATACTTAATCATAGGACCTACTGAAGAGATAAGTCTTCAGTAAAGACTTAAAGGTTGAGACTGAGTCTGCGTCTCTCACATTGGTAGGCAGACCATTCCATAAAAATGGAGCTCTATAGGAGAAAGCCCTACCTCCAGCCGTTTGCTTAGAAATTCTAGGGACAATTAGGAGGCCTGCGTCTTGTGACCGTAGCGTACATGTAGGTATGTACGGCAGGACCAAATCGGAAAGATAGGTAGGAGCAAGCCCATGTAATGCTTTGTAGGTTAGCAGTAAAACCTTGAAATCAGCCCTTGCCTTAACAGGAAGCCAGTGTAGGGAGGCTAGCACTGGAGTAATATGATCAAATTTTTTGGTTCTAGTCAGGATTCTAGCAGCCGTATTTAGGACTAACTGAAGTTTGTTTAGTGCTTTATCCGGGTAGCCGGAAAGTAGAGCATTGCAGTAGTCCAGCCTAGAAGTAACAAAAGCATGGATACATTTTTCTGCGTCATTTTTGGACAGAAAGTTTCTGATTTTTGCAATGTTATGTAGATGGAAAAAATCTGTCCTTGAAACAGTCTTGATATGTTCTTCAAAAGAGAGATCAGGGTCCAGAGTAACGCCGAGGTCCTTCACAGTTTTATTTGAGACGACTGTACAACCATCCAGATTAATTGTCAGATTCAACAGAAGATCTCTTTGTTTCTTGGGACCTAGAACAAGCATCTCTGTTTTGTCCGAGTTTAAAAGTAGAACGTTTGCAGCCATCCACTTCTTTATGTCTGAAACACAGGCTTCTAGCGAGGGCAATTTTGGGGCTTCACCATGTTTCATTGAAATGTACAGCTGTGTGTCGTCCGCATAGCAGTGAAATTTAACATTATGTTTTCGAATGACATCCCCAAGAGGTAAAATATATAGTGAAAACAATAGTGGTCCTAAAACGGAACCTTGAAGAACACCGAAATCTACAATTGATTTGTCAGAGGACAAACCATTCACAGAGACAAACTGATATCTTTCCGACAGATAAGATCTAAACCAGGCCAGAACTTGTCCATGTAGACCAATTTGGCTTTCCAATCTCTCCAAAAGAATGTGGTGATCGATGGTATCAAAAGCGGCACTAAGATCTAGGAGCACGAGGACAGATGCAGAGCCTCGGTCTGACGTCATTAAAAGGTCATTTACCACCTTCACAAGTGCAGTCTCAGTGCTATGATGGGGTCTAAAACCAGACTGAAGCGTTTCGTATACATTGTTTGTCTTCAGGAAGGCAGTGAGTTGCTGTGCAACAGCTTTTTCAAAACATTTTGAGAGGAATGGAAGATTCGATATAGGCCGATAGTTTTTTATAATTTCTGGATCAAGATTCGGCTTTCTCAAGAGAGGCTTTATTACTGCCACTTTTAGTGAGCTTGGTACACATCCGGTGGATAGAGAGCCGTTTATTATGTTCAACATAGGAGGGCCAAGCACAGGAAGCAGCTCTTTCAGTAGTTTAGTTGGAATAGGGTCCAGTATGCAGCTTGAGGGTTTGGAGGCCATGATTATTTTCATCATTGTGTCAAGAGATATAGTACTAAAACACTTTAGTATCTCCCTTGATCCTAGGTCCTGGCAGAGTTGTGTAGACTCAGGACAATGGAGCTTTGGAGGAATTCCCAGATTTAAAGAGGAGTCTGTAATTTGCTTTCTAATGATCATGATCTTTTCCTCAAAGAAGTTCATGAATTTATTACTGCTGAAGTGAAAGCCATCCTCCATTTGCGAAGGCTGCTTTTTAGTTAGCTTTGCGACAGTATCAAAAAGACATTTCGGATTGTTCTTATTTTCCTCAATTAAGTTGGAAAAATAGGATGATCGAGCAGCAGTGAGGGCTCTTCGATACTGCACGGTACTGTCTTTCCAAGCTAGTCGGAAGACTTCCAGTTTGGTGTGGCGCCATTTCCGTTCCAATTTTCTGGAAGCTTGCTTCAGAGCTCGTGTATTTTCTGTATACCAGGGAGCTAGTTTCTTATGACAGATGTTTTTAGTTTTTAGGGGTGCAACTGCATCTAGGGTATTGCGCAAGGTTAAATTGAGTTCCTCGGTTAGGTGGTTAACTGATTTTTGTCCTCTGACGTCCTGATGACTCCTTGCTGTCCCCAGTCCACCTGGCCGTGCTGCTGTTCCAGTTTCAATTGTTCTGCCTGCGGCTATGGAACCCTGACCTGTTCACCCGACGTGCTATCTGTCCCAGACCTGCTGTTTTCAACTCTCTAGAGACAGCAGGAGCGGTAGAGATAATCTCAATGATCGGCTATGAAAAGCCAACTGACATTATCTCTTGAGGTGCTGACTTGTTGCATCCTCGACAACTACTGTGATTATTGGTATTTGACCCTGCTGGTCATCTATGAACATTTGAACATCTTGGCCATGTTCTGAAATAATCTCCACCCTGCACAGCCAGAAGAGGACTGGCCACCGCCTGGTTCCTCTCTAGGTTTCTTTCTAGGTTCCGGCCTTTCTAGGGAGTTTTTCCAAGCCACCGTGCTTTTACACCTGCATTGCTTGCTGTTTGGGGTTTTAGGCTGGGTTTCTGTACAGCACTTTGAGATATCAGCTGATGTAAGAAGGGCTATATAAATTAATTTGATTTGATTTGATTTTGATTACGTTGAATGTGACAGTCAGTCTATAACCAGCCTGAGTAGGCCTATAACTTCATTAGGTTGAATGTGACAGTCAGTCTATAACCAGCCTGAGGAGGCCTATAACTCCATTAGGTTGAATGTGACAGTCAGTCTATAACCAGCCTGAGGAGGCCTATAACTCCATTAGGTTGAATGTGATAGTCTGACTATAACCAGCCTGAGGAGGCCTATAACTCCATTAGGTTGAATGTGACAGTCAGTCTATAACCAGCTTGAGTAGGACTATAACTACATTCCTATTCTATTCAGAGTTTAAAGAAATTAGTCAAATTGGGAATGAGCTACTGTCCGGCCGGTTAATGCGATGCATTTCTGTTGAATTTGGAAAACTCCACCCACACTCGGCATGTCCCCACCTATTCAACCAATCAGGAGCCGCTACTGCATTGGGGATGCGACATACTGCATACTTTTTACTAAACAGTTTGTGCTAAATAGTAAATAATATGCAATTTAAGTATGTAGTACGCTACTATGGGTATTTGGACACAGCCACTGTGTTTACTGACTAGTATATGAGCATGTCTGCCTCAGTGAGAGTGCGGGCATATGAATTCTTGTTTGTCTTTGTGTTTGTGGTGTTTCAGTGGTGTTTCTAGTAAACTGTCCCCGCTCAGGAAAGACAACAGATGGAAATATTGGCTTTTCCTCCGAGGACAAGGGCTTAAGTTAGATGGCTTCCCGAAAGTGTCTGGGCGAGAGAGGAGACGAGATGCAAATGTGGTGTCAAATGTCAAATGTCAATGTCATGTCAAATCCCAACAGTTCCCCTGTCTTCATATTCACATTACATCATCAGTACTGAGAGATCTTCTGAGTCACACATTTACAGCACTCTGAAGAGGGAGAGCCCCAATCACATTACATAACTCAGACTTTGATCAACTGTAAGGGCACACCTGCACCGATGAATAGTCTGCTTCATAACAATTACATTAAAAACAATATCAACTGTCACTTTATCACAATTACATTAAAAACAATATCAACTGTCACTTCATCACAATTACATTAAAAACAATATCAACTGTCACTTCATCACAATTACATTAAAAACAATATCAACTGTTACTTCACCACAATTACATTTAAAACAATATCAACTGTCACTTCATCAAAATTACATTAAAAACAATATCAACCGTTTTTTCAGAATACTTTCATTAAAAACAACAACAACAGTAGTTTACTTACCGGAAACCCTCGTCAGCCACGTAAGGGAGACCGGAGATGGTTTCATCAACCTACATCTGTCCTTTACATGTTGGTGTTGTTATTATATATGTAAATAAACTGCAAATGCATGGTGTTGTCTTAAATACAGGGAGTGAAGTGTTATCTATCCCATGGTCTGGGTTAGTTGTAACAGTGCTTGGGCTGAATTGTAACAAATTATTTTTAAAAAAAGAGTCCGTTTTTTTTGTGGACATTAGATAAAGGGAATTTCTGTAAAAAAACTACTTTTTAATTTTTTAAATTTTTTTTTTAACATATTTATCCAAATATCAGCTATGTCTAGTAAGGGACAATCACTGTGTTTATATAGTATATTCCGTATTTTTTTGGGTCGGAACTGTCTATAAAATAATGTTATTTTTTTGCCAGTAAATAGTTTTTATACAGAAATGTTAAAATAGTGTTTCCTCCATACATAGTTCCTTCTCCCCTCTAAATCTATGGGAAATGTATCAAATGTATGTACATTTGCAATTTAACAGAAAACATTTTAAAAGAAGTAATAATACAAACAATAAATTCAATATTAAAAACAGTTAATGTACAATAGCAATGTGTACACCTTAATAAATCCATGACAAAAAGTACATATTGATGTTGTCTTTATTAGCGGAAGAGAGAACAAGACGAAAGTCTTTACAAATTCATAACGCTGAGCAATTAGTGCTCTTTGTGGTCGGTTTCGATTTGATTATAAAAAATAATAATTAACGTTTTCACATGAAATGCACTTTGCATTATGCGAGTTAAATACTGTAACACAGAGTAAAACAAGAATTAAAGTCCCATGATGGTAGTGACTGTTAAAATAGCTGTCTCTTTGCTCAATGTGAGGGCCTAGGCCAGGGGTAAGCAACCCTGTTCCTGGAGTGTCGAAGGTACTGCAGGGTTTTGTTCCAACTAGGCAACACACCTGACCAACTGAGCTAATTGATCAGTTCAGAGATAAATTCAACACACCTGGTCTTCCAGGTTGGTTAAATGAAAAACAGGAAAAGACTCAGGCAGTCTAGAGCTGTGATTGAATACTGGTGTGACCAGTATTTGCCGCATGCAGCGTCACATCTCCTTTGCATAGAGTTGGTCCTCTATAAAAAACACACAATCCTGTGGCCCAGTGGGTGATGTAGCGGAATCTCAGGAGCTACAGTGCCCCAAAGGATTCTGGGATGATGGATTCACTGAGAGCCCCAAAGAGTTCCAGATTGACAATAACTTTTTACTGCATGTGTGTGTGTAAGTGTGTGTGTGTGAGTGCACGTGCATATACATGTGTATACAAGGTTGTACATTAGAGAAAGGAAACCAGTAAATAATCCTTCTATGTTCCTGTACTTAAGAATCATGTCAAATACCAACAGTTCCCCTGATTTCATATTCACATTACATCATCATCATCAGTACTGAGAGATCTTCTGAGTCACACATTTACAGCACTCTGAAGAGGGAGAGCCCCAATCACATTCCATAACTCAGCCTTTGATCAACTGCAAGGGCACACCTGCACCGATGAATAGTCTGCTTCATAACAATTACATTAAAAACAATATCAACTGTCACTTCATCACAATTACATTAAAAACAATATCAACTGTTACTTCATCACAATTACATTAAAAACAATATCAACTGTCACTTCATCACAATTACATTAAAAACAATATCAACTGTTACTTCATCACAATTACATTAAAAACAATATGAACTGTCACTTCATCAAAATTACATTAAAAACAATATCAACTGTCACTTCATCAAAATTACATTAAAAACAATATCAACTGTCACTTCATCACAATTACATTAAAAACAATATCAACTGTCACTTCATCACAATTACATTAAAAACAATATCAACTGTTACTTCACCACAATTACATTAAAAACAATATCAACTGTCACTTCATCAAAATTACATTAAAAACAATATCAACTGTCACTTCATCACAATTACATTAAAAACAATATCAACCGTTTTTTCAGAATACTACAATAACCTACTTGGTACACTAGTAGCAGTTGACAAATGTACCACTTACAGTAGTTTACTTACCGGAAACCCTCGTCAGTTTCATCAGTTTCTCAGAGATCGTTTATGGTAGTGTGTTCAAAACTTGATACAAACAACCTACATCTGTCCTTTACATGTTGGTGTTGTTATTATATATGTAAATAAACTGCAAATGCATGGTGTTGTCTTAAATACAGGGAGTGAAGTGTTATCTATCCCATGGTCTGGGTTAGTTGTAACAGTGCTTGGGCTGAATTGTAACAAATTATAAAAAAGTTCTCTTTTCTTTTAACGGACATTCAGTGTAACAGATTAAAGGGAATTTCAATATAATTTTTTAGTTTTTTTACATATTTATCCAAATATCAGCTATGTCTATTAACGGACAATCACTGTGTTTATACAGTATATTCCGTATTTTTTTTTTGGCGGAACTGTCTGTAAAATAGTTTTTATACAGAAATGTTAAAATAGTGCTCCCTCCATACATAGTTCCTTCTCCCCCTCTAAATCTATGGGAAATGTATAAAATGTATGTACATTTGCAATTTAACAAATCAAGTCAAAGTTTATTTGTCACGAGCGCCAAATACAACAGGTGTAGACCTTACAGTGAAATGCTTACTTACAGGCTCTAACCAATTGTGCAAAAAAGGTATTAGGTGAACAATAGGTAGGTAAAGAAATAAAACAACAGTAAAAAGACAGGCTATATACAGTAGCGAGGCTATATACAGTAGCGAGGCTATATACAGTAGAGAGGCTATAAAAGTAGTGAGGCTACATACAGACACCGGTTAGTCAGGCTGATTGAGGTAGTATGTACATTTAGATATGGTTAAAGTGACTATGCATATATGATGAACAGAGAGTAGCAGTAGCATAAAAGAGGGGTTGGCGGGTGGTGGGACACAATGCAGATAGCCCGGTTACGCAATGTGCGGGAGCACTGGTTGGTCTGGCCAATTGAGGTAGTATGTACATGAATGTATAGTTAAAGTGACTGTGCATATATGACAAACAGGGAGTAGCAGCAGTGTAAAAGAGGGGTTGGGGTGGGGCACACAATGCAAATAGTCCGGGTAGCCATTTGATTACCTGTTCAGGAGTCTTATGGCTTAGGAGTAAAAACTGTTGAGAAGCCTTTTTGTCCTAGACTTGGCACTCCGGTACCGCATGCCATGTGGTAGTAGAGAGAACAGTCTCTGACTGGGGTGGCTGGGGTCTTTGACAATGTTTAGGGCCTTCCTCTGACACCGCCCGGTGTAGAACAGAAACCATTTTAAAGAAATAAGAAGTTATGTTTTTTTTGTTTTGCAAAAACAAACAATACAAACAACAAATTCAATATTATAAACAATTTATGTACAATAGCAATGTGTAAACCTTAATAAATCCATGACAAAAAGTACATATTGATGTTGTCTTTATTGGCGAAAGAGAGAACAAGACCAAAGTCTTTACAAATTCATGGTGCTGAACGACTAGTGCTCTTTGTGGTCGGTTTCGGTTTGATTATAAAAATGTATAATAAGGTTTTCACATTAAATGCACTTTGCATTATGCATTTTAAGTTCTGGAACACAGAGTAAATGTCAGACTGGGTGCGCAACTGGTCAACTGGAGTCAGGTGCAGGAGAGAAGAGATGAGTGAACATGCACACTTTAATTGGCAGAATCAAATCAGTTGGACGCAACAGCGTCACAACCCTCCAGCCAAAGGCAAAAGCGAATAGCGCACTAGTCACACAAATAATGTACAACAATACAATACCACGGGTTCAAAACAATACCCGGAAAAAACCACCCTGCCGCGTCACACAACAAACGTAATGAGCAATTACACGCAAAGACATGAGGGGAACAGAGGATAATATACACGTAGAGTAATGAGGGGATGTAAACCAGGTGTGCGGGAAAACAAGACAAAACAAATGGAAAATGAAAGGTGGAGCGGCGATGGCTAGAAAACCGGTGACGTCGACCGCCGAGCGCTGCCCGAACAAGGAGAGGAGCCTACTTCGGCGGGAGTCGTGACAGTAAAACAATAATTAAAGTCCCATGATGGTACTGTCCATTACTGCTTACCACTTATTAACTGTCATTTACGCACATTACTTTAATAAAATATTTAACTTGTGGATATTACATTTGATGACATTTCATGCCAAGTCTTCATCTCTATAGAGCTGTTGCATATGCTGTCCGACAAATCATTATTTTAGTTGTTCCTCAAAGTAAATAAGGCAGACTTTTATGACTGCTGAATACCAGCTATCAGTCACTTAGATCATGTATTTTCAGGTACAGATAACTTGCGATTCTACTTCTTTCCATCCCTCTCCATCACGCATTCTTGTCTCTTCTCATCGTGTCTGCCCCACACTAAGCTGAACTAGCAGGTGTAAAAGAAACACGGGCGCGCAATGGATTATGGTCATTGTAGTTAAAATACCACATTTTCTGCACCATCAGAATAGTTCTGATACAACAGGCCAGGCAGACAATAACTTTTATATGTCCACACACACACACACACACACACACACACACACACACACACACACACACACACACAGCTGTGTTAGTGGGAAAGCCAGTCACCAAACCCCTCAGTGAGTGAGTCTGTCCTCCCATCTCTAACTGCCTTTTCCAGCCTGCTGTATGTGTCTGTGGAGTGAACCAACTCTACAAGAACATCACAGGCTGAGGTGACCCACCGACTACAGACACCAGACCTATGAACATTAAGTGTCTGTCTATACACAGAACATACGTTTCAGAGATTCATTTCAAAATGACAGACGGGAACAAAAGCACAACAGTTTAACAGGATGAGAGGTAATGCTCTTTACACCAAAACCACATCTGTCCACTGACAGCATAAAATATTACAAATTCAACACAAAACTGCTGTTAAGAGAACGAGGGGTTGTCTCAATGTGCAATTAAATCCCGAGTAGTCTCTGTAGCAGTGCTTTATCTCACAACACACAAAACATATATAGATCAAAATAATAGAAATAATAATTACAGTTTAAGTAACATTTTTTTTCCCCACAGAGCAAGATACGTGACATTTAACTCATGTTAAAATAGCTGGATCTTTGTGTAACCGATGTGAAATGGCTAGTTAGTTAGCGGTGGTGCGCGCTAATAGCGTTTCAATCAGTGACGCGACTTCTGTGGCGCGATTGGTAACGATGCTTCGTGGGTGTCAGTTGTTGATGTGTGCAAGGGTCCCTGGTTCGAGCCCAGGTTGGGGCGAAGAGAGGGATGGAACCTACACTGTTACATTTGCTCAATGTGAGGGCCTAGGCCAGGGGTAAGCAACCCTGTTCCTGGAGTGTCGAAGGTACTGCAGGGTTTTGTTCCAACTAGGCACCACACCTGACCAACTGAGCTAATTGATCAGTTCAGAGATAAATTCAACACACCTGGTCTTCCAGGTTGGTTAAATGAAAAACAGGAAAAGACTCAGGCAGTCTAGAGCTGTGATTGAATACTGGTGTGACCAGTATTTGCCGCATGCAGCGTCACATCTCCTTTGCATAGAGTTGGTCCTCTATAAAAAACACACAATCCTGTGGCCCAGTGGGTGATGTAGCGGAATCTCAAGAGCTACAGTGCCCCAAAGGATTCTGGGATGATGGATTCACTGAGAGCCCCAAAGAGTTCCAGATTGACAATAACTTTTTACTGCATGTGTGTGTGTAAGTGTGTGTGTGTGTGTGAGTGCACGTGCATATACATGTGTATACAAGGTTGTACATTAGAGAAAGGAAACCAGTAAATAATCCTTCTATGTTCCTGTACTTAAGAATCATGTCAAATACCAACAGTTCCCCTGATTTCATATTCACATTACATCATCATCATCAGTACTGAGAGATCTTCTGAGTCACACATTTACAGCACTCTGAAGAGGGAGAGCCCCAATCACATGCCATACTACAAGCTTTTGAAAAACTGTACTGGCATACCTACGCACACAGCTTTGCAACGATGAATAGCCTATGTCATCACAATTACATTTCTAAAAAATGTATAATTAATTTCCAGTATACTACAATAACCTACGCTAGTACCAGTGGACAAATGTACAGCTTACATAATTTACTTACCGGTAACCCTCGTCAGCCAGTTACGCACACAAGGCACGGGCCAGGTTGCATCGCACCCGCCCCCCTTCCAGGAGTAGTAACTGGGTTATATCTATTTCTCATTGGTCATGGCACGGACCACGGACTGGGCTGTGCTGCCTCTTCACGGCCTGCAACCCACAGCCGAACCGAACTCAGGAAAGACTTAACCCAGCCCCTCTATGCGCCACGACGTACGGTCACCGAGGCAGCCATAAGTTCCGTAACAGGGATGCGCCCTATTCTCAGCGCACCCCCTCCGACTACCCTAATGGAAGTGACACCATATAAAACCTCACATATTCTTACCTCCGCCGCCAGGCAACGCACCACACCCGGACAGCAGCGGAGAGCATCTCCATTACGGCCACAACAGTGCAAAGTCGAGTGCCTCTCCTCAGCGCACCTCCATCCCACTCACCCAAACACAACAGCGCACACCAGGCCTCAGAGGCTCCATTAAACCAAGGCCCACCAGGCCCCCATACAAATACATATACTACTTGAACACTTAAAATATTCCCATGCATGTAACGTAGTGGGAATAACAAACAACCTATTCCTGTAGCTGTACTATGCCAAACAAGAAGAAGAAAGGTACACGAGGTGAGGCTGGGACTAAGCTAAACACAACAGTTTATTTGCATCAAGGAGTGGAGCATGGGAATCAGACTATCTGGATGCGACAACAATTTTCAGCGTCACAAAAAAAAAGGCACAATCTCCATAGGCTACATAATTTCCATGACCTTCAGCTCCAGGAGCTCCGTACAACTGTCTTACAAGACAGATATCACATATTCAAACAGACAATAGACTAATAATGTTTTGCAACACAAGGAGGGCGTGCCCAGGGAGGTGCGCTGGTCTCGGTGGAATAGGTGGAACAACTAAAAACACTACATTTACAATAATTCATATTACTAATACTTACTTAAAAAAAAAAATATATATATATATATACACTGCTCAAAAAAATAAAGGGAAAACTTAAACAACACAATGTATCTCCAAGTCAATCACACTTCTGTGAAATCAAACTGTCCACTTAGGAAGCAACACTGATTGACAATACATTTCACATGCTGTTGTGCAAATGGAATAGACAACAGGTGGAAATTATAAGCAATTAGCAAGACACCCCCAATAAAGGAGTGGTTCTGCAGGTGGGGACCACAGACCACTTGTCAGTTCCTATGCTTCCTGGCTGATGTTTTGGTCACTTTTGAATGCTGGCGGTGCTTTCACTCTAGTGGTAGCATGAGACGGAGTCTACAACCCACACAAGTGGCTCAGGTAGTGCAGCTCATCCAGGATGGCACATCAATGCGAGCTGTGGCAAGAAGGTTTGCTGTGTCTGTCAGCGTAGTGTCCAGAGCATGGAGGCGCTACCAGGAGACAGGCCAGTACATCAGGAGACGTGGAGGAGGTCGTAGGAGGGCAACAACCCAGCAGCAGGACCGCTACCTCTGCCTTTGTGCAAGGAGGAGCACTGCCAGAGCCCTGCAAAATGACCTCCAGCAAGCCACAAATGTGCATGTGTCTGCTCAAACGGTCAGAAACAGACTCCATGAGGGTGGTATGAGGGCCCGACGTCCACAGGTGGGGGTTGTGCTTACAGCCCAACACCGTGCAGGACGTTTGGCATTTGCCAGAGAACACCAAGATTGGCAAATTCGCCACCGGCGCCCTGTGCTCTTCACAGATGAAAGCAGGTTCACACTGAGCACGTGACAGACATGACGGAGTCGCCGTGGAGAACGTTCTGCTGCCTGCAACATCCTCCAGCATGACCGGTTTGGCAGTGGGTCAGTCATGGTGTGGGGTGGCATTTCTCTGGGGGGCCGCACAGCCCTCCATGTGCTCGCCAGAGGTAGCCTGACTGCCATTAGGTACCGAGATGAGATCCTCAGACCCCTTGTGAGACCATATGCTGGTGCCGTTGGCCCTTGGTTCCTCCTAATGCAAGACAATGCTAGACCTCATGTGGCTGGAGTGTGTCAGCTGTTCCTGCAAGAGGAAGGCATTGATGCTATGGACTGGCCCGCCCGTTCCCCAGACCTGAATCCAATTGAGCACATCTGGGACATCATGTCTCGCTCCATCCACCAACCCCACGTTGCACCACAGACTGTCCAGGAGTTGGCGGATGCTTTAGTCCAGGTCTGGGAGGAGATCCCTCAGGAGACCATCCACCACCTCATCAGGAGCATGCCCAGGCGTTGTAGGGAGGTCATACAGGCACGTGGAGGCCACACACACTACTGAGCCTCATTTTGACTTGTTTTAAGGACATTACATCAAAGTTGGATCAGCCTGTAGTGTGGATTTCCACTTTAACTTTGAGTGTGACTCCAAATCCAGACCTCCATGGGTTGATAAATTGGATTTCCATTGATTATTTTTGTGTGATTTTGTTGTCAGCACATTCAACGATGTAAAGAAAAAAGTAGTTAATAAGATTATTTCTTTCATTCAGATCTAGGATGTGTTGTTTAAGTGTTCCCTTTATTTTCTTGAGCAGTATATATATATATATATCCATATATATACAGTTGAAGTCGGAGGTTTACATACACTTAGGTTGTAGTCATTAAAACTCGTTTTTCAACCACTCCACAAATTTCTTGTTATGTGCATGACACAAGTCATTTTTCCAACAATTGTTTACAGACAGATTATTTCACTTAAAATTCACTGTATCACAATTCCAGTTGGTCAGAAGTTTACATACACCTAGTTGACTGAGCCTTTAAACAGCAAGGAAAATTCCAGAAAATTGAAATACATCCACAGGTAAACCTCCAATTGACTCAAATGATGTCATTTGACCTATCAGAAGCTTCTAAAGCCATGACATCATTTGAGTCAATTGGAGGTTTACCTGTGGATGTATTTCAAGGCCTACCTTCAAACTCAGTGCCTATTTGCTTGACATCATGGGAAAATCAAAAGAAATCAGCCAAGACCTCAGAAAAAAAATTGTACACCTCCACAAGTCTGGTTTATCCTTGGGAGCAATTTTCCAAACACCTGAAGGTACCACATTCATTTGTACAAACAATAGTATGCAAGTACTACCAAACACCATGGGACCAAGCAGCCGTCATACTGCTCAGAAAGGAGACGCGTTCTGTCTCCTAGAGATGAACGTACTTTGGTGTGAAAAGTGCAAATCAATCCCAGAACAACAGCAAAGGACCTTGTGAAGATGCTGGAGGAAGAAGGTTCAAAAGTATCTATATCCACAGTAAAACGATTCCTATATCGACATAACCTGAAAGGCCGATCAGCAAGGAAGAAGCCACTGCCCCAAAACTGCCATAAAAAAGCCAGACTACGGTTTGCAACTGCACATGGGGACAAAGATCGTACTTTTTGGAGAAATGTCCTCTGGTCTGATGAAACAAAAATAGAACTGTTTGGCCATAATGACCATCGTTATGTTTGGAGGAAAAAGGGGGAGGCTTACAAGCCGAAGAAAGTCATCCCAACCATGAAGCACGGGGATGGCAGCATCATGTTGTGGGGGTGCTTTGCTGCAGGAGGGACTGGTGCACTTCCCAAAATAGATGGCATCATGAGGATGGAAAATTATGCAGATATATTGAAGCAACATCTCAAGACATCAGTCAGGAAGTTAAAGCTTGGTCACAAATGGGTCTTCCAAATGGACAATGACCCCAAGCATACTTCCAAAGTTGTGGCAAAATGGCTCAAGGACAACAAAGGCTTTAACTTCCTGACTGATGTCTTGAGATGTTGCTTCAATATATCTGCATCATTTTCCATTGAAGACAGTTACTGGAGTGGCCATCACAAACCCCTGACCGCAATCCTATAGAAAATTTGTGGGCTGAACTGAAAAAGCATGTGCGAGCAAGGAGGCCTACAAACCTGACTCAGTTACACCAGCTCTGTCAGGAGGAATGGGCCAAAATTCACCCAACTTATTGTGGGAAGCTTGTGGAAGGCTACCTGAAACATTTGACCCAAGTTAAACAACTTAAAGGAAATGCTACCAAATACTAATTGAGTGTATGTAAACTTCTGACCCACTGGGAATGTGATGAAAGAAATAAAAGCTGAAATAAATCATTCTCGCTACTATTATTCTGACATTTCACATTCTTAAAGTAAAGTGGTGATCCTAACTGACCTAAGACAGGGAATTTTTACTAGGATTAAATGTCAGGAATTGTGAAAAACTGAGTTTAAATGTATTTGGGTAAGGTGTATGTAAACTTCTGACTTCAACTGTATATATATATATATATATATATATATATATATATATATATATATACATAAACTCATCGCTGCCGCACAGTGACCAGACTGACACAAACTGGAAGGCTTTTATACAAAAGGCCAAGCTCTTATTTAGCAATCACAAAACACCTGGCACAGGCAGACCAACTAAGGTGGATTCAAAATACTTCAACTGTTCTACCCATTCACACACATTCCTCACAACCTTGACATAGTACAAATGTTAAAGACATTGAAGACAGTTACATTTAAGTGATAATACCACCTAGTTATTCAACCCTGGACCTTAGAGGATGCTTTCCTGTAGACATAGACATGGAAACGCTGGTCACTTTAATAATGTTTACATATTGCTTTACTCATCTCATATGAATATACTGTATTCTATTCTACTGTATTTTAATCAATGCCACTCTGACATTGCTCGTCCTAATATTTATATATTTCTTAATTCCATTTTTTTTACTTTTAGATTTGTATGCATTGTTGTGAATTGTTAGATACTCCTGCACTGTTGGAGCTAGGAACACAAGCATTCTGCTACACCCGCAATAACATCTGCTAAATATGTGTATGTGACCAAT